>NC_134833.1:38869124-39208771 GCF_004210375.1 Tachypleus tridentatus | reverse complement strand
TTACGAATCGAACACCTTAATCCATCTGGCCATGCCGGGTTGATGAAAAACGTATGTCAAGGAGAAATAGCACGGAAACGAATTTTTTTCTAAGGTTACTAATATCTCAGACATAAAGTTATGAAACACTTGTGTCTCAGGCCCCATATTATGAAGTAATGGCGTCTCAGGTTCGATACTGTATAAAAAAACTATGTCTTAAGTCCCGTAGTGTGAAGTATTGGCATTTTGGACTCCATATTGGGTATAAAAGCCGTGTCTCATGACCCATATATGAAGTAATGGCGTCTGAGACTCCATATTCTATATAAAATCGGCGTCTCGTGGACCATACCGAAGAATAGTCCGCCTTCAAGATTTTCTTACAGGATAGCAGCGTTATTAACAGAATATTTTTTTGGCTTCCAGGGAAAAAATTCCACATTTTCCAGACCTTCCCATTCGCGCATACGATACAATAACATTTTGATTTTTTCTCATACTTAATTCACAACAGTATAACCATAATTTAATAATAAAAGGTATTAAAAACGTTGGACTATGGTACTACCGGAAACCATTTTAAATAGGGACTTTGCAACGTAATGGTAAAATATAAAATGTAACATTTTCGTTCACAAAAGAGTACTTGATCTATCTTACAGTCACATTTAATGAATTAGATAATTATAACAAATAAAATAAAAATGTGTAACTGACCTATAATAGGCTTAAATATTCCAGCAATTAACATCGCTAGGTGGCATGAATGAAAAGTTTCGGGGGGATAAGAAAGGTTATTATCAGAACGTTTCAGTATCCTTTCCATGTTTAAGGAAATTTTTGTCAATTGTACTGAGTTCTTTATATCCTTTTTTTTCAATTCAATCTGTTTGACTTTTCTATGTTTTCCAACTTCGTGGTCATAAGTCCTTTTTAAGAATTGCATAAATCATTTGATAAATTCATTTGAAGTTATAATTAGCCTTGCTAGTTATCCGTTACTACTAACAAAGATCCCACATATCTGAATTTGATTTTCACCGTTCTCACTTACATATGCGTGGAAATAAATGCTTTAAAACGCTTTGTAGGTTGGTGGTTAATTAAGTATACCCCATCATCTTTTGTAATAATACTTAAGTAAATTACAAGCCTTTAGGGGTGGAGAAATAAAGAGTTATTGGCCGAAAGAAACGTATTATTTCAAAATATAATGAAAATAATAAATAAATATTTTCATACGTTTATGCTCTTGTATAAGGTATTACTGGAATATTCGCTCGTAACCAAAGGTTTTTAGATTCTGTGGAATCACAGGGTCGTTATACTTAGGTACTCATATGTAAAGAGAGGCAATATTTTGAATAGTTTCACAAAGTATTCTATTGATTTTAGATATTACGGAACTTTCCCTTATGACAAAAATATGTAAAAAGAAGCGCAATAACCTAAACTTAAGTTACTTCATTTTTATGGCTTAAAAATAGTATTAAGTAGGATAGAAACGGGAGAAGCGTTTGCGTAACTATTTAACATCAATATTATTGAGGTATTTAAGTTCGAAATGCTGTAATTCACGTAAAACATTGATTCACCCGTTTCTTTGGTTTAGAGATTTGCCTTATCGAAGCGCCGCCAGACAGACGAAATTGCAATTAAGTTTGGATTTCCGTGAAATAACAGACAGATAAAAAGATATTTCTATTTTAAAACAACAACAAAAATAATGTAATGTTATTTTGTCGTTCATTTAATGTCAGGAAGTCCTGAAAATTATGGACATCAACAAGACAGTACAATATTGTACGCATACTGATCAAAAATTAATTCATTAATTAGATGTCACTGTAACGTTGGTGTTATATCATGTCTTTCACTGTTTGTTCTTGATGAGAAGATACCCACTTGAAGTAAAAATGTATCTCAAGGCAGCTGGTATAGGTATTAACACTTTTATTAAAATAAAGTAGAGAACAACGTTTCAACCTTCTTAGGTCATCTTTCAGTTAGGTCGAAACGTTGTTCTCTACTTTAATTTAATAAACATTTTGATACCTATACCAGCCGCCTTGAGATACATTTACACTGCTTAGTATGCGATTTCAATTCATTTTGTGTAAGCTGTTCCATAAAAAGCTTGTACATTTGAAATAATTCTTTCTTATTAGTTCAATTAGCTGAAATCGATATATTATATAACTTTCGAAATCAGAAATATTTTTTTCTTAAACACAACCTATAGCTAATTTATAAGTAAATTAAATATTTCTTTATGTCTTTCAATATCTTGATATTCTGTTGTGTAAGATAAGGTTTGAGTTTTCATTTCTTCTTCATGCTAAGATTTTACATGATTAGATTTCAGTTATTACTTATTTCATATGTTAAGGCTTCATATGATTAGATTTCAGTTATCACATGTTTCATATATTAAGGCTTCATATGATTAGTTTTCAGTTATCACATGTTTCATATATTAAGGCTTCATATGATTAGATTTCAGTTATCACATGTTTCATATATTAAAGCTTCATATGATTAGATTTCAGTTATCACTTGTTTCATATATTAAGGCTTCATACGATTAGATTTCAGTTATCACTTGTTTCATATGATTAGATTTCAGTTATCACTTGTTTCATATGATTAGATTTCAGTTATCACTTGTTTCATATGATTAGATTTCAGTTATCACTGACCCCAGGGGCGCAGCGGTATATCCGCGGACTTGCAACGCTAAAAACCAGATTTCGTTACTTATGGTACGCAGAGCACAGACAGCCCATTATGTAGCTTTGGCTTTAATTCCAAACAAGCAAGCAGTTATCAGTTGTTTCCCGTATTAGGGTTTCACATGAATAGATTTCAGTTATCACTTGTTTCACGTGTTATAATGCAGATGCTCTAAATAAAATTTATTATCTGTCTATTTTTCTCAATTCCTAATTGCATAAAATTTTTATAATTTTTCTTTATTAGAAGGCACAAAGCTACAGGATGGGCTATCTGTGCTGAGCCCATCATGGATACCGAAACTATGCTTTTTTAAGGCCATAAGCCAACAGAACCACTGGTGGAGACAATTTTGCAAACAGAGAAAAATCTCATTCTTCATCTATTCAGGTTTTATCATCTGGAAGTAAATGCTACGGATATAAAAAATTTTGTGTCTTCTATAGGAAATAAAGCTTCCACTCATCAGGAATTCGTGATGTCATTCTAAGCAGTCAAACGTTTTATCATGTGATTATTGAAAATAAAAGCGGTAAAAAGATATCTTCTTGGACAAATGTGTTTACGTTGGATCCTTGAAAGTTCTTAACACTCTTTATTTGGTCTAGCAAATCTAAGGATTGAAATGCAAATATATAGCTAATCTGTTGCTATACTATGGAACAAATTCGTTGAAATAAACGTTTGGAATACAGATAAGTAAGCAAAACGAATTTCTTAATCGTCCGTATTGTAGTTGATTATAGGAGAAAACATTATTCAACAGGATTATAATATCAAAATATCAATATAGCGTTATATTATACAATGAGGAAAATAACAGTAATTTCCAAAATAAGTTTGTGTTTATTTCGCTAAATTTCTTAAGAAGCCAGTCAGTTTAAGTAGAAGGTAACCCCTGAAAAAGTTCCACAAACAAAACGAAGAGTGCAGTAAAAATAAAAACGTCTAAAATATTAGGTGATTTTATTCAAAATATAATATGTTTAAGCTACTTCAGTCACCACTTTGCAATGTTAGTTAACACATTGTAGTACTTTATGATGTCTAATCTTCCCCGTCCGTATGCTGAAAACACTTTGCAAAAGATTATAGAAATTCTACCAATTCCCGAGACAGTTAAACGTACCATCAATGACGGTGTAGCTCTCGTACTTTGATGACGTCTTTCAGCCATAGAACGAAACTGGATGTTGTATTCTTTCCCTAACAAAACTACCTTGGGGAAATATGTTGTATTCTTTATGGCTAAAGTTAACAAGACTTGGGCTCTTCTAGAATGACGCAGATGTTTCATTTCAAATACCTAACTTTTCGACAGAAAAAAATAACAGTAACAAAAAATCTGGCATCCTTTATGTAGCAAAATCTGAAATTTAAAATTTACTAAAAACTTTGGTGAATGATTTTCAAAATCTTACTCAGTTATAACCATTAAAGCAACTCCTAGGTGAGATCAAATACTATATAATTAACAAACTTTATCTGACGGTATATTCTATTTTTTAGAGAAGCGACCTTAAATATTAACGTATTTGTAATATCTGATAATAGACTGAAAGCTTTATACAAGTATCGATCCATTAAAAAAAACGTTACTTTCAGTAACACAAATGATTACAGTTTTTTGCATCTACTTTGTCAAGAGAGCTGCATTAAAACGACCTTACCTGCAATGACGTAAGTGGTTGCAGTTCTTTATATCCAGTTTAGTAACAGTTTAAGGTCTTTATAAGAGGACAGCTGCATTTAAACAACCTTACTTACAATGACGTAAGTGGTTGCAGTTCTTTGTATCCACTACAGTAACAGTTAAGGTCTTTATAAGAGGATAGCTGCATTAAAACGACCTTACCTGCAATGACGTAAGTGGTTGCAGTTCTTTACATCCAGTTTAGTAACAGTTTAAGGTCTTTATAAGAGGACAGCTGCATTTAAACAACCTTACTTACAATGACGTAAGTGGTTGCAGTTCTTTGTATCCACTACAGTAACAGTTAAGGCCTTTATAAGAGGACAGCTGCATTGAAACGACTTCGTTTACAATAACATAATGGGTGCAGCACGAAACTATGTAACTTCTGTTTTTGGAGTTCAGTAAAATCAGTGTCTAAATTGATGTATGGTTTTCCTCGCGTGGGCTTCATTTTAAACACGTGTCAGCTAAGAATATCTCTGTTTGACATTAGAAACTTAACACATTTATGAATAATTGTTCTATTTCTCCTATAGAACCTGTGGTAACTCATATTTCTAATACCTGTGAGAGAATAGCATTCAGAGAATGTTTGGTTCGGACCACTAAAACACGTAAAAAAAACTACAGTATAATGAATGATTTATAGGTTCTAGGAGAAACTAGTATCATATTTAAACGCCAGTGCAGTTTATATGATCATTTTTAATTCGATTTTTATTTATACGAAAATAATTTTTACACTGCTTTTAAAATAACCTATTTATAAAGTTTACACTCTCACTCACAATTTAAAGAATGTTGGGTTTATCATTGCTTTTAGCTGAACCCTTGTAGATGATGTCAGTGATTGGGTCAATGATCCAACAACATGAAGATTGATACTTCTGTAAATAATTATAATAGTGTGTTTAACTTTGATCTTCTCTTTTAAACTATGCTATATTTATTTGTGTTTTTTTTTTTAAATTCGCGAAATCCTACTCAATAGCAAACTGCGCTCACCGTTCCTACTATTGAAGTGATATATTAAAGGTAATGTAGTTAGTCAACAACACCCATCGCCAATTCTTGGGTTACTGCTATATGAACGAATAATAAGATTGATGGTCACATTATAACGTTCCCACGGCTTAAAATATGAACATGTTTGGTGACAGGATTGAAACCCACGACTTGTAAAATGCGAGTCAATTACACTAACCCCTAAAACATGTCAAGCCATTAAACTTTCGGCTCGATATATAATGAAGTTATATTATTGACTGATCATATAAAGATGTTAAACTATAGACTCAACATATAAAGATGTTAAACTATATACTGATCATACAAAGGTTTTAAAATATAGAATGATCATATAAAGGTATTAAATTATAGACTCATCATATAAAGGAGTTAAACTACACACTGACCATATAAAGGAGTTAAACTACACACTGACCATATAAAGGAGTTAAACTACACACTGATCATATAAAGGAGTTAAACTACACACTGACCATATAAAGGTGTTAAACTACACACTGACCATATAAAGGAGTTAAACTACACACTGACCATATAAAGGTGTTAAACTGTAGACTCATCATATAAAGATTTTAAACTGTAGACTCACCATATAAAGGTGTAAAAGACCAAGTCAAAAGCTTGAGATCGTCTTTATTTTTTATAAATTTAAAAGAAAGCTCAGAAATAAATGAGTTTTTTTTCACAAATTGAGTCTATTAATTGTTGTCCCTTACTGTCATATCATATAGTTCTGCCATAACAGTAATAATGCCCTGTACAAACCTTTGGAAAGTCTCATAGAACAGTTGCCTACCTTTGGAAAGTATCATAAAAAGATCGCCTAATAATATTTTTTTTCGTATTCTGTCCGTTTTGTTATCAATCCATAATCCACGTAAACATATATATTCCCAGACTGGAATCACATACTTCGCTTAATGTGGTTGTGGAACCCATGCGTTACTAAGTAACACTTACTACTTATTACATTATTAAACCTTAATCTGAACATATTTCACTTTTTACTCTATTACACACAACTTCACTGAAATACAACTTTATACTTATTTATTACGGCTTTTGTGTTATGCATTTTATGTGCCATTGATTTTGGCATAGCTTTCTTACAGCATCACTATTATAAAGAAGTGAAAAATCATGTCAGAATGACTTTCACTAATTGACTAGATAATGGTTAAGCGTATTAAAAGTGGGAGCATTTTTTAGATACTGTGAGTGTGTGAGAAACTCTAACTACATTTAATGAAATTTTTATTGTAATTATTGTTAAAAGTTGCTTTTTAACTAGTTGTTACAATGTACAGTGAAAATATGGAAATGCATTTTACAGAGAAATTTTCCATTTGAGATTGAAAATACAAAATTCAGTTTATATATCTATCAACAAAAATGAGGAAAATTCAGTTTATTTATCGTTAATTTTCATTTTACAGTTGCTGTCGAGTTGTATAAATGTGCTTATAACTTTCAGTTCTGCTAAACCTAATGACTTCATTATATTTGCCTTATAATGTAAGTTTATTAAATTTTGATGTCAAGTGTTTCTGGTATTAATTGAACGTAAACAATAGTCATTTATACAAATAAAATAATATTATATAATATGAAAATTTTGTTCATTGTAAAACATAAACCTACACAATGGGCCGCGGGTATTTTTTTTTCTCGAATTTTAGCGTTTTAAGCTTATAGACTTCAGGGACTACCGAAGACATCTGTGCCTTTTCATATAGAGAAGTGGATGCGTTTTCATATGCCTTCTAGAGTACAGTGCATTATTATAAGTTTGCTCAATGGACCTAAAATATCAAATCTGTTCCATCTTGAACATACTACATATATTATTTTATTTATTTCCTAAACAAGGCATGGGATATAGATAGTTTCTTACGTATTAATTAGTAACCAAACGCAAGTAGTCTAGCCTAATTTATTCATTGTGCGTGTGACAAAGTCACATTGATGGTTATCTCAAACCATAAATTAAACGTAAGCCCTACTTCATAGTAAACATTTCGCCAGCATTAGGGTTAAGAACAAAATTAATCAGTTTTAATAAATACACCAATAAAACGACTGCACATTTGGGACTTTTTTCCTAAGCCTAACAAAAGCTGCAGATAGGCTTTGTAAGAAACATGACTCATTTTCAAAGTAGTAATCTAGAACAAAATGTTCTAAACTCACTTAATGCATCGGGCACATGCGCTTTGCCCATTTTTTTGAAGCATTTATTACGAATATTTCGTTCCTTTCAACACGGTAACTATTTTAACACATTTTATTTAATCCACTTATACTTTAACTACGGGCGTCTTTCCATTTCTTCTTTGAAAATGGCGAAAATTATTATAAAGCTATGGAAACGCTATTACTCAGACCTTACATCATATCGCTTTGTTATGATACTATTGTTTTGAAGTATACTATTACTTCTTTAAATTTATATGCATTACTTTAAGTAAACAAATAAGTGTTACCTAGTTTTAGGCACTTCTTAAATAATTAAATTTACATAGACTATACGTTTTATTATTCATTGGCTGAGCAAAGCATTGTGGTTAGCATATCAAACTGAACACCCAGCGCAATTTTGTTGTGAAAGATTTAAAAATGTAACAGTAGGCGGAATGTGTTATTGTTTGACGTACCTCCCCGTGATTTAGTAGTTTTAGCGTCACTATTCAGAAAGGAAAAAACAACTAGTTAATATTTTCATAGATAAGGTAATTGTACTACAGCAGAAATTTTACGGACTTACAACACTAAACAATTCCTGCTTTTGGATACAGGAAATAGTTGAATAATGCCTTCTGTTAAGACGAACAAATTTTCTTACCTTAATATAAAAGAACAAGAAACAAGTAAAGAAGAAGAATGATAACAAAGATACAACAAACGTTATTATGCACTTGATTTCTACATTTCATCAAGAACCCTTATGGATTAAAGATTTCCCATGTTTGTTGGAAAATCATGCTGAGTATGAAGTAACGATTTCCTGGAATGTTGAGTGATGCATATTAAATATGAAGCAAAGAATTTCCATGTTCGTTGTTAGTTACATATTAAATACACAGTAAAGATTCTCATGTTTGTTGTTAGTTACATTTTAAATACAGAGTAAAAATTTCTCATAATTGTTGATTGTTACATATTAAATACAGAGTAAATATTTCTCGTGATTGGTGATAGCTACGTATCACAGAGATAGTAAAGATTTCTTATGACTGTTGATAGTTACATATTAACTGATATGTTTCCTCGTGATTAGTATCTTAAAATTGAGTAGTTTTTTCCCCCACACATATAGGAGCTGCGACTCAACAAATTAATGGTACCATCCCAAACGTACCTTCCCCGACTTTGTCTACTTCCACCATACCTCAAGCTAACGGCCAAACAGGCGAAGTGTATGCAAATGGAATGCTTCATTATCCCCGTAAGTGTTAGATATGTTGTTGAGTAAATAGTAGATACTTTTACTTCAATTAATTCATTAATGTTTGTTAAAGAGTTCTGTACGCTTGAAATCTGTAGAGATAAAAAATATATTTTAATAGTTTATTAAAACCGAGTTTGAAAAGTTATTATAGTTGACATTGAAAGCATTAAATAAATGTTAGGCCTTTTTTGAAAGGCTGAACATAGGGAAAACTTCCGGGCTGCGGATCAAGAATCCGAGAGCCAAGTCCGTGACACGTTTCTCAATACAGGTTCACGTTCGTCGAGAGTGGTATAAAAATGACAATAAACCTCGCTATTCGGTTAATAGTAGCCGTACAGGCGGTGGGCGCTGTTGGCTAGTTTCTCAGTGGTCAATTTTAGATTAAAGACGGCTGGGTCTGAACGTGTGTTCAATTTGAAAATAACAAATACCATTCATAAACTAAAAGGTTAATTTCTTAAGTTTCTGGCTGTTTTCTTTTCATATTCTTAAGCATTCATTCATTTCTAAATGCCTTAAGATATTACGACTTGCACTGTGAGAATTCTCATGTTTCATTTTTAGAATGTAATTAAAACATCATTCCGTTCCTATGGTAAAACAGACACTTTAATCATCTTCAGGAAACAAAGTTTTCTTGGCCATTATGAGACGTAACTGAATAATGAGAATCCAAAAAATGCTTTTGAATGTTTCACTTTGTACAAAGAAAACCTTCATGGCTATTTGTGGTTCAAATGATATCATTGTTCGAGAATGGGATAATAGTTGTAGATAATATTTTAATTAGCATAAAAGTATATTAAAAATGTTAATACCGATACACGAATTAAAGTTATTCAATAAAACTAGTAAACTAACTAACATTTATCTCAAAACAACTTAATGCAAATAATAAAATAATTTAAATTTAATTAATATAGGACTGGTTACTTTTCTTTAATAGTGATTTCTTAATCAAAGGTTCGAATCGTAGCTCTTAGCAACAGAAAGAGAAGAGTTCATAAGATCGATAGTTCCATGAGTTCATCGGTTCTTTTGGTCTATAAATGTGTTTTAATAAAACAAAACAAAAACATACTTTATGTGTGAACGATTTCTAACTTGTCTGACGAAACAGTTGATATATATTAATGATTTACTCTAGTTAAGCTGTCTTAAAAGTGAGAGTATTAACGTTAGTTCCTTACATTTTCACTGTGTGAATATTACTACAGCAATGATAAATTTATTTGGCAGGCTGAAACATAAAGGGTTTAGTTCTTATATCTCTTTCAGCACAAGCGATACCGAACGGTGAAGCACTCCAGCCAGCTGGTTATCCCGGTCTACAAGCCTATCCTGGAATTCGTAAGTAGCAAAGAAACAGACAACACTTCAAAGGAAGACTGTGTTTCGAGTGGTAGACTTAACTTACTTAGCTTTTAGCAGAGTTTTTATCATACTTATAATAGTTTTACGCCCTGCTTTCAAACGTTTTTTTGAACTTTGAGTAAACATGTTGTTCCATGCAACGCAATGTATTCAACTACAACTATCCATAAAATTCAATATCGTTAGTGTATTTTATTATTGACTCCTAAACTTTTAATAGTTCTTAATGTTGGCCAATGACCAAAAGGTTTTCTGGTCTTATTTTGAGCAAATCAGTCCGAGACATAAGCAGATAAGCGTCTTCCTTAGCCTAAAGTTTCATTTTAAATAATCACATTATTTAATCATGAGAATCACAATTGGTTGTAACCAAAGGCAGGATCGAATCCTGGATTTTGACATTATCGTCAGAGAGGCGGAGTTACTTAAGTGTATAAATCTCTTCGTATGAAATCTAAATAGAAAGCTTATAAGGTTAAAGACTGTTTAACTGACTGCTTGCATATCAATTCACTTGACTATTTGCACATAATATTACTTCACTATTTACAGTTTATTTAATTAATGCCTAGTTAAATAGAGATTATTTCACTTAATTTGCCTAGTTGTTTTTTTTTATACTGGTTTTATTCCTGTGCGCGAAAAGAAATCTCTCTACGTTATTAGCCGTTGGATGAAATAAATCGCTATAGAATTTTATACGGCATAATGTGATTTTTCATAATCAATCCATTTTTGGATAAAAAAAATAAGATAGAGCATTTGAAACTTGTAATTATAAAAAATCAAGATGAAACTATTTACGAAACATAGTTTATTCGTCTATGAACAAAATAATATTGAGCTATCTGCTGTGTCCACCGTAGTCATCAAACCTCGAATAGCATTGTAAGCCTGTAAACTTTCCGCTGTCCCACTGGGGGAACACAATACTGAAACAAAATAATTTTAATTTTTTTGTGTTGCTTTATGTTCCCCGGTAGTACAGCGGTAATTCTACAGATTTACAAGGCTAAAATCAGGGGTTCGATTCCTCTTGGTGGACTCAGCAGATAGTCCGAGGTGGCTTTTCTATTAGAAAACAAATATTTCTTGCTTCATGACTGTGTGTATACCTAGTTAAACAAATGTGTTCTCGTTCGTGCTCTATATACCTGATTTTATCAAAACAAGTAAAGAATTCGGCACTAAATACCACCTAAACGATGGCATTTATTACTGAAAGATAGTTGCTTGGATATAATTTTACAAATTATGAGGTACGTTCTTCTCTGGTTCAGTATAAACACTACTAAGGCTAAAATATGTACCTTGACAACCATTGTAACATAAATTAGCGTATAGAACGAGTAAGTTAAGAACGAATAAACAGAAATGTACTTCACTGATCGGGAAAAAATTCCTTAGAACTTTTAATGTAAATGGTAAGATGATTTTATAAATTAATTACTAGCTAGCTATTGATAATGTGTCAAAAGAAAATAGAAAACTTAGAGGCAAATAAATGTTTAATAACTTCCGAATAACCCTGTACTTTACCGATCTGATATTTGTTTTTATGAACTCATTGGTTCTTCGGGGCTTCAGGAAGTGTAACTAACGCATTGTGCTGCCTTGAAGAAATAAATCAGCAACAGCATTAGTTGTCTCAAAGTTATAGTACCTGTAAAGCTGAACAAGGGATAATGTATCATCTGTAGGATATAGAGGAGGTACCAACATTACAAAATAAATTATAATAATTACTTTGAGCATGTTGTTTGTCTGAAAAATGGGCGTAACACGCTACAAAGTCAGTGAGGTAATGATTACTTTAAACATGTTATTCGTCTGAAGAATGACCGTAACATCAGTACAAGGTCGGTGTAAATAATTACGTTAAACATGTTACACCAAAACTTAATTGACTGACACGTTGACCAATAATTATCATCCCTCAACGTTTTTCGTCCCTCACTTCGACAGCAGTAGACTGACGCACTAACATGAAGCAACGCAAGGTTCGCTTCTTCACGATGGACACAGCAGATAGCCAAATGTTGCTTTGTTCTAAAACAAACAAAGTCGACATTTTACTGAACACATAAACTGTTGTAAATATAACCTTTGTACGGCAACAAACTAGTCTTATTCCTATACCTTACCCTTATGATATTGTAGTTTTTTTAAACCCATGCCGAAGTCGAAATGTTTTCACTCACTTCATCGTTAATACATTTTGATCAAGAATGTTACAAGAAAACCGATACGTTATTTTGTACAAAACTTGTCTTGAAAAGTATCAACATAAGCTTTCGTAGCCCTCATACTTGCACACAATAAGAAATTTACATAACTGTCAAGACCACACCATAGAAACCTGTTAGCTGAACAGCTTTCTATTCTGAAAACCTTTCGCATAATTTATCAATAGGGCTTTATGCTGAATGTCCATTATGGAAATATCAAAATAGACAACATTATTTTTTACTTTACTCTTATAAGTTTTAGGTACAATAGGTGAAATGGAACATCATATGTATACTTACTCATAATATTATCACAACAATAGATAGATATAAGTTTTTGTTTATTTGTTTTTGCTAAAGTGACACAACATGAGAACAAACAAACAGAATACTTAATAGAAAAGTTTATGCCTAGGCCACCAAAATAACGTGAATTTATTCAATGGGGATATCAATCCTTTATTTCTTTCTAAAGTTTTGTTGCCTAGTGATACATCACGATTACAACCTTTGAATATCTCAGACAGTAATATCTTAGTGATGTTTTAGTCGATTTTCAATCCAGGGTCGAAGTAAATATTGATTCTTTTGGATAACACAACTCCATTTATTTTTACTTTGAGGCCAGATTTAATCAATTGTACAAACTAAAGATGCTAACGGTATCGTATTTGATTCACAGACTTGACAAACAGAGTTGGATTTTCTATTTTTTTCAGCAGCTTACCCTGCAGGGTATGGTCAGTTTGCTCAAGCCCTGACCCAACAGCCAACACTTATCCCTCAGTCACAAAGGGAAGGTAAGTACATTGGAACTTTTGTTCATGTTTAAAATTATAAAACTCAACTTCACACGGGTAAGGTGTGTATTTCTATTTATTTCACCAACAATATTAGTAAAATAAACCTAACCAAGTTTTCATTAAATTCTTATCACCACCATGAGAAGAGTAGCACCATAATACGAGAAAAATGTTCTAATTGAAAACGTTTATGGTCTTCGGTCTTTGATTTCGACTTTAGATATTTCTTGCTACTTCTCTCATTCTAATAACTTTCAAAATATACATACTAGGATTGGCTCAAAATTGCTGTTTCCAAAATTTGAATGCTAGAAGTGGTCAAATCTATTTTGATGTTTCCAAGATGATTTGTTAGTTATATACACACAAAACCCTTAGATTGTGATGGAAATTATCTATTGTAGACTAAACAGATAACAGTTTTATTCCGTATATTCGATTACTGATTTTAATTTAACAGTTAGTGTTCATTTCCATTTATCTAACATTTTTCTAGTTAATTAAATAAAAAGGTTTTTGTTTTTAATTTCTACTTAATAGATATAAAAGAAAGTACAACAATTATTAAAACTGAGAAAGGATTATCTGTTGAACTGCCAGCTTATGATGTTCTACTCTCCAGTGCGAAGGTAGAAAGTTTAGGAGCTTATAACATTAAAATTCGAGGTTCGGATCACAGCGGTGGATAGATAATATTTGACTGAATTTAGAGTAAAAAAAAACAGCCATTCAACTTTCCTTTCTTAGTGCGTGATGATCTTGTAGTTTTGTGATGGAGCATTGCTCTGACTGTACTAGAGATAATGATGTTGTTCTAAGTTTATTGATTTATATATATTTTTAAAGATATGTTGTGAAGTACCAGTATGCATAAAAACAAAATTAAGGTGGTTTCTTTTTTTGCACAATTTTCGTTTTATTACGTTCGCACAACATCACTCAACTTAATATACACAGTATCGCAATACAACGAAACCATTGAAAATAAACAACATTATCTATCAATTTATGTAATTAGGTATAAGCTTCATAAGAAACACTTATCCAAAATTAACCGAAGTAGGAAGGTTATATTTTTGTCATAATTTCATAAATTCACTTATGTATATCCATTGCCTGAGCATAATATTTGAATATTAACAATATCACATCAAATTGAAACACATTTAATGTTCTTAGTAAACTGTACAACATATAATGTTACGTTTTACCTCATTGCAAAGTTACACAATAGACTCTATCTGCGTTATCTCTCTCACGGAGATCGAACTCAGAATTCAACTTTCGTAAGCCGGGAAGCTTACTTCTGGGTCAATTGTATGCTGTTGGTTTTATTAAAGACAAGTTTTGAAATATTTCATTACTGAACCCTAGCACATAAATCACGCAATATGTTTTTGAAAACAAAAGACAATAACGTAATATTAACTGTATTATCACAAAAGTATAATTACGTAATAAATAGATTTCCAAACTAACACTTCATGTATGTGTTATATGTGCACAAGCTTTAATTAAAGTGAATTAATCTACTATGAAGACTTAATGGTATGTGTAACAATATTATTCTGAACGAAAGTTATACAATAATTTATTATACTTGTCTTATAGGTCCGGCATGGCCAAGCGCGTAAGGCGCGCGACTCGTGATCCGAGGGTTCGCGCCTGCGTCGCGCCAAACATGCTCGCCCTCCCAGCCGTAGGGGCGTTATAATGTAACGGTTAATCCCACTTTTCGTTGGTAAAAGAGTAGCCCAAGAGTTGGCGGTGGGTGGTGATGACTAGCTGCCTTCCCTCTAGTCTTACACTGCTTAATTAGGGACGACTAGCACAGATAGCCCTCGAGTTGCTTTGTGCGAAATTCCAAAAACCAAAAAAAAACATACTTGTCTTATAATAGACATAACCTAATCTATAAAAAAGCAACTGTGTTACATCACGTCACGCTTAATTTCTCGAAATAGAAAAAAATATAAAAGCCAAAATTTATTTATACATATAGAAAAATTGGATGATTGTCTTCCCATTACGACTTGAATAACGAGAATACAAGGGAAACATGAAGAGATGCCGTGAAACCTTGTCGGTGGATTGTGTGTTGGTATAAGAAGCCTTAAATAAAGACACCGTATGAGATTACCTAGCTTAGAGCCAAGTTTATAAAATTTATCATGAAAGTAAAAATATCGGTTCAGTTTTAAACTTGCTTCCTTCTGTTGCTGAGCAACAAGACAAAAAACATTGTTGGAACATAATGTTACCATAACGCAGTGGGTGTTATATACATTAGTTGTTGTTAATCTAACTAATTTATACTAACAATTATCCTACGAATACACCACTAATTTATTTCATGAATGATCTTGGTTGGCTCGCAAAGGAATTTACAGACGCTTGGTTAAGCTTGATTTCACAAAATGTATTTATTTCTGTTAGCTGTGCAATGTGAGTTTAGGGTATATTATGGGGTGGAGGTGGTAGTACTTGCTATACGCTAGTTTATTATAATGAGTCTTTGCTACGAAGAAAAGGCATTTAAACCACAATAATTATTAACAAGAATTAGAAAATTATCTAACAAAAAGTTCTAATATTACTCACCAAAACAAATTATCCATATCAAATTGTTGTTTTAAAATCAAATCAAGTAACACGTATAAGAGAATTCGAAATTATTAGACTGATAAAGAGTCTGAAATGCCCTAAAAACAGCATTTCGCTAGAGTTCAGTTGTTCAGTGCATACTCCCAGTGGCACAGCGGCATATCTAGAAACTGGGTGTCAATACCCGTAGCGGGCAGAGCATAGATAGCTCACTGTGTACCTTTGTGTTTGATAATAACAACAACAATTGTTCAGTGCTTTCACTTTTTTATTTTGGTGTTTGAAACTCTTTCTTGGAATTTAAAAAGGGATTTTGTTTTTCAAACGAAACTATACTTAACAGAAAAATACAACAGTTTGTCTCCCTTTTTAAATGTCAAGTGAAACATTTACTTTAATATTTATCACTCACTGTTAAATAATTAAAATAATCTCATATATAAAAACATAATAAAGTTACAAAAAGCCGAAAGTATCCATTCTGTTACTCCTTATAGAATGTTATATAAAAATAACACACATAAACCCCATTATAAAGCTTCACACATAAGGTGCAGCTCATAATAATGGTTTCGAGAAATAAATGCTGTACGTTTACAGGAAATCAAAGACATGTCCTGTTTTCGTCCTATAATCTTGTAACTAAAAATAAAACTTCGTCCTGTGAAACTAAACACGTTATCATTAAAGTGATATGAAACTATGATTGAAAGCTGCGACAGACATTTGAAAGATATACATTTTTTAAACTAAGATATAAAGCTAACTCATAAATAGTAATTCAGTTAAATATCTTAAACATTTACTCTTGCATGACTATCAAGTTGAGATATATAAACTTAATAATCCAAGTAGGAGAGCAAACAAGTGTTTTTTTTAAACTTAGATATTAATAGGCAGATGTTACAAACATGGATATCAATAGGCAGATGTTACAGACTTGGATATTAATAGGTAGATGTTACAAACTTTCATGAATACAGTGAAGAGAAAAATGACATCAGCAAGAACATAAAATAATTAGGTATAAAGCCATGAGAGAAAGCGATGGTAAGTGTGTCAAAATTATAACCAAAAACACTAATGTTAACGGTATCCTTCACTGCAAGGTCAAATCAAGCACGAAACAAAATTAACTATTTTTAATAAAAGATCAAATAACAGTAAATAAAAGTATTGAAAATGTTTAGCACAAAGGTTGGCATAAAATGTTTGAACAGCTTATTTATCTTCCATAAAGTACTGAGATAAAAGTGTGCAATACAACACTTATCTTAACGTAGTTATTTACTGGAAGAATGTTGAGATAAGAAGACCACATGAAACACTAATCTTGACTTAATGTAATAATCTGTTGAGGTAGATGGCTGCATAAAGCGCTTATCTTGGTATAGGCTATTTGTTGAATGAGGATCCAATAAATTATTTATCCTAATATAGTTTGATTATTTACCAAGAGAGTACTAAGATAAGACAATCTAATAAAGCACTTATCTTAGCCTACTATTGAGAGAGTACTGAGATAAAAAGAACCCATAAAACACTCATCTTAACTGGAATAATTTTGAGATAAAAAAACCACATAAAGCATTTATCTTCACGTAGGATAATTATCTGTTGATAAATTGTTGAGATAAGAGGATCCCATAAAGCACTTATCTTGATCCAGGTTTATTACCTCCTAAGAAATAGTTGAGATAAGAGCATAACAGAAATCAATTATCTTGACCTCTGTTGATTATCTAATACGTGAGTGTTGAAGTAAAATAATCCCATAAAGCACTGATCTTAAAATTTCTAAAATCTCTGTCAATGCCATTTTATGACTTGCGTTTTCGTTGTTTTTTTATTCCTTATTATTCTTCATATCTGTGTTGATCTCTGATAACAGCATCTCCATATTTTCAGTATTTCCAGTCACTTCATCCTGAAAATAGTGTTCTGATTGTGTTCCATGTTGGTTTTTTATGGTGGCAGAAATTTGGAGCAACTGGTCGTGGTTTTGTTCTTGTATTCTGATATTCCAAGAGGTTTTGATCTTCCCAATTAATGCCACCGTAATCATGATTCTTCTGCAGTTTGGTTGGTTTTAGAAACTGTTTTCTGTAGGAAACATCTAGTGTGAATATTGTGGTTAAAGAAGTTTTTGGTGAAGGCTTGAAATGATGTTTCAATCTGTTTTGATGGGTTTTCATTTTCTTTAAACGGTTTGTGTAAAATGTTCAGTCAACGTCAACGAACTGAGGGTAATAAATTTTATTCTTGGGTTTAAGTAGATAACGGTACTTTTTTTAACAGCTAGAGAGTGGCCTGAAGAAAAACAAAGATACTAGCCACTATATGTCAGCTTTCCTTACGTTTGAATAATAAGGTTTTGGCCATTTTCTCTGATACATCCAAAAATGAAAGCTGTCCATTGTTCTCTATTTCTATAATAAACTTTACAAAAACAAACCTTCTGGAAAAAGGGTTAAGAAAATTATCTAATTTTATTCTGTCATAATTCCATGTCAGATGTCTTTAGCGAAATATCGCCATTTTGAAAGTTTATTTAAGGCTATATGTAATGCATAATTCTTCAGCTCTAGAAATATCTTACATACAATAGAAGATAAACGAAAATACATGCGAATATCCTGTATTATGTAGTAGATATTTTTTCTCTCTTTCCAAAGAAATTTTGTTGCAGAGAAACAACGGTTCAGCATATTTATTAACAGAATATCTTAATATATCAGTTCTGATTGTAAGATATTTCATAAATGAGAAACTGAATAAAAACAGGTTAGCTTATCCTTGGACAGTCAAACAAACGTACTTTTAATTTAAGTGGATGTTTGTTTGTTTTCGAATTTTGCGCAAAGATATACAAGGGCTATCTGCGCTAGCCGTCCATAATTTAGTAGTTTAAGCCTACAGGGAAGGAAGCTAGTCATCACCACCCACCGTTAACTCTTGGGCTACTCTTTTACCAACGAATAGTGGGATTGACCGTCACATTATAACGCCCGCTGAAAGTGGGAGCATGTTTGGTGCGACCGGGATTCGAACCCGCAACCCTCGGATTACGAGTCCAACGTCTGAATCCACCTAGCCATGCTGAGCCGAGGATTATTTAAATTGTTAACTTGGTACACTGTCGCTAATAGCATGGGTACCTAACCGATCAATCAATGCATTCAAATTATTATAAGGTTTTGTTTGATGAACTTACATTTTACAAGACTTTAAAACTTCAGTCGGGTTACTTATGTTAATTACATTATTGATGACCATTTTTTTTAGCTTTTATCTACATAGGTAGCTTGCTTTGTATGAAAGATAATGACAATCCTCAAATTCGCAATGCTTTGTACTATTGTTGTTGTTTTTTTTTTTACATTGGACATTGTTATGAACCTTTCATTCAAAACGATATTGTTATACTTATTCTTCTGTCTACAGTTGTGGATTTATTCCTTTTTCTCAAAGAATCCTTTGTCAGTTGAGTTCGGTATTCACTCTACTAAGAGCACTCGAAACTGTTTGAAATTTCGTGGTTCAAATAAACCGCATTATATATGTTAAGTATTAACCTGAAAAACCTCTTCTGTACCTGATTGTACTTACAGACGTTTGAAATGACTTTAAGTTCACAATAACATTAAATTGTATTATTTTTGAGTTTTTAACATTGTCTGTAGGCATATCTGTACTGTCAAGTATTTAGTTGTTCAAATTTTGTTCGTTTTTACTGTGCTTAAGGGAACATGTGAATTGATGTCGGTTTTTCTTTGTAATGATTGCGTTTTAGATTCGATAATCTATGCTGCCTAACAACATTATGTATTTGTTCTTTCCCTTCTTAGGTCCAGAAGGTTGCAATCTCTTCATCTACCATTTACCACAAGAATTTGGCGATGCTGAACTCATGCAAATGTTCTTACCCTTTGGAAATGTCATCAGTGCTAAAGTTTTCATCGATCGTGCCACCAATCAAAGCAAGTGTTTTGGTAAGTTTACTCTGAAATAAAACATGTACTATCTAAAGTGGAATTTGTTTCGTCATGCTTATCAATGTAAGTTTGTTTGGACACTTTTCAAAAAAGCTCGACGTTCCTCTAGATATTCAACTTTAACTGTAACAAAAGAACGTAGCTCATATATTATATGTATATTCAATCGATGCTTTAACCTAACTAATTTCCGAGGATGTATATGGACCATGTACTAAACTTTGGGCATATCGTATGTATGTTCATGTGGCGCTGTAGTCTAATTGATATCTGAGGGGTACAGGCTCGCCATATATTAGTGCTCTGAATTTGAGACCTGGCAAATCGCGTTCCAATTCATGCAACGTCGTAAAATATTCCCAGTATTTTAACACTTTAAGCTGGGGGTGCATTATAAGAGTGATATTCAATCACTTAATGTGGATCATTAGTGATAGAGTGTTACTGACTGGCTGCTTTCCCTTTATTAAGCATTTCAAAATTAGGGACGGCGCAAATAGTCTTCGGAGCTGATTTGTTTGTTTTTAAATTAAGCACAAAGCTACCCAATTTGCTACTAGTGCTGTAACCACCACAGGTATCGAAACCAGGTTTCTAGTGGTGTGAGTCCGCAGACATACTGCTGTGCCACTGGGGGGCGTCTTAGTAGCTTTTCGATAAATACAAAATAGTAATATCAAAAGATTAGGAAAGTTTTTAATGTGTTTTTTTATCTGTATTCTTTCTTAATTACCTAGCCTTGCCTTATGATGCTAATGCTTTTGTATTTGTTTCTAATATTTCGAATGCCAGAATTATACAGATAGAATATATTTCAATAAATCTTATTTCCTATTTATTAATTTTTTGCTTTACTGTTCTATTAAAACCCCTTAACCTAATGTTTCTAAGTTCCAAGTGAAAACACTATACAAATAATTATCTTACAGGCTTTGTGAGTTTCGATAATCCTACAAGCGCCCAGACCGCCATCCAGGCCATGAACGGATTCCAGATTGGAATGAAACGCCTCAAGGTTCAGCTGAAACGCCCGAAAGACACCAATAGGCCATACTAATTGTAAGGCCAAGTCTTATTTCATGAAAATTCAAGGTAAGCTCGTTAATTCGAACATAAAAAGATAAAAAAATTTTTACAATTTACTTTTAACATATCAACAATTTCCAGGTTTCATATAATAATGTGCAAAAATCACATGCTTTTAGCATTTCGAATATCATAAGTCACTTGTTTTATCTTATAGTTGTTAACAAACAAGAAGTCAGGAAACGTCCGTGATGTTCTGGTAGAACTAATATTTCTGTTCCTTATGATACTTATGAGTAATAATAGATACTCAAGAAAACAATTGCGTTTCAAATGTATTATCCTGTTATCCATTCATATATATATACATTGCAATTCGTGGTCATATATGTATTCTGAGCTCCATACCCAGGTCATACAAGCAACTGCTTGGAGTCTTTCGCTTTTTCAAACAACAACAAAATGTTTTATTTTGTTTTACAACCACAGATATTTAATTTCTTAGATAAAAATTTGGCACTAAAATTTCCCTGAACGTCACGGTAATATATAGCTGGTTAGCTGGCTAATCATCTTATTTTTTGAGGCTTTTGTCTCACTATGACCAGCGCTATCCAAAACAAAATATGTTGTCTTCTTGTCTTATAACTTTCAAATCTTAAACAAATACAGTGTGTGTGTGTGTGTGTATTATATTACAGCAATTTTTATATACAAATCAGAAAATCGTACTGAATTTTTTTATTTTAGGATTACATTTTGACTTCGTTTGACTGGTAGGTAGTAAAATGTCACTGACAACGTTTGGCTGGTGTAGGTAGTAAAATGTCACTGACAGTAGTCGTATTTGAAGAGGATGTGTAATAGATCTTTTCGGCCCAAATATTCATACACTAAAATCATCAAGGTGTGTTTAGATAGTGGATTTAGAAGATGGGGGTATTCCTTGTACTTTATGACTTACAAGTCGTACCCCAGTCATGGAGAGCTAATTGTGACGTCTTGTAACAAGTAAAAACCCACGAATACAAAGGTAAGTAGTAAAAGTGCAACAGACAGCAGTACACAATGTAATACAAATATCCGTTTGGAAAAGTAAATATAAGCTACTTCTACAAAACATCCATTCAACCGTCCGTACCTTAATCACCTGAAGAATGAAACACGTGCTCATTCTGTTCCATACGAAGACATAGAAAATTGTCTGTGGATTTATTTTTGTGCTATCGAACTATTGAAACAGAGCTGTGAAAACCATACATGGAGGAAGAACATGAGAGTTTTGCGATGGAGACTTTTGTACTGGAAAATACGCATGATCCGTCGTAACGACTGTAAGATTCCATATTGTACGCATGATCCGTCGTAACGACTGTAAGATTCCATATTGGTGTAATATATCGTATTCAATCTTTGTGCAACAAAACGTGGAGAGGATTCCTTCAAAAAGTATCCAGTTACAACCTACAAGTACTACGGGGAACCTTTTGGTTCCAATAAAGGACACTTTTATCCTATACTGTATCATTACGCTTGCCAAGATGCCAAATTACACCATATTATTGTTCTTATGACCAATAAGAATGGAGATTTACTGATATAGTTACACTACATGTAACGCTTAGAATTGAAATCAAATTTATATAAATAAATTGTAAATGAAAAATAAACTTGTTATTTAACCATTTTTACATATAATTCCTTTTCATGAGAAAGAGCAGTCCTATTTTTTGTAAATTTAACTTATAACTAAGTAACACAATAAACCTGTTATTGAATATACCAGATCTAAGCATTACAAACGCATCCATCGTCTGTAGAAGTTAAATATATTACTTTGAGAAAAAAACAACCAAGAAAATGTTATTTTGGGTAACATCAAACAATTTATCCTCTTCTGGCTCGTTGTTTGATATTACCACTACCAGCCAAGGAAATCACGTTACCATTTTGATGTACGTAATTAATAAAGAAAACAAATAACAAATCCGGTAATGTATTTTCTTATTTACCATCTTCTAAAAGAGACGGATGTTTGTGTTATTTTACTTTATAGCAGGTATAGTACAGTAACAAAGTAATCATGTATTTAAATTAACGTTTTGAATGACAAATTGCAAATGTTTCCAGCACAAATTATTGTCTAATCCATGAGCAATTTCATCTCCTTTCCATTAGCGTGTGAAGATGCTGCTCTTTTACTCTTGGATTCAAAACACAATTAGGTTTATACGTGTAGCTGTTTTCAGCAGTCTTCCAAAAATATCAAAGCGAAAACACTTAGAAACATATACAAATTAATGAATCATACATACGAATAAGTATACTTATAAATTGTTATAAGGCCTGAATTCACATACATTAGTAAACATATGTATTCATCCTATAATTAAAACTTTATTAGGAGGTACATAGTGTGATTCTGTACATAAATTGCTATCATAAGGTTTGTATGCGTGTTTTGACATTTAGTTTGAATTATACTTTGTCGACGGTGAAGAGATCCATACTTAACTACATCAATATGAAATTTAATTTACTTGAATCTGTTAAGAGTGTGTGCTAAAAATATCAATAACACGTAACGAAACTTAAATAAAACATACACGAAAACGTAGATGATTCATTAAAATTGATACAACTTGGCAATAACTATACTATAACAGCTCCAAGTGTTACGTTTATTACAGCATTGTCATTTGGAATGCAGATATATATATCGTTTATAATGTCATGACATATGGTGTTTATAGGTATGTTCATGTTCAGATAAAAATAGGAACTTACATAAACCCTCTCTGAAAACACCAGCCTTGCTTATTACTCAGTAAAGACAGTGTTCATGCTAGTAGAAAATAAAAACTAACATTATTCATCCTAAAACTGACATCAGAAAAGTTTACTAAACTTTTGTTTTAATAATTAAATCAATGGGATTTCTTAAAGTTTTTTCAGTTCTTTTTTATTTCACAAGCTTTCGGACCTAGTACTGGATTCTTCAACAGGTGAGTTTCAATGTTTAAAGAATGAGAAAAAAACCAGTGAAAACAACTCAGAGGTTTATTCACTTAATACATTTATGCCACGTTATTAGTCTGAACGATATTAGTCTGAAATATAATTAACGCTTTAATCTCTTTAATTTTTTTTTTTTTTTTAGTTGCCAAGTATGAGAAGATAAGACTCCGGTACTGGACTGGAATCACGTGATCTTCTTCAACCATCTCCTTTCATCAGTGATGTCACAGTCCGTGAAGTGGACTCGCATTTTTTTCTTATAAAGACAGAGGGCCTTACCGTTAGGGCTCAGATATAAATTATATATATAAATAAAAGAATTACAAAAAAAAATAGATAGGTACCAGGCTACTATATTTAGGAAGCTAGGACATAAATGATTTAGAAGTAGATTAGAGATTTCTTGCTTTAATATGTAATTATTTAATTTATATACATAACTTTGAGAATTTTATGAATTTTGCGACCTCTAGTAGTTGACAACAATGTGATGATTTTTTGAGATTGAAGGAAGTATTTTGAAATCCGAGCTTTCGAATTATCGACTTTTTCCTGGATTTCCAGATTTTACGGAGTGTCCTATTGTATTTACGACACTTATCATATCATATCATAAACCGCCATTTATTAACCTGTAAGATTCAGTGGGCCAGAACAGTAGAAAATACAACTAATGTATTACTCCATTGGTTTGTAAATACAACTGTTCTAGCGTAATGGGTTGTTCATCACTACATAAACACGAAGAGGGCAGAAGAAGTTATATAATGCAGGTACTTTTTTGTTGTTGTTATTCCTGTTCTTTTCGTGATTTGTGTACAAACCGAGGCAGCTTAGTACCTTCAGAGATGATAGACGTTTATGACATGATCATTCCATATCATTAGTATTATGATTTTATTTATTAAATTTATATTTAAGTCAAAATCTGAAAATATAATATTTGTGATATAAGTTTTTTCTTGTTTGTGTATTTATCATATACTTGAATATTTATTTATTTATTTATTTAAACTTTTCTGTTTTATTATAAGTGACAAAGATAAAGCGGGTCATGACCTATCTTTTGTCATTGATAAACCAGAGAGAGAGAGAAATCCAGAACTGTTTGTTTTCATGTAAAGAAAGTAGAATATAGAACATTTGTCTTTTTTTTTTTAACAACGTAGCAGGGTAGACATTTTTCTCGAGCACTTAGTAGAATGGAGAAGGATTGTGAGAATTCATTAACATAAATTAATGATTTCCTGAAATTACAAATGAAAATACGATGTTTGTATCAGTGTTTTCTATGGCTTAACTGGCGGGAAACGTTTGACAAGCTTAAATCATGCTAATAACTCCTGGTAAGGGTACTAAATTTATAATGTACATACAAGTATTTCATCTTTCTAAAATGGAGGCTTTTCGTCTGATGATGTACATTTGTCAAAAAGAAATGTAGAAATAGATGTCAGCAAAAGGTAGGGAGTTTTTAATTTATAATTATTTCAGAAATATTGTCAAAGTAATATAAAATTTTTGTTTCTTGGCTTCCTGACACTTGGAGTTCGAAAATTTGAGTTGTGGACAATGGTGTCAGCATAAGTATTGAAATCAAACAGTACCAAATCAAGAGAATCAGTCTTTCCCACGGAATAGGATTTTATTAACGTTAGCGTCTTTTCTATTGTAGATTGCCCAATTAATGTTTTTCTTTATACTTAACATAATATTTACGAGTCGTATTAAGACTGAGATCTCAGTTATTGGTAATTATAAGAACATATCCATTACATAATTAGTTTTCAAAATAATGTTTATTTTCACTTTGATATTACTTTATATTAAAAAAAAACCCAAAAAGGATGAGCTAAAAACTTGGAATTCATACAGTGCAATATTCAATGGTTCGAATATTACGAGTAAGCAAAGGTACTTACAGTAAAATCACAAAAGTGTAGTCATAGATAACAGTAAAAAATAAGGCTAACCTTCAGTGAAACATCAATTAAATATATGACATCGTCATACATTTGAAGTAGGCCTAATTTTAGAAACACCTACTTTAAGATACTCAGTATTCTGTTACCGAATAAAGGTAAGCCAGATAAAGAGTTACTTCTAAATTTAATACATCACATTTTAGTGAAGATTAAAAATAAACACAACTTAAAAATACGGTAATAGGAACTTTTGCAGTATGCAAATTTTGATTTTAGTTATTATAATGTTCTAATTAAAATTAAAATTCAGGATATATCTGCTCTAAAAGTTGCTATTATTGTATTTTTGAATTAATTATTCATTTCAACAGAATCTCAGCTATGTTAGTCATATGACACTGTATTAGTTAATGGCAGTAACAATTAGAAGTATTGTGATTTCATTTACGTTAGACACATGACACTGTGTTATTTAATGATATTAACAATCAGTGTTAACGCAATTTCAGCTACTTTTAGACACATAACACTATTTTAGCAATTGACAGTAAAAATCACGACGTGATTTCATCTACGTTAGATACGTGACACTGTGTTAGCAAATGACATTAACAATTACAAGTGACATAATTTCAACTACATTGTACATATGACACTGTATTATTTAATGACAGTAACAGTTAGAACTAACATGATTTCACCTACTCCAGACACGTGGCACTGTATTAGTTAATGACAGCAACAGTTAGAACTAACAATTTCACATACTCCAGACACATGGCACTGTATTAGTTAATGACAGCAACAGTTAGAACTAACAATTTCACATACTCCAGACACATGGCACTATGTTAGCTAATGACAGTAACAGTTGGAACTAACATGATTTCACCTACTCCAAGCATATGGCACTATGTTAGTTAATGACAGTGAAAGTTACAACTACTATGCTTGGTAAGTAAACATTGTGTTGAAACTTTTATGATCTAAATCTATTTCCAGTAACCGTTTATCTCTACATACTCTGTAATTTATTCTAAACGTTCAAGTTCACAAGCGAATGTAAGAGTATTTTGAGCTTTGTTATAAAACGGAATCGATTTCGTGTCTTTATTTTACTACATCGAAACCTTGGTATGGTTATATTATGAATCGATTGGAACAGAATGGATACATAAAATAATCTTAACTTAAATTTCTGTATATACAAAGCATATAATGTCGATAACTCTGTAATAATAGCCAGATAAAGAATTTTATTTCAAATGTGGACAGTTTTTGTGCGATTACACATCGTACATATTTATTAGGCTTGTAGTATGGCATTAAATATTAACGATAGAAAGTTCGCAAAGCGTGTTTGATCCAATATGAATGTACCTTAGAAACACAATATACAAAACCAGACATAAAACAGGCTTAGCTTCCATTCGCTAATATCTTGTGCGTGTTCACTGCGTATCTACATGAACGTCTTTCAACATCTGTGCTGGTTTTAATGTGAGTAAGATTATAACGTACTTGAACGCTGTGTTAAGTGTATATAGCATATCATTTCTTAAATATTGAAAGTGAAAAGGAGTGATTCGATGAGCATTAATAATAACTGCGCCATGTTCACTCATTGTCATATTTCACACACTGCTTGATTCACACCATCTCACTTATTTCACACAGTTGTTCTTAAAGCTGAAATATGCCTTCAACAAGTGGATATCATTTTTAGTTTACTGAAATTCTTAATTTGTTATTATGCATAGATTAATGGCTGCTTTTCAAGATCTTATCATGGGGAATGCCACGTTTGTTTCTTTGTTTTTTACATTATGGAAATGAGCTTGTTTTTAAAATATTCCCTTTTGCTGTTTTTCTCACATTCCTTCTTCAGGAATGGTGTAATGAGTTTAGTACACAAGATATAATATATAACCTTTTCATGGTAATTATACTAATATTGAGCTTGTAAGCTATTGTTTATGCTCTAAAAATAAAGATACCACTTACTAAAATGTGTGAGAATCGTTTCTATTGGTGTAATTCATTTGTGTTTGGAAATCACAAGAAAGCAAATCAAAATAATCATGAATGTGAACTTAAAACGTATTTGAAGGATTATCGGCCTGCTATTATTAACAAAGTTGAGTACATTATGTTCAAACTATTTTAAACATGTAAATAAACAGGTAACGTGACTACCACATCCAATATAAAGTCGCGGTGGAACTAAAGTTTAACTTGTTTGCCGTTTTGTAGATTGTGTGATGTCGCCAAAATGTCATATAACAACTCTGTTTGACACACAGTATCTATACACTCGGATAATAAAGATTTGTTCAGATCAGGAATTTAGAATTTTGAAGACTGGGATATCCTTAAATGTAGTTACATTGGAAAACAAAGGATTGAGCTGTGTTACCAGAAGCATCCAGCAAAGGACGGGTAGCAACATGTGGTACTGTAACAAGCAAGAATTCATGCGCAGCAAGGTCATTGACAGAAGCCGTCCATGCGCTTTAGGCAACAGTGTGCAATGTTGTCAAGAAGGATCTTTGTCTGAATAAAAACAAGTTATGTGTACACAAATTTCTTCCACGACGTATTAGTTTAACTGCAACACACTTCAAGCAGCTGCAGAATAAAATGGGTACTCATGCTATTCTATATGAAGATGTACTCATTTATTCGTCGGGTGCAGCGCCTATGAATTTCTGTGTGATTGTTGGGTTAAAACGGTCACTGGGAAACCATCGTCCTTGTTTCCCGGATGGATTATGGAAAGCCTACATGAAGAAGAGATGCGCTTTGAATATTCCAGTTTGTTTGTTTTTTGTAATAGAAAATATGCTGTGTGGCAATTATCAGCATGTACGGTCAACAGATAGAACAGCAAACGTGACGACATGAACTGTAAGAACATGATAAAGCTCAAACATCTTATAAATATAATGCGATCTACCTCTGTAATCTAGTCTACTAGGCCTAGAATGATAATGGTATTTGTGCCCAATAGGAAAAGAAATGCGGTAAGATAGCCTTATCAATGTTTTATAAAAATTATATATTTAACGAGCTCTCCAATAATTATGACAGCAACTTTATCAGTTAGTTACTTCTCTCTAAATATTAATGATAAAATTAATATTTTAAGGAAACATGCGTAATGTTCTGGTTCTGGTTGGCTACTTGCCCATAGTTTTCTTCTTTCTTCATTTTTGCTGTTTGATTTTGTTTAAGTAGTTTATTTTCTTTTTCTAGAAATACTGAAGCATGAACGTAACACGAAGTTTGAAAATAATATGTATGTTCCGATAGATAAAACAATTATTAAAAAATGCAACCCTGTGGATGAGTAATTCATTGATATTGAGATAAACACTAAAGGAAAACATAATTGTCAAATCATTGCCCTTCTGAGTGAAATACTTAAACATTATGTATTTTTAAGAAGGGCCTAGTTTGGTCGAACTGTGGTTGAAGCTGAGTGGACAATGCCATTTAGTTAGATGTGTGACTTAGGAACAGAGTATTGATCAGCATCGAAATATTCATCATACATATTATTTTATTTTCTCAAGAAGAAAAGATTTATCACTTGTGCAAACTGTCCTCTTCAGTCATCTTGGAAGACAATTTTTTTTATATAATTTTGAGGTATTAAAATCAACCAACTGGAAAAATACTGGAGAGATATTTTTCCAGTGTCCTTTGTTTAATTTTCTTCATCTCGACGTGAAACGTTCAAGTTTGAGGCTTTATTTTCGCGGTTTAACGCCTTAAGCCATATACTCGCTGACTCATGTATAAGAAAAATATTGAAGTAGGATTTCCCATATAAATCGTATATGCACTTTTACGAAACGTATATATATCGAACATAATCACTGCAATCGTAATGAAATTACTTTATATACCATATAGTTCTTGAGATATACGCTCTGAATACAAATGTCTGCCGACGTTCCGCTGAAACCAGAATCCCTAAAGAAAATATCTTTTAAATATTCAATTAAAACACTTGAATTTTCAACAGATACACTAACAGTGTGTATAAAGATATGTCTTTAGTTTGTTTGCTGTTTTTTATCCATTTACAATGACTCCTGTTATATAAGTAATACAAATTAATACTTTAAAATTTACTATTTTAATTGAGTTCTGATTTGATCTGAAAATATAAAATAGGAAATTAGGAACAAACTAAGTATTTTATTGCTGTTCAAGAGTATATAGAACTATTTCATACAATTGCATAATATTTAAAAACACAAAATGATGTATCCATTTTTTATAAACCAAACTTAACATAAGCCAATAAAAAAACACAGTTTATAGTAAAACAGTTTTCAAACCACTACGAGTGAAGTTACATTAAGGTAAAGCCTTACTCTATAAATTTCAATATTAATATAATATGTTATCATTTAAAGCACGGTCCAACCGTTACCAAAAGTACACTATCAAATGAAGTTCTGAGCACAGACCAACTTGCTTATGTTTCTATGAAAAATTTTAATGGTATGAGTGATTTTAATGGAAATGTAGAAATGTTTAGAAACCATATATTTGATTTCATCCAATTTTCAAAATTATGTCACATTCTCTGAACCAGATCTCTCAAAAATCATCTGTAAGCGTATACGTTTGCTTTCATGTTGTACTGAGTGGTTTGATTTAAAATCCGTAACGTAAAAATTAAGACAAACGTGAGGGAAAGTATCTTCTATATAATGTGATTGTTAGGAGTATTAGTTCTATTACGTTTCCAGCTTTTAATATAACAATAATTTTTTCACTTCAGACTTTTAGCTGCCATCAAAGCCCAGCTCAGCAGTCGAGTTTGATATTGAATTAAAGTACTTTTGATTAGTGACTTAGGGCAGGCTGAAGATAGATTCAAAATTCTCTTTTTCACACATTTGATTTAAGTCTGTAATGGGCAAGTTAAGAAAGATGTGAAGGAAAAAATCTGTATTTCTCCATTATTTTTATTGCAAATATTAGGACTCGCGTTACTCTGCTTAGACAGCTTTCTGGTTGAGCTCGTAATGTTAATTTAGTTTTTGTTTTTAATAACAGTAAATGAAAAAAACTTTTATGCATTCTTTAATTAAGGCTCTGTTAAAAATTTCTTAATTTTGTTACAGCCATTTAAATAAATAGAATTAATTAGTTAAGAATAGTTTTCTCTTTTATTCCTCTCTTTGATGGCAATGTATTTTAACACATTTTACTAAATTAATTAGAACCACCATTTTGATACATTAAAGAATGTAAAACACGGAGACCACAGAAAAAGAATTAAACATTTAAAGGTGCATTTCTTGAAGCAGAACCAACTTTATTATAAATATTATTTTTGTACAAAATTTACATCAGATCGATAGACAACGCACCGACTTTATTACTGGAACTTATTAGCTTCGAATATTGACGGGCGTATTTTTCTCAATAATTCATTTGTTTTATAAGTTAATTTTTCAATGCTTCTACTGATAATTTGATTAAAGTATATTCTATTTGTTAATAGTTTGTCTGTAATTATATTCGACAATTTTAAAATATATTTATTGTCTAGAATGTCAACAACAATTGTTTACTGTATTTACTGTATAAATGAGCCTGGAAATATATGAAAAAAATAATTTAATATTTAGCAATTCACAGTCAAATCTAAGAAGGACAAAACACTTACAAAAGGTGTTCTCGTAATATGGTCGAATTAACACACAATAATTTACTGAAAGTGTGAAAGAATACATGTTGTTTTTTTTCTACAAAAAACCATTAACTTGTCATGTTATAATTTTGAACAAATTTTTAACTCGAATGTCCATGCAAACCTGTCTCTCACCACAAATATTTTACAGAAAAAACTTCCGCTGTTAGTGAATTATATTTTTAGTTTCTATTATTTAAATACCTAATTTAAAACATTTAATTAACGAACGTAACAAAATTAATTAATGTTCAATATTCTAAGTTGAATTTTTAGAAATGCCATATATTAATAAATAAAATGTCAAACCAACACATTATATGGTGGAAAATCGTGTACTGAAATAGTACATGTCATATATTGTGACCGTTCTACAACTAGAAAAATGGAAGTGGTGATCCAGAAAGTCAAGTAAGTTTTTGGATTAATAAGTAATAGAAATGAATGAATTATAGAAATATTTCGAGGAAAACTAGATCACAGTTTCTTTGGAAAAAATCATTTCGTTTTATAAAACTATGTCACTAAAAACATAGATTTTGTTAAAGACTGATATGGATGTTTGTTTAGAATTTAGCCCAAAGATACAGAATGGGAAATCTGTGCTCTTCCCACCACAGGTATCGAAACCGGTTTCTAATTGTGTTAGTCCTCAGACATACTGCTGTGCCACTAGGGTACGTCTGAGATGTTTCACTACCTTATAAAACGAAGTATCCAGCTACTAAAATAAATAGTATGAATGCAAAAAAATATTTATTACAATAAATATATTATCTGATGCACATAGATTTACTGTAATAATTAAATTACTGTAGTAGACAATATATTTAGTACTGTAAGTTGTAAGGTGCCAGATAATGTATTAATTACAGGAATTAGTATGTCTCACACAACGTATTTGATAATACAACTGGTATATGTACTAACAAATGTATTTAATACAGCAAGTGCTATGTGTATCACACAATGTAGTTATTACACTAAGTAGCATATGTGTCACACAATATACTATGTTTACCAGATAATGTGTTTAATTCAGTAAGTGGTATATTTGCCAGACATGCATTTGGTACAATAAGTGGTATGTGAGTTAAACAATGTAATTGGTAAGTGTACCAGACAAATTATTTACTATAGTAAGAGGTATGTTTAACAGATCGGATGTTTAGTACTGTGAATGGATTGCGTATTAGATAATGCATTTAGTACATTAAATGTACCATAAAATGGATTTTATGTTATGTTAGTTGCTGGAGAATTAAATTCCACAAATCTGATTATTGTTCTTTTTTAATGACTTGAAGTCATCCTATATAACGAACAACAAAATCAGATCCGAAGAATGTAGAAGAAAAATATAGACATTCTGAAATATTAAAAAATAACAAAAAGTAACATCAAATCAAAAAATACACCAGATGTAATAACATCAAACAAAATACACCAGATGTAATAACATCAAACAAAATACACCAGATGTAATAACATCAAACAAAATAATCCAGATTTAATAACATCAAACAAAATACACCAGATGTAATAACATCAAACAAAATACACCATATGTAATAACATCAAACAAAATACTCCAGATGTAATAACATCAAACAAAATACACCAGATGTAATAACATTAAACAATATACACCAGATGTGATAACATCAAACAAAATACAACAGATGTAATAACATCAAACAAAATACTCCAGATGTGATAACATCAAACAAAATACACCAGATGTAATAACATCCAACAAAAGAAATGCTTTACTCAGATCTTTTTTGAGTATCCTCGGACACGAAATTCTTGGTGCACCAAATACTTATGGACTTAACATGGCCTAGATTTCAACTTGCGGTGTCAGTTAAACTATCTCGCTTATTTGATTTTTCTCATAATACTAATAGATGGCAGCACATAAACGGCCATGCAAAAGGGCAAAAAATACTCATCGAACAACAACAAGAAATAAAAAATTATTATTATGTAAAAAAAGAGTTATCTTTAATTTACAGGTACGTCGTTAATATAAACTTTAATAGTTTTAAGCGTTGTAGAATAATTTGGCACTTTCTGCATTGATTTTATACCTATTTGCTTGAACACGTAATAACGTGATATTTCTTTATACCAGCTATCACGTGGTCGTGACAGCAAGCTTGTAGAACAAAGATAACGAAAAGAAACACGTGATTTTACAAATTACAAATATTTTTTTCTTTACAGAAGAACAAAAAAACGTAAAACGTATCCCATTAAAAACGTAAACAATAAAATAAACATAACGTTAAAATATGTCCTTATCATTGTGCTGTATTATGTATTAATTATAATATTACTAGTTTTGAAGGCAAATTGAAAATTATGCCAAACTTTGTTATGGTTCAGGTTTAGAATACACTAATACTTTAAATACTATATAAACAGATGTAGAAACATGTATATTTAATAGTATGTTATAAACAGAGAACTGATGATAAGATTATGTTAAATAGAAATTAATAACAAGAATAAAATAAGATGACCAAGAATAGCACAGATATGATGAAAAATACAAATATCATAAATATAAAACAGGTTAAAATTAAATAATACAGATCAAAAGCAGCATATAACAAAAACAAATAGTATATCATAAGTACAGGAAGGACTGTAGATAGGATAAAGATGGAGTACAGATCACAAATGGAATATAAAATATTGAGTAAAATGGCAGAATATTTTATATTTACTTATATGAAGATATTTATATAGAAAGGAAATGTTTTGAGGATCAAATCAATTGTGACATATGATATTTAAAGTGCTACCAGCAAATAACGTTTTCTGCTCATGTTGTTTTGTTTCATAAATTGGTACAAAGTTGTAGAATGGATATCTGCACCAGCGTTTCCTAATTCTAAACTGAGAGACTATAACATTAATCTCACATTCGAGCTACTCTAAACAAATATTGTAATCTGATTCATTCTTTTACCGCACTCGCAGTCTCCAATTACAGAGCACAACTTAGATGCAAGGGACACGATCCAGGAACTCTCAGATTTACAGTCTGTCACGTTAGCTACTAGACTATATTCTGTACAATGCAATACGACTATTAGGTATGAAATCGTCTAAGTTCCCATTATATTATAAATAGAGAGAGGAGGGGGAATGACATACCTTGGTGGAGGATTGATATAACTTGGTGAAAGAGTTATATAACTTGGTAGAGGAATGATACACCTTGAAAGAGGAGTGGAATATCTTGGGAAATTTTATACACAGTAGTTTCCACAGTGGTTCAGTCCGTGACTAAATGTTGTTATTTTAAAATCACAAACGCAGAAAATAAGAAAGTTTTAATATGTTACATGAATGTTGTTGATAGAATTATTGTTGAAAGTATATTAACTAAAATAGTCAAAACTTATACTAGAATATATGAAAAATTAGTTACAACTGTCGCTGTATTTAATTACAATGCCAAGTTCTGAAGAAAACGTATTCAACACTTGGTTAATTTAATTTGATAACTGAACACGTGTGTATAACGTGTGTACACCGTATGTCATACTGAATAGTACGCAAAGCTACTATCACGAGTTCTCCTAATTAGTTCACATGAGGTGTTGTAAATTATAACAAACTTAGTTATTATCAGATGTTTGAATACGTTATTATTATAAACACTAAACAAACAAATGTAGATTACAGTTTATCAACAAATATGACCAAGTTTTAATTTCACCTGGTTTTCAAGCCTATGTTTTTCACAGATTTATTTAAGCTTACCTATGGGGTATTGTTTCACACTAATCAAGTTTCATAAATTATCTCATTAATTTTTTTTAAGCCTAGATTCGAGTTTGTAGCAACATCATGCAATTTTTGCACGGTAAAACAATGAAAGTGTCTATTTAGAGCTTCTGTTTTTCAGTGTTTTTTGTTAGCTGTTTTATAATTCTAATTAGATATCTTATAGTCTGTGTTTTACTTTTTATAATTTATGTAGATATCCTAAAATCGGTGTTTTCGCTTTTAATACCGTAATTAGTGTACTAATATACCGTATATCGTCTACCCGCTACTTTCTCTTATGGAAGTAACAATAGGTACGAATCATAGTTCTATTTATGTTGGAGTTTTGTAAAAACAGCTAATGTTCACTCCCAGTGGCACAGCGGTATATCTGCGGAATTACAACGGTATAAACTGAGTTTCGATACCAGGGATGGGCAAAGTGCAGATAGCACATTGTCCAGCTTTGTGCTTAATTACACACTTATTGAAAAAAAAATGTGTTTTTTTTTTCAGTGTAATATTCCAAGTCATAAAAGTGGGTACAATTTGCGTGTCCAGTAAACGCAATAACTTTTTCCGGTGCTTATTGATAAACACCGATTTTGTGTTATTTTATACTTTTTATTGCGTTTAGCGCCACACAGCGACTACACTAAAGGTTTCCGTACTGTAACGTAATTACATAATGATAGATTGTCTAAGGTAATTATTTATGAACATTGTTTACATGCTGTGCACCGAGAAAAAAAGAGTTGTCTTGTGATATAAATGAGTAGTAACGTGTATTTTATGTTTTTAATATAACGACGTGAAACCTTTTCAAGATAAATCTGAATAAAAATGTTAAATTATCTTCTCGCTAAATATTTTCTCCCTTAGATCAAAGATGTTGTACCGAAAATTCAGTTAACTTAATTAAAGCATATAATTCAGAAGACAGAGATACAAGTTATTTTTAACATTTTTGCTTTTATAAAACTAACTTTTTTATTCCATAACACAATATATTAAGCGTTATATAACCATAGTCTGTATTTACAGGTTTACTGGGAATTGTAAGCTCTTTCTAGAGATATGTTACAAAGGATATTATTTAAAATCCTACAACAAAATTATGGTGTTCTGGTTTTTCTGATGTTCACGTCATTGGGAAACACTGAGTGGTTATTACGTCAATAAAGATGAAGAACATATCTTTATTAGTTTAATTTTAGCGTACCCTAGTGGCACAGTAGTATGTCTGCGGACTCATACTGCTAGAAACCGGGTTTCGATATCCTAGGTGGACAGAGCACAGATAGCCTTTTGTGCAGTTTTGTGTATAAAAACAAACAAATAATAATTTGGTGTCCTAGTGGCTAGCGTTCTCATTCTGTGAATGTGGTTCAATTTCTCTTTGTGCTCCGTATCCTTGGGCTGTTAGGTGCATTATAAGAGTGACGGTAAAATTTCACTACTCGTTTGAAGCAGCCCGAACGGTGAATGCATATTTTGTATTCGTTTAGAACTTTTGCTTCTTAATGTATATAAGTTCAAAATGATGGACGGTTAGCTCCTCTCGCTATAGTTTAGCCCTCCCCCCAAACACACACTACGGTGGCCCAGCGTTAAGTTTGAAAGTTATTACGAGGTAGGAAGAGCATAGATAGCCCATTGCGTAATATTTTGCTTAAGAACAAAAACAGGAACATCCGAAACAAACCAACTCTTATAACATACATATGTTAGCATTCACTAGCACATTGTTAGAAAGTGCATTATTGTTTTGTGAACATTTCATATATAATGTTAAATCTGAACAACTTGTAACGTGAATTTAAAAACTGACAGGAGCTTTAGTGAGATTTTATGTACTTCCCTAAACCATTGGTCAGAGTTGAAGGACCGAATGGACAACTGTAATTTACATAAATTTAAAAAAAAAAAAAAAAAAAAAACCTTTGTGCTCTCTTTCCCATGCCTCAGAGATGTTTTTAGTTTTAGTTCATGTTACCACATCGTGAGATTATTATGTTCATTTTTCCGAACAAAATTAACAGAACTATCTATACTTCGGTTTATTAAAAACACATTAAGACCATTCTTTCCTCGACCATAACTCTACATTAATTATTACAAATTATTCATTTACGTTGATAATATAACTCTAATGCTGAGTTATACAGATGAAGCTGAACAAACGTCAAAATTATCTACTATAAAAGGATATCCATCCTTAGTAGTTAAGAAACAGCAAAACGTAAATTTCAAATGCCACTTATAATATGGTACCTAAACGTGTAAGTTGATGGATGTAAACAGATATCCCCAGAAGTGATTTCCTAAAAACGCTGAAGCAGTCTTCGTAGGTCCTTTCAAAAGATGGAAATTGCAGAATGTCACTAATATATCACCATATTCCAGAGTTAAACTATCACGATTGATATGGATAATAGAAGTCTCTAGCTTATTTATATGCTCTGATTGTTTCTCATCTCAAAGATGCTCTAACATCCCAAATGGCACATAGTACTACAATTGCTAGCGACCCAATACGCAATATCTATTCTTATACCGATAACAGAACTTCCGTGAATAAGCCTAAGTAATCAATCACTTACACACGTTACGACTTCGTTAATTAAATGTATTATTTGCTTAGATTATAATCGATTTAAGTCGGGGAAGTAGAATATATACATACATACACCTGCTCCAAGTGATTGTGAATGCATGTGCCGCAAAATAAGTAATAGCTCAGCGAAGCCCATAGTCTAGTAGATTTGATAGAATCTTTAACTGGCTAATCTACTTAAAGCTAGGCACTTTAATTGCTTAATCTGCGTATATATAAACCCTTTAACAATTTAATCTACTTACTAGAATACTAAAGAAATGCAGGAATTTGTTAAACATGCGAAGTCAAAATTAAAGTTTAAGAAATAAAAAATGAACTGATACAGTTTTGAACCGTATGAAATCTTTACTTTCATCTGAATTAAATTTATCTTCTATTTACTTATCTTTAATTTTTACATAAATATATTTGCGTACTTCTATTTATTGTTCATTACTATTAGTCATTTATTTTTTATATACTTTTTGTTCATTCCACAAAGATTCACATATCGTCTTCCTATGAAAGTATTAAACACATATTTTTATATATATCTATATATATAATAACATTTCCAGCAAAATTTTTCACACTATAAAACCTTCTGAACTCAATAGTCAAAAATAGGAATGAAACAAAGTAAAACTTTTGTTACATAGTTTGAATCTTATTACAGATTATATAGACTAATGGTTTACAATATTTGTCAGCCCTGGGAGTTGTAACGTTAATATTTATACTTCTTACTCATTTGTTATTCACGTTAGTTCCTTACTAAATTACAGAATAGATCTTTCTTATTGTACATTTACTCTTATATTTATAATATACATGTATTTGTATTCTTTTATTTATAATATAGACCCGGCATGGATAAACGTGTTAAGGCGTTCGACTCGTAATCTGAGGGTCACGGGTGCGCATTCTCGTTGCGCCAAACATGCTCGCCCTTTCAGCCGTGGGGGCGTTATAATGTGCGGTCAATCCCACTATTCGTTGGTAAAAGAGTAGTTCAAGAGTTGGCGGTGGGTGGTGATGACTAGCTGTCTTTCCTCTAGTCTTACACTGCTAAATTAGGGACGGCTAGCACAGATAGCCCTCGAGTAGCTTTGTGCGAAATTAAAACAAACAAACAACTTATAATATATATATATATAAGTAGTTGTATTTATTTACATATAGCATATGCTCTTGTCTTTTTCATATTTTTACCGCTAAATGTCTTGGAAGGGGGGTTATCTGAATGTTGTGTAGAGCAATTACATGTCAGTTAAATAAATATCTACGTGCTAACAATCAGGGCCAATGTGGTTTCAATGCAAATGTTTCTGTTGTAAACTTAAACTCTGCTTTATACTTTTTCAATACAAAACAGCGCATTATTTGAAGTGTCTTAGGTGATGGATGAAGTACTTGGAATATTACGAATATTAGAACCACTCTAAGAACACTCATTATGTGAACAAGCTTTCACTTTCACTGTAAATACAAACATTTTCTTTTGTTCAGTGCATGAGGAATGAGCAAGTAATTCAATTAGAGGATATTTTATGTCCTTACTATACAGGGTTTTGTTTTTGTTTGTTTTCGAATTTCGCGCAAAGCTACTCGAGGGCTATCTGCGCTAGCCGTTTCTAATTTAGCAGTGTAAGACTAAAGAAAAGGCAACTAGTCAACACCACTCACCGCCAACTATTGGGCTACTCTTCTACCAACGAATAGAGGGATTGACCGTCACATTATAACGTTCCCACGGCTGAAATGGCGAGCATGTTTGGTGTGACAGGGATTCGAATCCGCGACCCTCAAATTATGAGTCGAGCGTCTTAACCACCTGGCCATACCGGGCCTGACTATACAGGATCTGTCAAAAGATGCTTGGGACTTTTATGTAGTTAGTTTTTCAAAATACTAAGGAAAAACATTTTCTGTCGTTTTTGGAATGAGGATTAAGGTTTTGAATTTTAATCACGTACAGGTGAGAAATTAAACAACGTTTTATCTTGTCGTTGAGCCTTATTTTAAAAATGTATGTTTCATCATCATTACTCAAAGAGCATACCGATTACAACTTGATGTTAAAGGTTTTCTAAAACATGTCATCAATGGAAAATTGTGGTTTCCACAAGATGAAGCCACCTATTACACACCATAAGCAATATTGGCTGTGTTGCGTGAACTGTTCCTGAACGGGATAATTTTTCATAACGGAGACATATAGTGATCTTCACGACTGTAAAATGTAGAATACTCGATGCTTTGTACATCATACAATTGTTGTCTTTAGAGAGCCAAGCCGTACATTATGTATGAAACTAATGAGTAAAAAAATCAATATATATATATATATATACAGGTCTTCAGAAGCTAGAAATAAAAAGCGACTTAGCACAGTCGCTCTATCTCTGGTGTGTATATCGCTTTTCAACTATCCAGAGGGTGAAAAAATCGAAAACCGGCGACTGCTTAAAAACAGAGATTTCTTATTTTTGTTCATCATCATATTTCGTCAACACGCTTAGCGTCTAACTAATTCTGATAGTAATTATAACTTTATTATCATTTGATAGAACAGAGCAAAACAGTCTTCACGATCTTTGACCTCTTATTTTAATATTATTATATAGAAAACTTTACAGAAATCATAATTCTAGTCGAAACGATGTTATTAGCCATTGAAGTTCACTCTTTAACAGAACGGGTTCGCATCCCGGTCGCGCTAAACATGCTCGCCCTTTCAGCCGTGGGGGCGTTATAATGTGACGGAAAATCCCACTATTCGTTGGTAAAAGAGTAGCCCAAGAGATGGCAGTGGGTGGTGATGACTAGCTGCCTTCCCTCTAGTCTTACACTACTAAATTAGGGACGTCTAGCACAGATAGCTTTCGAGTAGCTTTGTGCGAAATTCAAAAACAAACAAACAAACTTTTACAGAAATCCAATGTTTTTTATTTAAAAAGTTCAAGTACACTGAGAAACATGAATTACCCTTAGAATAACATAATTTTTAGAATATATCCTTTAAACTGGTAATCTACGTACACCATCTTATAAAAAATAAAGAAAGAAGTATAAGGAGAAACCTTATCACTAAGTTAAAGTCTATGTAGAACTATATATATATATATATATATATTAAGAGGAATCAAAGATAGCAGAAAAAGAGTCTCTTTAATTTGAAACTTTCTGATTAAACAAATAAATAAACATATCATTTTTTTTAAACAAAAGTGTTTTCTTAGCTACCCGTAAATCCGATTGAAAACAAAACTTATCTTTTTCAGTTTTGAATTCCACATAAACGTAAGAAGCATGCCTATATTTCTTTCTAATTTATTTTCCAACTTTGAATTATCAAACTAGTTAAATTATTCGGGACTTAATTCGTTGCTGTACATACTATTACTGGATTGGACAAGGGAGAAATACGTTAGCGAGAAATGTGTGGCATTTAATTAAAATTTCGTTGAAAAGAATGATTAGGTAAACTGTAATGTGCAACACTATAATATTTTTACTATGTTAGGTTTATAAAATAAAGCTTTTTTCAGTTTTTAAAGGTTAGATCACAATAGAGGTGTAACATATGTCGCCTTGAAGACTCAGCAGTTAAAAATTAACAGTGATATAGACTTAAGTAAGCAGACTTTAAGTTTATTAGCATTACAATAAAAATAAAAAATAGATTTAAAAATTATACCGTTTTAGTTTCAATACTATCTTGAAGTGCGACTTTTAATCTAAAAATAGGATGAGTTGTTTAGTCAAGCAAAACCAGCTTCGAGAAAACTGAGTAATTACAAAAACGAAGTCAAAAAATTAGAAAGTGAGAAAGTTTTGTTAACGGCGAATACTTCAGATTTGGGAAAGAGTTTTGAATAATACAGAAACAAAATCTTGCAATCATGGGAGCACCCGAAACGTTTCAAGAAAGTACAGAGATAATAGCCAAAATGTTGTTACTGTTTTAGACATCACAGTGGGAGTTCATGACATAGAAACCTTTCATAGAACAAGTAAAACGACAGAACTCAGAAATTTTCCAAGACACATAATAGTACAATTTCACAACAGACCTCTTGATAGTCTTAAAAATAACCTAACAAGTTTATTTATGTAACCATAAGTAATATACTTGATAGTGTAGAAAAAAAATAAAAATACTAAATCATTTGAATTGTAAATTATTTCTTTGATAGTTATAAAACAATCATTGAGTCTATTGCTGTTCAATATACATACTGAATTTAAGTATTAGAAAAGAAAAATTTCCAGGTTGTTTAAAAAAAGGCAAAAATAATAAAAAAATATCTAAAACAAAAGATAAATAACGAATATTATAATTTCATTTATTTATATCAGATATATCCAAATACGTGTTGGGATATCTCATCAAAATATAATTAAAATAATTTGTTTATTCTTCAAAAGCACTAAGATTATGTTTAAGTTTAAACTACTTGAATTCTGTTCATTAGTTATTTTATCAACACAAAACGTCAAATATTTATGAAATAGATTATTATTTAGTAAGTAATTGTTTACGATAAAAAATAATTAACACATTCAGTCTTCAACATTTTTGAAAAACAACAAAGATAATTGTCATGATACAATAATTAATGTTTATGTACACATATCATTCAATAAAAAAATCAGTGTTCAATAATTTATACAGGGGTAAAACTTTTAGGATGTCATACACAATCATAGAACAAAAATGAACTCTTGAGAAAAGGTCCAAGTTATGTTTCAAGCACTATCTTAATTCATGAGTTACTAATAATAATTATTTCCTATTAGAGAGAATGCACTTCGTATAACTGTAAACATTATATTTTTGTTCATGTTTGTAATCTCCATGTAACCATGTTTCTGCAGTTAAAAATATTACTTATTTACCTATATTGTATTATCTATATTGTATTATCTACATTGTATTATCTATATTGTATTATCTAGTAGGTGAATAACATTGAATTGAATTGAATTATCTACACTAAACAGTTAACAAGTATATATAACAATAATCATTTCTGTACCTCATACTGTAATCATAGTTACACCATGATTATCATTCCGTGTAAATTTGCCACAACCAGTTATAATTATCGAGGTTTTGCGTGTATAAAGTCTTAATATGGTTGCTGAAACTATGCTCTTTCATCATTTAACAACATATATAAAAATTATTTCGGAATAAACTGGAAAGTTGTCATTTTGAAATATTTTAATTCATCTCTATTTCTAAAGATAGTAGCCAGCGCACTCTAGTGAATAAAACACCAATAAATATGGAATTTTTATCGTTGTCAGATGAAACCAATTAATTACTAAATGACTATTTGAAGATACAGTTCAACACATTTTAATAGCAAAGCGGTCTCATAGAACCTATTTATTGTTTTCAAGCAATGCATTCTCTTTGCTTAACAGTATATGTAATCCTTTGGACAGTGTAAGAAACGGAACTGTTTGCTTCTCGAGTTCTTTGCTAATGAGGCATACAAATACTATAGTCTAAACCCTCCAACAACAATAATATGAATATACAATATTGTGCAAAGGTTTAAAAACAAGTGAATATTTCCTCATTTTTTACCATTTTATGACTCTAATTTTTCCATTCCATTACAGAATGTAAATTTCAACACTATGGTAATGCTTTACTGATCCCTGTTGACAACTGAATGAGTCAGGGAGAGAATAGTTATCATTCTTTAGAATTCTCACATACTTGTACCAAGGGTATGTCATAAGAGTTCCACCTGAATGAACGTACTGATCAAATTTAGAGTCTGAAATATATGTCAAGGTACCACATGCAGTGTTCTTAACTATATAGAAATAAGCTAACAAGGAGCTAGCATATGGTAGCGGTATATGCTGGAAGAAATCGATTTAATAACACTCCACAAAGAGACCTTGATAAAAACGTGTTTAACATTATATATTAAATTCTATTGTCATATCACAACCTAAAATATATAGAGAATTATCAGTAGAGCAAAGAGTTCGCATTAAAGCTTTACGTGATGCTGGTTGGACTCTACGGAAATTGTTCCAGTCTGGAACAATGATCCCCAATAAAATGATCCCCAAGCACTTTCATGTATCATGAGACCGAAACAAGTACATTTGAAAATATGAAAGGAAGAAGCAAAACACCTAAACTCAATGTTGTTTATGCTGCCTTCGAGACAGAAGGAAGACTGCCACTGATCTCAAGTATAAGTTAAACAACCATGCACCAAATTACAGAAAAGTGTCCAGATCTACATTATCAAGAAGACTCAGTGATAAGTGAAACAGTCAGTTAAAAACCTTTATCTTAATATTCAAATACTGTATAGACTGAAATTTACTAAAAAGTACAAACACTTGACTGTTGACGATTGAAAAAGTGTGTTATGGACGGACGAGTTCAAGTTTGAAACATCTAGTTCAAAATGCAGGTCATACTATCGGTGGAGTGAAAGATACTTACCTCAATGCATAGCATCTACCATGAAGCATGAAGGATGGAGTGTGATTGTTCGTGGGTCTGCTTCTTCTGAGATAACAAGAGATATTTGCAAAATAGATGGAATAATGAACCAGCGTTAGTACCATTAGGTACTGATCCGTCATGGTATACCAAGTGGTTTGCGTATTATTTGGCAAATGATTATACTACCAAGAACATAATGGCTCCAAACACATATTCAACCTATGCAGAAATTACGTAGCTAAAGTAGAAGCTACTGGAATCATTCAAATTATACAATTGCCCCCCAAAGAGCCCTAATTTTAACCCAACTCGGATTTGATAAATTAAAAACTTGACATATAAAGAGTCATTTCCGAAGAAACTTTATGGGAGTGTAATAAAGATATTTGGAGTAAAATCCCAAAGAACACTTTAATTAAATATGTTGCAACAATGCCTGAAAGACTGTCTTTAAGTATTACAGCACTTCCACTGAGTTTCAGTTGTGCTAAATAAAGACAAATAATATTTTGATGTTTTACCTGTGATTTACCTTCATGTAACATGAAATTTAATTTTTGACTTTGTCCTAACACCTTAGCATAATACTGTGTGCACTGCAGTGTAATTCAAATTTTTTTAGTTGAAACTGTTTACTTTCCAAAGTTCTCATGTAGTTACTGTTGCGCCTATACGACTTGTACCAGTAAGGAATGAAAATATTGTTTTTATACTTAGTGAATAGTATGGTTTTAGTTTCGGTATTTCTGTTTTTTATTATTTATATAACTTCTGTAATGTTTTCCATACATCGTAAATTTTGTAAAAATGCAAAATTACACTCCTTAAGTCCAGGATCGTGGGTGCGTTATAAGATTGACAGTCAAATCCAATTATTTTGTAGAAAGGATGTGGCTTAAAAACCGGCGAGGGGTTTTGTTAGCTAGTTACCTTCCTTATGGTCTATCAGCTCAAAAATAGGGACATCTACACGCATGTAGCTTGGCGCAAAATTCCTAAACGAAGAAAGAAAACCATATCCCCATTTCTCTCTATTTCGTAAAGGCATACATGAAATGCCTTCTCAGCATTATCAGAGCAGCCACTTTCTAATTAAGGTAAATCGAGTTTTTCTAACTTTTATTTGGTGAAGTTCTTTTTCATGTTGTTTGAGCACAAAACTACACAATTGGCTATCAGTTCTCTGTCCATCGCAGGTATTCAAATCCGATATTGAGTATTGTAAATTCTTAGACTTATCTTTAGCCACGGAATAGAGAATTAAAACGTTTATTGCTATATGCAAATTATTATTTATACTGTGAGCTACACAGTTACACTATATTTTTAAAAGTTGTCTCTGCTTTTGATTTTCTAAGTAGTTTTTGACTATTAGTTGTAAATTGAAATTGAATTAATTTGCTGCGATCAGAACGAATATTTTTTGGTCTGAAATGATATCTACCAAATTCCACAGTACGTCAGTAGTACTCAGATATTCTCAGGCTCAGGAAAATATAAAGGAGTGGAACAAATAAGCTTACATAGGTTTATTATTTTAAAATTATTTATCAAGTAATGCTTTTCACTTACCATCTAATACCCTTCTTATTTCTCAAGTAATGCTTTTCACTTACCATCTAATACCCTTCTTATTTCTCAAGTAATGCTTTTCACTTACCATCTAATACCCTTCTTATTTCTCAAGTAATGCTTTTCACTTACCATCTAATACTCTTCTTATTTCTCAAGTAATGCTTTTCACTTACCATCTAATACCCTTCTTATTTCTCAAGTAATGCTTTTCACTTACCATCTAATACTCTTCTTATTTCTCAAGTAATGCTTTTCACTTACCATCTAATACTCTTCTTATTTCTCAAGTAATGCTTTTCACTTACCATCTAATACCCTTCTTATTTTTCTGATACTTTATTTGCTTCCCTTATTTCTCTATGTAATGTCTCGGGTTTAGATTCCATGTGGTTTTTTTTTTAAATTTCTTTATGTAACTTTTATACTTTGAATTCTCTTACGTGTTTGTGTTTCCAAATGGCTTCTAGTTGTTGTTTTAGTTTTACTGTTTTTGTGTAGTGATCTTTTTCTTCCTCATCAATAATTTATTTATGATCAAATTTGAAATACATCATTCAACAAAAAACAGATTGAAAGAGCCTTATAGATGAATTTATCTGTATTTAACCTAATGCTGGTGTTGTTTAGTCGCGTTTTATTTAGTTAATTAACCTACAGCATATCAATCCAATAAACGATGTACTTTAATCAAAGGGCCTCCCGCTGGTTCAGCGGTAAATCTACATATTTACAACGCTAAAAATAGGGGTTCGATTCCTCTCTTTGGACTCAGCAGATAACACTGACGTACAATATCAGTTAGGTTCGGCATGGCCAGGTAGGTTAAGGTGTTCGACTCATAATCCGAAGGTCGCGAGTTCGAAGCTCTATCACATCAAACATTTTCAGTTGTGGGGGCGTTATAATGTGACGGTAAATCCTACAATTCGTTATATATATATTTATTATCAGTTGAGGATTTTATGTTAAAATTTAATGAGAAAATTTAAATTAAGTGATTATTTAATTGAAGGTTATTCAATATTAGTTATGGCATGTATAAGATGGTATTTTTTTTCATTAAAAATATTGCATTTCATAAGTATTTAATCCTCTTAACATATATGTAAAGTTCTTGTAAACATATCAACTTCTGAGCACGTATAGATTCATAACTAATATTTCACTTACATAGGGTTATAATAATTTATCATGTCTACCTGGCTAAATGCGTTTCCTTGATCATATAATCGATCATATAGCTTGATCATATAACTGTTTTCACGTGTTTTTCACTTGTCTTTACAACAACAGTTTGTCTTTTCATGATATTCGTTGCTGGATTTTCCTTTCATAAAATATTACTTAGACTTTCTTTACGCAATGTCAGTTATTCATAACGAGACAAGAGATATTGGTTGATAAAAAATGCAAGTTTTCACAGTGTACGAGCCGTTATTAAAAGGTTTGTTTTGAATTTCGAGCACAGCATCACGAGGGCTATCTGCGCTAGCCGTTCCTAATTTAGCAATGTAAGACTAGAGAGAAGGTAGCTAGTCATTAACAACCACCGCCAATTCTTGGGCTACTTTTTTACCAATAAATGGTGGAATTTATCGAAACATTATAACACCTTCAAGGCTGAAAGGGTGGGGCTAATTTGGTGTGACGGGGAGTCGAACCCACGACCTTCGGATTACGAGTCGAGTGCCTTAACCACCTGGCCATTGTCAAAAGGAGAAACTTACTCTGTTTCTGGAAAATCTTCCTAAGATGCACATAAAACATACCGCTAATTGTAAAAGAAAGTTCTTTCAAATACAGTATCTAACCTGTACTTTAATTATTATTTATTCTTCTAAGTATTTAGCAAGATGTAGACCCAGGACTTTCTGGTCATCTCTCTTCTTTTTCTTTACCTTTATTCATGATCATCACGTGCATGATCTGTAAGGTTTAATTTACGTGATTGTTGACATGCGCTATGTCCACGCGAAGATGCTACGGTGACATTATCTATAAATACTATCTGTGATATTGGCCGTTTATCATCAACAACCAGTTAGCGAGAGTAATAACAGGGTGTAGACACTACATGAAACATTTGTGGAGGCGAAATGCTGTTAGTTTAATTTATATTAATCTCTCAGATAGATTATAAGCAACGATATGGTTACTAAATATTACATTTGTGTACGTGGTTTCAACCATGAGAACAAGCTAGCCTAGCTTAATTCTACTACATAATTTAAGTTAAACGAAACGTTATGCAATTGTTCACGTATAAATCAGAAGGCCTTACAAATTACAGTATATTTTATGTGCTATTTATTTCAACAAGACTATTGATATTATCATATTGTTGTATTTTTGTATTTATTATTAAAGATAATATCATTTATAAATCAAATAGAACAAATTCCACAATGCTATTAAAATGCAACTTCTAATGTTGTAATGAGATTTTTAAAATTCACATTTAAATTGAAAAAAGCATATGTAGACACTAACAGCATATTCTGATTCAGAATACATATATTCCACTAACCCAAATTCTATGCCTTTTTTACCTTGGTTTACACGTAAACACGAACTTATAAAGAAAGGGAAACACGAGTGTTGCGAAAAAATTTTAATTATTCGGAAATTGAAAGCCGCGCAGATCTTAACTGCTATACTGAGCAAAGTTACAAAGTGACGCTGACACCTCATCTTCAAACCAAGCTGAATCTGGTATTTACATATAAAGTAAGAAATCAGCAGCAACGTTAGGCTATTTGAAACTGAATAAACTTCTTGCATCAGAATGTCAAGCTATGTTTGGTGAAACATGTTTGAAACAGACGAAAGTGGTAAAACAAGGATAACGACATTTTAAAGAGTCAGAAAATCGCATATTAAAAACAATATTAGTTTTTAATGCTTCTTATAATGTATTTCGGTACTGCTAACTTTAAGAGTGCTACCAAAAATATGAATTGTTAAATGTGATAAAAATAAACTGATATTTAATATACTTAGAGGGACAGTTGGTAGTCGATTTTATGTTTCACAGAACAAGTTTAGTTATCATTTAAATTGTGTTTCTATGTTACACAGTTAAACAAGAGAACCCTGGTAATAGTTGTCAGTTTTCATATTCTCTCTGGTTACGAACCGATTTCGTCAACCAGTTCATATATATTTCATGTAATTCCATAATTACGCATTATTTTCCACTTTTTATTTGATATTTTGAACGAAAATAATTGTAATTCTATTAGTGTTAACTTATTTTTAATATATCTCTTCTTTACTGTGCTGCCTAAAGCGTAGTTTTATTGCTCTTTGAACTGAGATATGAAAATCGTATTTAGTGTTAACGTTCTTCTTTGGTTTAGTAAATTGAACGTTTCGTTTTGATATTCACCCCAAATGTTTAGAATATACCATGAATTTTCAGTAGTTTTTATATATGCGTATTTTTAGCCATGTTTTTAGTTGTAACAGAAGAATGTTGATCATTACATGTGGTTCAATTAATTTTGATACAGTTATTGTTTTGTGTTTTTTTTCCTTTGGTGTGAGTCCTGTGCGACAGGTGTTTTCTCGTATCAAAACCGTTTTATAATAAAACATTATACATAAGGGAGGAAAGTAATCTTCTCCACTGTTAGGTTAGGGAATACCATGAGACGTAAAAAAGGAATATATGTTTCCTTCTAGTAAAATTTTAAAGCTTCCTATTGGTGTAAATCAATGTTTCTCAAACATTTTTGATCAGCGCGACCTTCCTTTTGCCTGTCGTACTTTAACCACCATATACACAATAACGTGTGCATATATCCCTGAAAAAATGTAATTTATCACTATCATAATACAGCACATGTTTAAACAGACATACCTGTAAATATACAGTAACATATTTTTTATGTGAGATCCTGCGTACATACAAGTCAAAAGAGTGAGTGTGGTTCTTGGAACAGAAAAATCTCATCTGAGACGTGATAATCGACTTATTACAACCAACAGATAGGAGAAGATTCGTTCAAAAACCTACAGGCTAAGAAAAGGCATCAGTTAGATACACAGCACCATCTATAAGTTTTGACATATTTATTTGTCAGTTTCTATATCCTTAATTATGTAAACTACATTAATTATTATAAAACTGATGTAAATGTAATTACTTTAAAATGTGTTATTTATACATAAAGTTAAAAACACTTTTACTTGTCATTCCTATTATTTTTAGAGTAACAAAGGTACAAATGAAAACTAGCGACTACAGAAGAACTAGTAAAAGAGTTAACAGAATATATATTTCCGTAATCTCTCTCTAAAAAGCAAATAATTTTTAAAATATTTCCAATTTAAGAAATATCATAAAGCGGTTGATAATGGTGCAATGACGTGCAATAAATCTGTCAAAGTAGACTTTAACACGTGAAATAAATCTGTCAAAGTAAACTTTAATACGTGAAATAAATCTCTCAGAGCAACCATTAATACCCGAAATAAATCTCTCAGAGACCTCATTCTTTTTCGGCTTTTTACTTTATATTTACATTTCTATCTCCTGAGTGATCCAAGGACTTGCAAAAAAAAAATCTCAGTATTTTTCCTGTATGTCTTTAAACATCAGTTATTTTCTGCTTTCTCTTGTACCTTACCGAACCAAGCGTGAGCTAGTAACTAATGGGTCTGACTCTCTATTCAAAGATCCAAGGTTATATACCTTGATGTGTCACTGAACGTGATTCACACACTATCTGTGGGTCCGGCATGGTCAGGTGGTTAAGGCGCTCGCCTCGTAATCTGAGGATCACAGGTTCGAATCCCCATCACACCAAACATGCTCGCCCTTTTAGTCGTGGGAGCGTTATAATGTGACGGTCAATACCACTATTTGTTGGTAAAAGAGTAGCCCAAGAGTCGGTGGTGGGTGGTGATGACTAGTTGGTTTTCCTCTACTCCTACATTGCAAAATTAGGGACGATTAGCGCAAAAAGCTCTCGTGTAGCTTTGCAAGAAATTCAAAACAAAACAAACCAAATCACTAGATGTGAACGAGTCATAAAAGTTAAGAGCAGCATATAACTAATTGGCTACTCTCCTGCTCGTAAGAAAATTTCTAAATTAGGGATAGCCACTCATATTCTTGATTCTAGCGTTGTAAATCCGTAGACATACCGCTGTACTTGCGAGGGCCGAAAACGTTTGTTTACATTAACATTTACTGAGCATAAGGCAGAAAAAAAAACATAATTCTATGAAAACAAAAGCAGCTTTCAGGCTTTCTGCAAGTGTTTTTAAAGAAATTATATCTTCTATTTCGGGACTTTTTTTTAATCACATACATATATTAGTTGTCATATTTTGTTTTGATTAGCTTATTATATGTTTTGAAGACTCAATTTTGCCATAGCGTAAAACTCTATCACTATCCCTAATTACGTGAAAGTGAACAAAGAGCAGAGCTATATCTTCCAAAACTGTGTGTATTTGTGTGCTTTCATATAGCAAAGCCATATCGGTCTATCTGCTGAGCCTAGAATCGAACCCCTGATTTTAGTGTTGTAAATCCGTAGACTTACCCTGTACTAGCGGTGGGCTCCAAAACTGTAATAATCCATTGACTAATCTTTCTAATCAAATATTTACAAATATGTTTGAGCTAAGAAAGGAAAAAATGTATGATATCTTTTGTTACAACTTATTTATATGCTTTCTGAACGCAAGTTTCTTATACATATTATTTATCAGTAATATTAACTTTATGAACTACAATAAAGCTATTGTCTATTATATTTATATATGCACATAGCCTTTTACTTTTATTGTGTTGTATTTACTGCAAAATTATATTATTAGTAATAAGTTATACAATATATCATATCGTAATTACATGTACGTATGCTTCCCCGTAGCACAGCGCTATGTCTGTAGACTCACGCCGCTAGAAATCAGGTTTCGATAACCGTGGTGGGTAGAGCAGAGATAGCCCATTGTGCAGCCTTGTGCTTAATTCCAAAAGCAAACAAACATATATGTATAGGAAGTTTCTCTCGTTACGTTAATATTAATTCGTATTTTTAAAATAATGTTGTTCACTAACTGGCCAGTTTATTACACGATTTGAAGAACACAAAATCTAATGACACATGCAACATGAATTGGCCATTTTATGTGTTATGGGATTGAAACAGGTCTACAAAAGCATGTATGTATTAATTTCGTCAGCAATGTAAGGTAAAAGCAAGAATCTATCTGACTTTCCAAGAGACTTGATGTGTGGTGCTTATATAGCAAAAATGTTATTGTCAAGGAATACTGAAACAACATATCTCGTAAAAATTATGTAAGTAACGGCTATCGAAATAGTAAACGTTTGCCATTAAGAAATATGTGGCTTCAGTTGTCAACGTTTGTGACACGGTGCGGGAAAAATGGTTAAAACAATTGTCCATCTTCTTGAACTTCAACAGATGTGAGGTACTCCTATATAGTTAGAATTAATTCAACTATTCCCAGAGGTAACCTACAAAGTAAGTTACGGTCAGTGTAAAAGTTTTTTATGTTTGTTATTGATTCACTCCATATGTATTGATGTGGCTTGGTGAGTCGAATTCACCTTTGTTTGTTTTCCTTTTACTAAGAATGAGACAGATATTAGGAAGAAAAACAGTATGGTGGATGGTAGCCTCGCTTACGTGGTTCCTAAAATTAAGATAAGTTAGAAATGGTGCATGGGTGTAAAGATTTGTGTTTTTATGGAAGGAGTGAATACTTTGATTACTTTAAAAGAGTAAATAGTCTTCAGAGTGCACTCTGATGTTGTCCATCATGTCCGCCCTCAAAGTGCTGTATTTTCATATCGATGAAAGGTGATAGTACAACAATCCATTGATATCTGATATTGCAAACTGGCATGGTAATAACTACATTTAGTTTGAGTTGCCTCAAAATTACATTCCGCGTTTGGGAGACGTTATAAAAATGAAGGTCACCTCCTACCCTTCGATTATAGTAGCCCAAGCGTTAGCGTTGGGTAATATCGACTTACAGCATGTCTTTTGGGCGTACAGTGGTATGTTTACAGATTTACAATGCTAAAATCGCCGGTTCGATTCCCCTTGGTGGGCTCAGCAGATAGTCCAATGTGGCTTTGCTGTAAAAAAACACAAACAAACAAAATTTCCTGTGGTCTATAAGCTAACACAGGAAGTCTTGTATAACACTACGTTAACATCGTGATGACGAAATTTCAATCTAATTGTTTCTACCATAAAAATTTGAACCATCACATTTATATTTAAAGAATATTTTTTATATTAAACTTCTAGCTTTTAACAGGAGACTATATGTATTTTGTGTTACATCCTTTAATTTGGGTTGACTAACCAGGAAAGTTAAATTTGAAGTTGAAAGAAAAATTCACTTAAGCCTTAAGACAGTAATTACTATAATTTATCTACGGTTTAATAAATTCACATTTATGTTTAACTAACTGGAATAACTATTTTCAATGTTTGTGGTACTACACTTACGTAATCGGCAAAATCATTTAAGGATGTTAAGGATAATTATGATTTATAATTTTCTATCATCTTTGAACATTCTTGATTTATTACTTCATTAATTTATTACTCTTATGAATAATTATATCTTAGATTTACCACAAAATTACAAGAATTATAACAGAATGATGTCATATGCATCTTTAACGCTCTTTCAAGATGTGAATATAATCTCTTGAAAGAAAAACTGTATTTTTGTTCATTTACGTTTGCCAATAATGTTCTATTATAATACAATGAATAAAGATTAAAGAAACTTTTAAACAAAAATAACTATCCAAATAAGTAAAACTTAAATTTCGTCTTTAAAAATTTAAATTCTTCAAAAAAATGAAAGTTACCAAAATTTACGCCAAATAAACGAATTATTTCTGTATTCTAACTTCTTTTTCAAAGTGTTTGGGTATTACGTGATTCAATATTATCATATGGTATGAAATAATTCTTGATTTTTCCTAGCCTGGATCCTATTTAAAGAAATAATAAAATTTTAAACAGTATTTTAGTAATTACATTTTTAATGTTCTGAAATTTTACTCAAAGGTTTGAGAGAAGTTTCGATCTTTTTTATTTGGACGATAGTGAAATTTCATCAAGATTTTAATTATTATTCTATAGATTATTTAGACAGAGTATCCATAGTGAAATTTAGTTGAACGCACAGTATCTTCTTGCCTGTTGTAGAAACACTAGTATAGAGGACGACGTTTCGAAAGTCTGCCGCCTCCTGTCTTCAATATTTTAACGTTAATGGTTAAGAGATGGCGCCACAAATCACCACTTTATCAGTTTGTTGTTAAGCGAGAATAGTTCTATACTCTGCCCATCACGGGTATCAAAATCCACCTTTAGACTTAATAGCTCTTAGGCGAACCCTGATCCACCACAGGACATTAAAGGTATTAGAAGACGAGATTTGTTATTTTTGTTATTTTGAAGTAAGCATAAAGCTACACACTAGGCTATCTGTGCTCTGCCCATCACGGGTATCGAAACCCGATTTTGAGCATTGTAAGCAGAAGAAGAGATATATTCTATAAGATTTCTAGGAAACAACTTCTTAAAACGAAAACGCCAATTTGTTTAGTTTATTTTCTACACGTTTTGAAGACATATAGAAATTACAAGCTTTTATGAATATATTCTGACAGTAAAATATCTGAAATTTATAAATATTAATTTATTACTAAAATGAAACGTAAAATACGTAGTCACATGAAAAGCATGGGGTAATTAAATCAGCACTGATTCTGATACAAAGTAAAATTGAAATATTCATTTCTGTACATAGTAACAATTATAAATTTTGTTTTGCTTATTAAACATTTATGCATTAGGCTACTTGTGCTGTGACAACAACATGTATCGAATCCAATTTCCTAGCTACCAGGTGTCGGCATTATTGGTAAAACTGTTTGTGTTTTATCTATTTTGAACCAAAATATTTCTAAATACATAAATGATTAAATACACATACTTATAAATGTGTAAATGATTAAATAGAAATATATTTTAATTGTTTCTATTTTCAATATTTAACATATTAATTACATGCTTGACATTTTTCATCTGTAAGTATTACTGTTTACTTAGTTTCATATATTGATCACCATTACAAATTCAAATAACCTGAGACTGAATTAAATGGTAATTTTGATTTAGAAATTAAATAAATGTTGATACGTATCCCATTTATGATACTTGTCAACAATATTTGTACACAGAGTTTCTGTTTTAATATAAAAACAATATATAACTTATTATAACGGTTATTATAGACAATAATTAATATACAAAAGTTTTACAAACAATATCAGCTCTTCTTTCTGGTCTAGAACTTCCTTGACGTCTTATCAATGGTTCACGATGAGCAAATTAATGGTGAATTGATGTAGGTACAACTCTTTGTGTGATACACTTTAATTGTTTTCTGTTTTTGCCCTTCATTCGGTTCAAAATGGCTAAAATATTTTTGGATACATGTCGGTTGTGATAGAGCGTCAACATATTGATATGACACAGCTGAGTGGCCTTTCGATGATGGAATTTTAACAGCAAAGTCTGTATCATTAACTTTCTGAATAACTTATTGGAACAATGATACCTAGCTTTGAGTGGGTGCCTCATAGGGGGTAGCAATACTCAAATTATGTCACCAGGACGTAACGTACATTCTTCAACTTTGCGGTCATAAATGTTTTTCATTTTAGCTTAGGATAACTTCACATTTGCTCTAACTAATTCACATGTGCGTAACAGTCTGGATCTAAATTTGGAAGCGTGATCCAGTAACTGTATTTCTTTTGGATCACCTTCCAACTTTTGTTCCTGTTCCAACTGGTTCCCTGACCGAGTATTCGATAAAGGTCCAACACAATCCACAATCACACGACTAAAGGATTTCTTAAAATCTGGGATAGATTTTAAAGCAGCAATAGAAATTTTCTGGTTAGGTTTACCGGCCGACTAACAGGTATGACAAGGTATACAAAACTAAGAAACAATTTGCCTAATTTTTAACCAAACGAAATGTCTCATAATTTTGTCACATATTTTGTTGACACATAACTGACCTCCCATGTGGAATTCATGGGCAGTTTTCAATATTTCAAAACGATATGCTTTCGGAACAGCAATTTGATAAGCCACAGCCCTGTCCTCTAAAGTTGACACGTCTTGTGGTGTTCACTTCCTCATAAGCACATTTTTGCAAAAATAACCATTTAGAACTTTTTCCCGTTCATCTTTTGGGAGTGCATACTTAAATAATGAAGAAATCTGCTGATCCATTTTCTGCTCAGTGATTAGTTTACTTTTAATAAACGGAACTTCATCAGGTGAACCAGATCCCTCACGTCGATCATTGTTACTCACCAACGAATCGTCAGTAGGACAATCACCCACGAGATCTCCTTTGGTTCCAAAAAACATGTCTGAAATAAATCTATAATATCGTTCTTTGAATAAGTGTCTATCATTTGTTTTAAGCTGAATATTTCTCCTGAGCCTAGTCACTGTACACGAGGGAAACACATCGGAATTCTCTTCAATGACAATATCATTTTAAATGAAACAGTGATCAGCTCACTAACCATTTTAGGCTCAGAAACAGCTTTTCCCCAGACAAATCGTTTCCCAACAATAATGATACACCTTTAATTGGCATAGTAGGTCTAACTTTAAAAGTCGGTCTGATGCTAAATAAATCTTATGAAGAGGAACTTTAACAAATCCACCCTCAAGTAGACCAAACAAACAAATACAAGAGGTCTAAATTCCTCTCTGACTACCTAAAGTGATGTGGTGAAACGATGTCCATATGTGGACACGAACACACTGGGTGTTGCCTTCTTTTCTTCTTTATTTTTCAAACACCAACAATAAGATATAACATGACCAGGTTTGTTTGTTTTTTTCACAAAAATGGCAGACAGGCCTTGATGGTTTGGATAAAGTTTTATTTCGTTTGTCAGAAGATTTCGAACAAGTGAAGCTAGGTTTTTAGAAAAATTTTCAGTTTTAGTAGATTGAACAGATACAGGTTTTTGTTGAAATGTAAGATTTTTTTTATGAAAAGTGGTTTTATAAGATAAAGTGTAATAATCGGAAAGAGCAGATGCTTCCTGCAGTGTTTCAAACTTCATTTCATCCAAGTAAGTGAGTTCCTCACGTGCACAGTGATTAAATTCTTCAATTTGACATAATTGTCGTAGTTTGTGGAAATTGTTGTCAATATTTATAGAATTACACAATCAATCAAAATAATCCTGTTTTTTGACAAAATCCATATAAATTTGATCATCTTGCTTGCAATAACTTTAAAACTTTTGACAATAAGCCTTCAATACTAACTCGTATGCTTTCGGTTGGTCATCTCATCACTTGGACAACATTCTCAAAATGTTAGAAATATTCATAAAGTTCATTTTCAATTAATGGTAATAATGGTAATATATCAATTAATGGTAAGTACTATATATCAATTAAGTTCAAAGTTCTCATTTTGCCATTGCCATTCGAAGTTGAATCTAATTTGTTTCCTTAAGTCCAATTTCTTTTTTCACTTCAATGCGAGCCTTTTCGGCCGCCTTTTCTCTTTCTGCTTCGATGTGAGCTTGTTCTTGTTCTGCTTTGATACGAGCTTGTTCATGCTCAATTGGTTTGAGCTTTAGCTGGATCTATAACTTATTTTTATTTTTCAACCTCGATTGGCTAGTAGAAACACTAGAATAATCCCTAATACTTTATAAGGTAACAAATCGTCATCAGCTAGTGTTTACATAATACCCTTTTCTAGCTCATTTTTCTCATTAATTTCTTAACCTCTAGTTTTAAAACTTTGGCAGATTCGAACAATTCACATTTGTTATATCTTTTTAGTTGTTCGAGGAAAGGCATGATCAAGTATTGTTTGTACTAATAAATAAAAACTAAATTACATACACACATATGTTGTTGATTCTTACACTTATCCCGGTCGCACCAAAATATGCTCGCCTTTACAGCCGTGGGGGCGTTATAATGTGACGGTCAATCCCACTATTCGTTAATAAAAGAGTAGCCCAAGAGTTGGCGGTGGGTGGTGATGACTAGCTGCCTTCCCTTTAGTCTTACACTGCTAAATTATGGAAGGCTAGCACAGATAGCCCTCGAGTAGCTTAGCGCGAAATTCAAAAATAAACAATCTAACACTAAAGTTTTCTACAACTTTAGTGAATAGGCGGGAATTTTCGAATGAAGATTTAACAGAATAAGTTATGAACATTTCTAAATATAAAGTTAACTTGAAAAATATTGTTGTTAAGACAGATATATATATATGATAGTAAATACGTCACAATTACATAGCATTATTCATCCATTAATATTACTGTTTCTTAAATTTCAGATATACAATACACACATAGAATTATTCATCTATAAGTATTACTGTCTCCTAAGGTTCACATGATAATTATATTCATATGAATCGTATCTGTAAGTATTACTGTGTTTAAGTTCCAAGTATTCATATGGTACATATTATTTTTTATCTGTAAATATTAGTTTCCTATCTCTCTCATATTAATTACATAAATACCATTTTTCATATTACTGTTTCATCTAATAGATATACACATACAATTTTTATACGTATGTATTACTATTTCATAAGTCTCAGGAATTAATCATATACGTAACATTATTTATCTGTAATTACTACTGTGCGTTAAGTTTGAGATGCTCGTTATATATATAATATTATCACCTTTAATTAATATTAGCTACTTACCTAGCATTTTTCATTGTAGATATTATTGTTTCATAAGTGTCACATATTAATTACATACATAGCAATTTTAATATGTAATAGCCCAGCATAGCCAAGTAGGTTAAGGCGTTCGACTCGTAACATGAGGATCGCGGGTTCGAATTCCCTTTGCACCAAACATGCTCGCCCTTTAAGCCATGGGGGCGTTATAATGCTACGGTCAATCCCACTATTCGTTGGTAAAAGAGTAGCCCAAAAGTTGGTGGTGGGTGGTAATGACTAGCTGCTTTCCCTCTAGTCTTACACTGCAAAATTAGGGACGGCTAGCGCAGATAGCCCTCGAGTAGCTTTGCGCGAAATTCAAACAAACAAACAATATGTAATTATTACAATTACATGGACGTTACATATTAATTAAATACTATACATTTTCATTTGTACTTCTGTTTCCTACATATATAGCATTTTCATCTGCAAAAATTAATATCCCCTAAGTTTCAGATATTTATTTAAACTTTTACTGTTTTGTAACTTTCAGGTATTTATTATAAACATAACATCTGTAAGAATTACGGTTTTATACGCTTCAGATGTTAATTACACATAGCATTTTCCATCTTTAAATATTTCTGTTTCTTAAGTTACTTTAAGTTATAACACACATGACACTTTCGCATATGTAACTATTTCTAAGTATTATGTATTAATCATATACATAGCATTTTGCATCTGTAACTGTCACTCTTTTCTAAGTTTAACATCTGTTTAATATTAGTTGCATCTGCAGGTAATAATGTTTACTACGTTTCACATATTAAAGGCACGTATTGCATTTTTCATGTGTAATTATTACTGTTTCCTAAATTTCACATACTAGTTACATAATACATATATATACGTTTTCATCTGTAACTCTTACTTTATTTGTTTTGAATTTCGCGCAAAGCTACTCGAGAGCTATCTGCGCTAGCCGTCCCTAATTTTCTGGTGTAAGACTAGAGGAAAGGCAGGTAGTCATCACCACCCACCGCCAACTCTTGGGCTACTCTCTTACTAACGAACAGTGGGATTGACCTAACATTATAACGCCCAATTTTAGCATGTTTGGCGCGACGGGGATGCGAACCCGGGACCCTCGGATTACGAGTCGCACGCCTTAACCCACCTGGCCATGCCAAGCCTACTCTTACTTATGGTTATTATTTTAAATACGTAGATAACAATTTCATCTTTAAGTGCTACGGTTTCACTAATAGTTACACATTGCGTTTTACACGTGTACGTAGTGTACGTATTACTATGTCTTATGTCTGAAATGTTAATTACACGTATAGAATTTTTCATCTGTAAGTATATGTTGTTTTTATGAATTTCCGCAAAGCTACACGAGAGCTATCTGCGCTAGCCGTTCTTAATTTAACAGTGTAAGACTAGAGATAAGGCAGCCAGTCATCACCACCCACGCCAACTCTTCGGCTACTCTTTTGCCAACGAATAGAGGGAGTGACCGAACATTATAACGCCCGTGCAGCTGAAAAGCCGAGCATGTTTAGTGCAACGGGGATTTGAACCCCCGACCCTCATCTTATGAAGTCGAACACCCTAATCTACCTGGCCATGCCGGGCCCATCAGTAAGTGATGTTTCATATGTTTCACATATTAATTACACATGTAGGTTTTTCATCCGTAAGTATTACTGTTTCCTTTCCTTCAGATATTAATTAGATAGCTAGCATTTTGTATTATGACTTGCTACTCTTTCCTATGTTTTGGATACTTAATGTATACTTAACATTTTTTATCTCTGAGTATTACAATATCACCCAATCGTTACACACATGACATTTTTCATCTGTAACTATTAGTTTCCTAAGTTTCGTTTATTAATTACGTGGATAACACTTTACACCTTCAAGTATTAATGTTTCACCTAATTGTTACACACGTAGCATTTTATGCCTGTATTACTATTTCCTAAGTTTCAAATGTTAATTGCATAAATAGGTTTGTCATCTATTTATATTTTGTTTCCTATGTTTATTAATCAAATCTACCATAGTTTACCTTAACATATATATTTACTCAAACTAGGGACGTTTACAGAACTATTCAAAAAGTAGGGAAAATGTATATAACATACAAAAGTATATAAGTTGGAATTTACATCGATTTGAAAATGTTGTATGTCGTTAAAAGTCAAGAGTTAATGTTATTTAACGCTGTTGTTTTTCATTTCGGATAAAGCCGTTCTCTGTTAAGCTTCTACAAACAACATTAACTGTTTTCGGAACATATTCCGTTTTGAAACGGGCGTTAGGTGCATTTTAGTTACACAAAAGAAGATAATGTGATGTATAATATATTTTCTGTGAAGTTTCCTGTATTCTCTAACAATTCTTTTTATATAATCTAGACATTTCCCTGAGGTTATTCTGTAGTGTACAGGTTAGTTTGCATGAAACATGTTTCAGCTCGTATTTAATGTCTATGTGATTTAATTCTTTCCTGGATAGGAGCCAAGATTAAACAATCGTCCAGCTAAGAGTAATTTTAAAATGGTGTTCGGCTTCTCTGCTAACATCACACTTATAGCCACTGCACTAGAGTGTTTACTTAACGTTATGATAAAAGATGTTACTGACAAAAGATAACGATTCAGTGAATTCGGAATCTTCTTAAGTTGATTACGTTTTCCTCTCAGGTTTTAGTTTTGTTTTGACATCTGTAAGAATTATTGTTTTCCTTCTACTGTTATTGTCGTTTTTTTAAATTTTTCTGTACAAAGTTGTCGAAGTCAGTGAGGGTGGCTCATGATTTATGTGAAGGGACTACTGAAGATTTTGTAGAAACCGGATGTGACGAAATAAATGACCAAAATAAAACAATCTATTTATACTGAAAAATCTGTGGTGAATTTAATGCTTTAGTTGAGATAACTCAATAACACATTACGTTACCATGTCATTCATAAATAATTGGTTTACCAGGACCTTCGGGGAGTTTGTTATAACTGGTTGGTTTCGAGATAATGGTGAGGACGATCATACTAAGTAACATTATAAATAATTATTTAATAAATTATCTCACAATTATTAATTAATTATCCTAGTAAATGATGGCTTATATTATACATAGTTTATATTCACAATAATTATTTGATGTTGAAAGGTTTCATCATTAATAGCAAATTGAATTATTAATTACTTGTCATTCCTTACACAACAGATCACGTTGGATCAGTTCATCTTTATTTGTAACCATATAAATTATTAATTACTTACAATCTCCTGGCTTCAAAGGATGTCTTGTTTGCTAGTTTTGTTTGTTTTTGAATTTCGTGCAAAGCTACACGAGGGCTATTTACGTTAGCCGTCCCTAATTTAAAAGTGTAAGACTAGAGAGAAGGCAGCTAGTCATCACCACCCACCGCCAACTCTTAGGCTACTCTTTTAGGTAACTTATCATTTTTTACTCGTGTCATATCTCCTAAAGCAATGATACTATTTCTTTTAGTATTTCTACGTAGTGGCAAAGCAGTTTCCACAGTTTCTACTTCAGTTGGCTCTTCAAACGATCATACTTTTCCTAGATGGACTAGAAGGTGTTGAACTGGGAGAAAGTTGACTCTTCCTAAACAATTCAGTAACGTTTTCAGATCTAATCTCAATGTTCTGCGTGGTCAGTCTTCGTGTGAAGTGATACTGTAACCATGCCAGCTAACTGTGCTTTACAGTAATCATCATAGAAATCTGCTCTAATAATGACTTATTGGTAAAATATTAGTTAGTTTCCAGTAGAAATAAATATCGGCTACAATTACCACGGTATTTATATGTCACAAACAAGAAATATGAGTGTATTTTTAACTGTTTTAACTCTGTTTTTATTAAACGTGTATTGAATAACGTAAATATATTAACTAACGTTACAATGATAACATTTTTTGGTAAATTAACTGAGTTAAGTCTTTCTTAATATCCATCTCACTCCTAAAATCATATAAGGTAAGCCAAAAAGGATAGTTTGGGTCTAATTTTCAAAGTTACTTTTGAGTAATACCCTGCATAATGGGAACTTTAGGTTTTAAGAGTTATAGGAGTACTACCACTGGATATATCACCGGATAATATCTTTGGGTGATAGGTTTGTAGTATTTTCTACCAAATGAAGAAACCATTTAATCAGATTGGTTCTGAAGTAATACAGGTAAATTGATACTGAAATTTAATAATCATACACTTGACATACCTGAAACGGTTCAGGTACCAGATACTGTCTAGGTCATATAGAGTATATAGAGATTCATATGTCAAAAAAGTTTATTCACCATAAACACCTGATACATGTAGTCAGATCCTTGAATAAAACTTACCCATTTTAAGGGTGCACCTGGAACACAAATCTAGTTTTCGGTATAAATGACTAATTCTGTTGTCTTCTGCTACACTGATTGTGGTGGTCCATATCTACGTTCAACAATGCACTTAAAATGTTGTGAACGTCTCTTTCTCAGCTCGAAGTTTTATAAAAATTAAGACACAATCATCTTCTATTTAAGTGTTTGTATAAAATTTCCTATTAACTGCCTGGTTGTACAATGTGAATAAGTATGGCATCACCAATAAAACCCTTCATCTAACAGTAAACTCTGTCTGTTACACTGTTGATAAAATCAACTTTGTTAACACATACAATAATATTTTTATTTATGCGTAAATCAATCATGCTCGCTCTTTCAGCCGTAGTGGGTTGTTATAATGTAACAGTAAATCCCACTATTCGTTGGTAACCCAAGAGTTGGCGGTGAGTGATGATGATTAGATGATTAGCCCGATCTTCTTTCACTAGGTTATTGTTCGAGCAACAGTTTATACAAATAAAAGTGATATTTCAAGCTTGGGTTCAATGTTATGCGGAGAAGCAATATTGAGCAATTTATTGGCGTTATTGAAGTCTTTTAAAGTAATATTATTTGGACTTTCAAAATAAGCAGATAGTATATGTGTTGTTGTGTATCAACCAATGACAAACTTACCTGACACATTACTCTCCTTACTTCCGCAATAATATTGCACCCAATATTTTTTATGCTACAGAAATCTTTTTGCAAACAATTAGTTCCGATTACCGTTTTTATCAGAAAATGAAAAAGTTTCATTCCTGTAACCCTTTAACATGACATTAACTTTCTTAAATATCACTATATTTTCTGTTCTCTAAATTATTATATAAAAATATGATTTGCACAGGAATGTATAGCACATGTTTTGTTCCTTATTATAAATTATTTTAAAAATTTTGCAATGATGATCCATTATTTAAAGTGTTTGCACATGTCAAAGTCGGTAGTGGTCTCTGGTGAATTGTGTAGAATTAGCTCAACCTGTCCACTAACCCAATATTTTTTTCTGCATACAGGATTAACGCAAACAACCTATTAAAACAATATCTTTTTGCATACATGATTAGCGCAAACAATACACTGAAACAATATTTTTGCTTACAGCATTAACGCAAATAATCTTCTAAAACAATATTTGTGTATAAATCACGTGTCACATATATTTACGTGTAGAGGTTTTGTTGTAAAACGGTGAAGTTTTTATATCAAAAAATTTGTATGAAATGTTTTACAGAGCATTTCAACGAAACTCTACGTTGCTTAAATATTGAGGTATTTTGACGCGTTCAAGAGCACGTTTGCTTTGTTTACATATAGTTAATATTTGTGAAATAGATTGTAGTATTTTATACAGTATTAAAATTTATTAAAATCACAATTGACTATCGGTAAAAATCACGTAAACTGTATACTGTTTTTGCATTTATCTTAATTTGTTCATTTCGGATTCGCTCTTTTCATGATTCTTGTCACAAATTTCAGGCTTGTTGGTTTGTGAAGCTTAATGCGTTTTAACCTTTATTTGGGGACTTTAATTGTGAATCTAACTGTTTTGGTAAAGCCTAATAGAACTTTACTGCTTATTTACAGAATGTGTTTAGCATCATTTAATAGCATCTAGAAACGTAACATAATCTTTTTCATATAACAATAACAAGGGAATTAAGTAAGACTATACTTTTTACAAATATCGTTCCTCAAAATCTTTAAAGTATTTGTATTATTAGCACTTTTTAAATAATGCTGTTCTCCACTTGGAGAAATATCTTTCAGCCTAAACAATTAATTATGACATAGTATGAATGAAAGTCATAATTTCAATTCACTGTAATATCAAAGCGTTACCAAAAGACATACAATATTGGAAATAATTTTGAAAATTGTGAGAAAACATTATTCCAAGAGAAGATAAATACTACAGGAATATTATCCCTTTACTGTGTGAAAACTAATAGTTCAGTCATGTATTGATAATTTACACTCAGAATGACAGTCATCCAATTAATCACAAACTGTCACAGCAGTACAATGCCTAGAATAGTTTAGGCATACATGCTATGCCCATTAATAATTATGTGAATACAGTCCTGGTCATTAATGTTTTAGTACGAACAGTAAACAAAATTCTGGAGAGGAAACATGAAACTGACATGGTAAGTAATAGAAGTTGTTGAGGGTAAAAAACAAACAGAACTTCACTGAAAGTTATTTCAAGTATCTCAATCTTATATATTTTTACAACATGAGCGATGTTTGAATTCGGGCTTTTGTCAGTGCTGAGAAAAACAATCAAACGAAAAGATCGAAAACGACATCGAATCACAAAGAGCTGAGGAAAAAGCTAAAAATGTGCACCTTTTTCTTGCAGAAGAATTCACATTTAAATTGCTCTGAACAGATGATGACAGATTGTTTGACGACGGAAAAAAAGAATGATATCAAATCCAAAATACAGTAAAGTGATGTGGAGAAACAGCATAAAGTTGGATCTGTTTCACAAAATTAATGGCACCCTGACAGATACATGCAGATTCTGATCCATAATATTAATCCCTTAAGAATGTGACTCCTCGGGAATTGATTCACCTTCCAACAAGGCAATCATTTTGATCACAGAGTAAACATGTGGAATAACATATTAGCCTTAAAATGGCCGCTTAAATACTAATAGCTTGTCTAGGTCTGCATAGAATCTCGTTATCAACATTATTGAGGATGCATGAGTTTATGTAAAGACTGGAGTAAAACAACTAATCAATTTGGCTGAATTACGTGGAGTAATAAAGGGAATTTGCAATAATATTTCACAACCGTACGTTAATAAACAGTGTGGCATTATAAAACAATAAACAAACATAAGAAAAATATTTATCGTTAAATAAAAGAAGTTACGTAGAGCTGGCTGCTGAACCTTGTGAATAAAACAAGACAAAGATGAATCACAAAGCAGACTAAATTCTTTCGTCTTTACATGGAGAAAAAAGTATTGCATTACTGGCTTCTCCACTTTGTCTATCAAAAGTTTGGAGTTTGAATATTTATTTGTTTTACCAGTAAGGAAGTCAATAATGTAGGGATTTTATTCTACATGTAAAGTAGAGACGGCTTAGTGTGCTGTATGATCATTAGCCGACAAAATGATATACCCAGTTTCATCCGTGTATTAATGATTCCTTTTTCGAATTCGTAGCCAAACCGACATAGCATCTGTATTTAGCTATAATTTTTCCTTATATTTGTTTACTCTTCAAACAGTATAGGCGTAGGGTTACTAAGTTATATCGTATTCTAAAGCTTTATGAACTGCATGTATAATAATAATAAAATAGGTAGTCAAAGATAGTGAAGACTGTTTAGCTCTACCAAATGATATTAAAATTGTAGTTACTACTAGAAATAGATAAGCTTTAGACCTGTTAAAGGAAGATGGTGGTTAAAGAACATAAGAAATCTCGGTTTTGACTATTAGCGGGTTTTTAATTTCGGGATGCTCTGCAAAGCTGAAAAGCGGCACATGCACCAGAGAAAGAGCGACAATGTCAGATAGCTTTTCATATTTAGTTTCTAATGCCCTCTAGTGAAGAAAATTCAAATGACTTTTGTATTGCTGTAATCAAGCGTGCGTACCATCCATACATATAGAGATAAACATATTGATTTCGTGTATTGTTAAAGAATCGAAAAACACGATTTACGAGTATTAACACTTTTATTGATAAGGAGAAAACAACATTTCGACCTTCCTAGGTCATCTTTTCTCCTTATCAATAAAAGTGTTAATACCTATACCAGACGTTCTGAGATACATTTTTATTTCAGGTGGGTTTCTCGTCATCAAGAAAGACGATTTACGAGTATTATTACATATTATATAGATGCTGTAGAAAGTGGACCTGGACAAGAGAATTAAGCCTATAACGTATCGATTGGAACTGTAACTACAATACAAAACAAAGCAAAGAATGCTTCCATACAAAACGGAAATGTAATTACTGTAATGCAAAATAAAAAAGAAAATTTGATTTGAATAAAGCGCAAAGGTACACAAAGGGTATGTGCGCTAGCTGTTCAGAATTTAGCAATGTAAAGCTTGAGGGCAGGCAGCTAGTCATCACCACCCACCGCCAACATTTGGCCTACTCTTTTATCAATGAATAGTGCGATTTACTGTTACATTATAATGCCCTCACAGCTGGGAGGACGAGCATATTTGGTGAGAAAGGGATTCGAACCCACGACCCTCACATTACAAGTCGAGTGCTCTAACTGAAAACAAAATAACATAATTTTGAAATTTGGCTTTTGGTGATAAATATAGACAAAATTATATTTGTAATCCAACCTCATCATTGCTGTAAGTTCTTCAGGAGTGGTTTTAGCTATATAAATACAAGTAGTTGGCGAGAGTAGCTCGTTAAGTGAATAAAGAAATGTTGAACACATTTTTCAGACGGTTTCTGACTTTAAAACAGTGAAGCTGTTTTCTCCCTCTCTCTCTCGGATCACTGTTTGTGATTTTCGGTTGTGGACTTTTTATTTTTACGTTTCTAAACAGACGCAAAAGAATTAGATCATTATTTACACAAAGGTAACTTACCAACCACAAATTTAATATTTCCAAACAAACTGAGACATTACAGGATTAAGCTGCCTTTCGTTTCCAGTTTGAAGCTGTTTTTCTTTTTAGTTCTTCAAAACTCCTTGAAAAGTGGTTTAAAAACCTAGTCACGGTGACACTTTATTTATGAACTTTCGCTCATATTTTGTTAAATCCAAAAATTACTTTAGAGAAACTCTCTCTTTCTATCAACGCATCGGAATGCCGCAAACATAATTTCCCTGAATGCCAGTTGGAAGATTTCTGTATTCAAATAACATAGCTACCAGGTATGCGGTAGAAAGTTTAGAATCTTTGAGTAGGCTTGTAACTCATGAATGCTCTTCAGAATATAAAGAAATTTCTTTATTTCCAGAATAATCCATCAAAGAAGTGTGAAAACAGAGCGTGTGAAATGGTCAAATCATTATCTTCTTTTCCATACATATTTTCTTTGATACATATATATAATATATATAAACAAGAAGAGTAAAATAGGCGGGTAGCTTTGGTCCACATAAACATCGTTTTGTATTATATAAGGCTGGTTTAAAATAGTGAAACCAATGTTTAAAATTTTATAAAACATAGTCTGATGATTCATTGTTTAGTACTGAACTACAAATCAAACTATCCAACGCCTGAGAATTATGAAGCAGTTGACACTCCACATTTTCTGTTGTGGTGCGTTATAACTATGACAGTCATCCTCCTTATTCAATCAAGAGTAGTCTTATAGGCGAATAAATCTGCTACCAGTTGTCTTCCATCAGGTGAACAGTCTTAATTATGTATATTGAGACTTCTTGACGTCTCTGATCGGTCCTTTCAGCCCATGGATTTTATAAGGTGCCATTCTGATTGAAATGCCAGATATCTTAGCGTCGGAAAAATGGATATATGTAGTCTATCAACATAATCATTTCCACATTTCTTTCAAAAAAATCTTAACTATAGAAATGTATTTCCCCAAAATTGACACAGATGCACAGACAGTAAAATGTGTCACTGTAATGGCATTACAAATAATATGGACAGATGTATAAAAAGGATAAAAACTGTACTGGAAAAAAACAAAACACTTATGATAATCAAATAGCACATATGTGAAGATAAGCTTGTAAAGGGTAATTATCTCTAAAATGTTTTCGGGTACGATGTATGAGCTAAATTATTAAGTTGCATTTATTTTACCGGAAACATAGTAGAGTCTCTTTCGTGTCTGATATTAGCAAATTAACGTCGCACAAAGATTGTGGGCCTAAATGAGTATGAAAATATGGATCTAAAAAATAATATAAACTTATTGAAGGTCTGTAAGGAACCATGATAAACTCTTGTTTTGTTGCTGGTCTTAAAATAGATACGCGTGCCTTTATTCCCACCTAACCTCGAGTACATAATTATATAACGAATTGAAGCGTCCTCAGTCGGCAGAATGAACTTTAAAAACTTCTCTAGAGTGGCCTTAGATGCAGGAAGCTAATAACCCCAGAGAGTCTACGTAATATAATCAACTTCTTTGAAAATCTCTCCAGACAAGACGACAAATATCTTATTGCACAGTTCAGAGAAACTACAAAAAAAAAAAGCCTACTTCACTGGAGACTCTAAGTTATTGGACATTAGAAATAGAAAACGGCTTTAGCTCTGACCATTCCTGACGGGTCAAATGATCCGATTAGGACTCATCATGATGGTTACTGGCGATTTTGCAAGCTCAAATTTTATTTTCACAGTACTTCTTTTACCAAAACCAAGTAGTACTTTTATAAAATTTCTTAAAACGAAACTTTTCCCTTTGAATTTTATTACCTTCTCGAAATGCAACATTCTTATCCATCTAGATTATTATTTTTTCATTGTACCTTTTTAACTTCCAGTTTTTTTTTCAGATTTCCTTTTTTAAGTAATATATATAATACAATGAAGTTCATCGAGCGGGCTACGTGGGTTTTGCATATTACAGTTGTATATACGAAACCATAAACGCTATTGAAAAATTCATAAAAGCCAAATGTGAGTTTCTTCGCAATATTCAAAACTGTATTAGCGTGTTTTCTATCACCTCCTCTCTGAATTTTCTACAGTAATTTGTTTGTTTTAGTGTGTTTCAGCAAACCTATTTATGTCAGGGTCTACTGGCGCATAGTCCTCACTAATTTTGAGTTTATAAATATTTTGTTAGATTCATCTCAAACCATAGACAATCAGTTTGAAGTTGAATGTTTATTTTTATTTGTTTATTGCAATCTTGTTAAAAGAAAAAAATATATATATACTGTTTACAAAGTCATTGTGGCTGCTTTAAATTATGAACATGTTGTCTTGACTAAAGCATCCCCAATATATTTATCACACAACGTTCTATACCGAATGTTTATTGTTTAGCCACATGGCAAGTTGACAATTGTTTGTTTGTTTTTGCATTTCGCGCAAAGCTACAAGAGGGCTATCTGCACTAGCCTTCTATAATTTAGCATTGTAAGACTAGATGGAAGGAAGATAATCATCACCACCCAGCGTCAACTCTTGGGTTACTCTTTTACCAACGAATAGTGCAATTGACCGTCACATTATAACGTCCCCATAGCTGAAAGGGTGAACATATTTGATGTGACGGAGTTTCGAACCCGCGACCTCAGATTACGAGTCGAGTGCCTTAACCACCTGGCCATGCCAGGCACAATCGAAAAGAAGCTTAAATTAGCAAAACACATGAAAATCGCTAAAACAAAATAAATTCTACATCAACGACCTTAGCTGAAACACTATCCAGACACTTTCTTCTCTGTGTTTTAACTATTCATTGTATTTTAAAATGTTACCGTATATTTGTTTGTTATTAATAATTAGTTAAGTCGGTGGATGTTACTTTCTGAACACACGTTTTATAAACAGCAGTGATGTTTGTAATATGTAATATTAATAAACAATTCGGTAGCTAGTTCTTTTTTTATCACAATTGTTTCATAAACAGCAGAAACGTTAAAAACATGTAATATTGACAGGTAATTCGGTAGATAGTATTTTCTAACCATACCAGCTTTATAAACAGCGTTGATGTTTATAACTTTGAAATGCTGATTTCGAGGCAAATAAAATTTAGCTTTAACCCTACTGGTGTATATATCACAACTTCAGTTTCTCTGTAACAAAAATATCAATATATTTTTTATTCGTGCTATTTTCAGCATTTGACAAATTTTTAGAAATACCAACTCTTTTAGCTCATATACACATATTGGAAAGCCTAACATGTCTGATGAGCACTCGACTCGCGATTTTCGGATCACAGTATCTGAGGGTATGACACACATATTGGAAAGCCTAACATGTCTGATGAGCACTCGACTCGCGATCTTCAGTATCTGAGGGTATCACACATATTGGAAAGCCTAACATGTCTGATGAGCACTGACTCGCGATCTTCATATCTGGGGTATGACACACATGTCCTAACATGTCTGATGAGCACTCGACTCGCGATCTACGGATCACAGTATCTGAGGGTATGACACACATATTGGAAAGCCTAACATGTCTGATGAGCACTCGACTCGCGATCTACGTATCAGTATCTGAGGGTATGACACACATATTGGAAAGCCTGACATGTCTGATGGCTAGAGCACTCGACTCGCGATCTTCGGATCACAGTATCTGAGGGTATGACACACATATTGGAAAGCCTAACATGTCTGATGAGCACTCGACTCGCGATCCTCGGATCACAGTATCTGAGGGTATGACACACATATTGGAAAGCCTAACATGTCTGAAGGCTAGAGCGCTCGACTCGCGATCTACGGATCACAGTATCTGAGGGTATGATAATATGACAATCAGTTCCACTTTTCTCTGGTAAAAATCCAAGAAGTGCTGGTGGATGATGTCGATCAGCTGCCTTTCCTCTCGTCTACTTCCTCAAATTTGGAGAATTCAAGCAAAGTTAGAACTCTCGAAATACATTCATCTTTCTTTGTGCAATATATTTTCTCAGAATAGCCTTAACTGTTATTGAAGTTGCTTTGCTGGGTGATAATAGTGGCATTAGCTACAGTAATAACAACTGTCTAGTCAACAGAAGACAAAGGCCAAGATAAATTAATCGTTTAATTAGTTATCCTCTCACGAATTACCGAGTCATTTCATTATTTTGTCAAAAAAGAGCTTTGCTTTTTATTATTGTTGGTAAGACCATTTCTTTCTGATCGAGTCAACCGTATTTATGCTTTATATTCCTGACCTTAATATACTCTTAATATATTCTTAATATGGTAATGTAATATATTTCTTAGTAGTTTGAGGGCTACTTGAAAGTACCACCTAACTAGGATTTCAGTAATTATTTTAAAAGGTATCAACACGTAAGTAAAAACCTGTATATTAACATTGTATTTTGAGACGTAACAGGGTTTGTTAGTTTTATTTAGGTTTTTCTGTACTTTTTAGTCGGTTTTGTGACATTTTTCTCTAACTAATGTTAAATATTTAAAACAGATCTTCACATGACACAACTCCAATTCTATGAAACAGAGAAAAAAACACCAATGTCGTACGTTGTTTTATATTGAGTAATAACAACCGGATATTTTTACTAGCAAAACAAGTTTTACCATTCGAATACAATAGAACGGAACATATAGAAATGTAACCACCTGCTTAGATTGTTCTATTCCTTAAAAACATATGAAATCCACAGTACTTTAGTCCTACAGTACTTCAGTCCTATTTTAATATTTGATAGCTGTTAGTAGAATGTCAGAGAAAACAACTTCTCGGATGTCATTTTATCATATTAGATGAAAAGTACATGGAAAATTCTGCTGTCACTTGGGAACCATAATTTTAGGCAAACAAAAAAAGTGCATCCTCAGTTTGCTTACGTTTTCTATTAATTAATTTCTCATAAGTAACCCTTCTCTATCCATACAATCAGAGTACCAGTCTTACAGAACTCATGGGTGAAAATGGATAACAATAAAGACAATTTATCCATTTAATACAAGTAAGTTCAAACTGCTTTATTCCCAGTTACATTCTATTACACAAAAAATATCTAAAAATATAAAATGTGTAATGTAACCGTATTTTACTGGCACAAAAGTTAAATTCTATCGCACAAAAATGTTTAAGAATATGGAGTATGTACTGTAACCAGAATTTACAGATATGAATGTTACATTCTAAAAATAATTGTACTGCTGTTAAACCTTTGATTTGATAACATATGCTAAACGTTATAAATGTTATAAATATAAAGTGTTACGTATTACAGATTGAAAAACTCTGAAACTGAGTTAAACTGTAATTAAAATTTGGAAGTTAAATGTCTATGTATATATATATCCAGTTTATGACATTTGGCAACAATACTGATACAGGTTTCTTTCTTAACACAAATAAATTTTAATACACACGGAATGATGCAATTTATAATAACAGTTATTGCAAATAATTATTTATATAAAAAAACTTTTACAAACTTACAAACAATATCGAATTTTCTATCTGGTCTGCAATTGAATATCTTATCAACGGTTCACGATAAGCGAACTAATTTTGAGTTGATATAGGTACAATTCACTTAACGAGGAGCTAGCTAACTCTGCATCGAATTTTCAACTAATGAACGTTTTCTTGGCGCGTCGTGTTGGTTACACTTACAGGCATGGGATGAGGGTTTCTGTAAATTCCTTCCTGCACATGAACCCGGCATAGCTATTTGGTTAAAGCGCTTAACTCATAATCTGAGGGTGGCGGATTCGAATTTGCGTCACACCAAACGTTATAAAGTGACGGTCAATCCCACTATTCGTTGGCAAAAGCGTAGCCCCAAAGTTGGAGGTAGGTGATGATGACTAGCTGCCTTGTCTCTAGTCTTACACTACTAAATTAGGGATAGCTAGCGTCAGTAGGTCTCGTGCAGCTTTGCGTGAAATTAAAAAAAATAATAATAATTCAGCCTGCACAGTACAGACGATACACTAATGTTCTCACACAACACATGTATTGTTGTTCTTATACTCAAGAATCTTCTACAATTTTAACGAATATACGAGAATTTCGTAATACAAATTTATCAGTTATAAGTTGCATACATTTTCATATAAAATATATCTTAAACATCGGTATTTAAAAAGAGATATGATAGTAAATCCGTCAATACAGTTATTCGTTTGGTATAATTTTTGCGCGAGGGCTATCTGCACTAGCCATCCGTAACTTAGCAGTGTAAGACTAGAGGGAAGATAGCTAATCATTACCAACCATCGGCAACTATTTGGACTACTTTTTTACCAACGATTGATCGTAACATTATAACGTCCCCATAGCTGAAAGTGCAAGCATGTTTGGTGCGACGGGGATTCGAACCCGCAACCCTTGAATTACAAGTTGAGTGCCTTAAACACCTGGCTATGCCGAGCCGTTATTCGTTTGAAAATTCAAAAAGTGTTGTATACATACGAGGGGTGATAAAGCAAACTTCACATTTAACATTATATCTGTAAAACTGGTTGTTCCAGTGGAAATTAATTATATCAGGGGCACATTTAGAAATATTAATTTCACACAAGAAAGTCTATACATAATTCAGGTTGAAAAATAATAGACATACTACATAAACATTGTTAGGTACTATAACACTGAGTAGTAGTAACGTTCTAGGTACTATAACACTGAGTGGTGGTAACATTCTAGGTACTGTAACACTGAGTGGTGGTAACGTTGTAGGTACTATAACACTGAGTGGTGGTAACATTCTAGGTACTATAACACTGAGTGGTAGTAACGTTCTAGGTACTATAACACTGAGTGGTGGTAACGTTCTAGGTACTGTAATACTGAATGGTTGTAACGTTCTAGGTACTATAACACTGAGTGGTGGTAACGTTCTAGGTACTATAACACTGAGTGGTGGTAACGTTCTAGGTACTATAACACTGAGTAGTGGTAACGTTCCATAATTTCTGAGAGAGGAATCCTATTCCCTGACTGAATTTGTTTCGTGCACCATTTTACTTATGTCTGACGTTCGACAGATGAGAAAGATACTTGTAATGCATTTTGAAAGCTTTTATTATAGCTATTTCTTAAATTTCTTCATCGAACACTCGAAAGCTCTGACTTAGTTCTTTGAATAGTAATGCAGCTGTGTGCACTTAAAGGTGTGGTTTGTTTAATAATTTCTAAACATGTAGGAGCTAACATTGTAATAGAAGTTTTTGATACAACTATTATTGTTTCATTTGTTATTACAAGCGATGTGTTGTAATCTAATTGTTTTCATATTAGTATTATTGTTTCAATCGTTATTACAAGCGATGTTCTTTAATGTGATTGTTTCCATCAAGGTTTAGTAATGTTGAACGCCACCTATGTATGTTTCCTACAGTTTTTTCTGATATTTTTCCGTTCCACAACTTTGATTGTGGAGAAGATAAAAACACATAATTTCAACCACAGTAAACTTTTAATTGTTTCATTAACTCAGTATTAAGTTTATCTTGAGTCACAACAGCTACTTATGTTTTGGCTTCATCGAACTTTCGAAAGTTCTGACTTAGTTCTTTGAATAGTAATGCAGCTGTGTGCACTTAAAGGTATGGTTTATTTAATAATAATTTCTAAACATATAGGAGCTAACATCGTAATTGAAATTAAAAGTTTTATAAATATATATGTATTGTATTTTAAATATGTATATATATAGTCTCTCAGTATTACTTAACAATCACATATATATATATATATAATGAAATCATTTGTTAACGTCGTTAGAACACTAATCATTAAATAAAAAGTAAAGTCAACAATGACAATAATAATAACATACAATGCATAATTTAATTAGCAAATATTAAATTTGTAATGATTTAATTGTATTAAATCATCACTAAAATGACGTGCTGCAGTCCATATTATTTAGGCGAAATCCCAAAAAAATTGATGAAAAGGTTTAATCTTCTTGAGAGTTTTAGATTAGGCCTAAGTTCAGAAACTACGTTACGAATACAAATTAATCTTCATAAAAGTAACCGTGGTTCATCCAATAATCCATGAACTTTATATAGTTACAAATATTCTCGAACACATCTTAACCAATATAATTAAACTAAGTGGGAAAAAGAAATTAAAATAAAATGAAAAATACGGTTATTAATTTTAAAACATAAAAGAATTCATCTGTTATCTATTATTTTAACACAAACTGCTTATTGCTATTCTCAGAATAATAATATTTATTTTCATTGTCCGTATATTTTACATAGTGCATAACAAACAATGTAAAGTATGGTCATCACTCATGCGGAATGACACGTTACAAAAGCTACAGTAATCTGTCTCTAGTGGCATATCTGATAAGATCCATTTTCACACAAACACATTGTACGCTACTATTAACATGGTACCAGGAGAAATTTATCCCTAAACTAAACTAGTCTTGTATTAAAGGAAAGATGCATGAGACTGCTGTTGATACATCCCTCTTTCTCTTCAGGGACATAAATAACGTATCTACGTCTCTTTAAATTAGTTAATCAAATAATTTCCATGCCAATTAAAAACTTTTCTCATTACATGCATTTTAATAAACTTTTTTATCATTTTAGCACCACCAAGTGGCAATCAAAAATTTAATTTGCCGTTATCCTAGATTATGGGATATTGGGACGCTAAAATCTGGGCTGTGGTTTCTCGTGATGAACAAACTGCAAATAATCCATTAAAAATAAGCTAAAAAATTATATTTTTAACATGAATAGTACTATAAGAGAAGACTAAAGTACATAATAATCATATTATACACAATATATAACATATGATATAAAGTGTATGATAATCATAATATACACAATATATAACATATGATATAAAGTGTATGATAATCATAGTATACACAATATATAACATATGATATAAAGTGTATGATAATCAATATATAACATATGATATAAAGTGTATGATAATCATAATATACACAATATATAACATATGATATAAAGTATATGATAATCATAATATACACAATATATAACATATGATATAAACTATATGATAATCATAATATACACAATATATAACATATGATATAAAGTGTATGATAATCATACTATACACAATATATAACATATGATATAAAGTGTATGATAATCATACTATACACAATATATAACATATGATATAAAGTGTATGATAATCATACTATACACAATATATAGCATATGATATAAAGTATATGATAATCATACTATACACAATATATAACATATGATATAAAGTATATGATAATCATACTATACACGATATATAACATATGATATAAAGTATATGATAATCATACTATACACGATATATAACATATGATATAAAGTATATGACAATCATACTATACACAATATATAACATATGATATAAAGTATATGACAATCATACTATACACGATATATAACATATGATATAAAGTATATGACAATCATACTATACACAATATATAACATATGATATAAAGTATATGACAATCATACTATACACAATATATAACATATGATATAAAGTATATGACAATCATACTATACACAATATATAACATATGATATAAAGTATATGACAATCATACTATACACAATATATAACATATAGATCCAGTAAAAAACAAATATATAATTCAACCAAAAAAAAAATGTTTGGTCTGTTCCAGAGGAAATTCTTGATCTGATATGTTTGTCCAATTTTCCTGATATCTTCTTTGAATACGCCTAAAGATATTTGTCTTAAATCATATGACATTTTCTTACGTCAAACATTCAAACAGAATTAACTTTCGACTATAAATGTTTCATTTCATCATTCCTCCTTCCCAGCGATACGTTTGCGGACTTGCAGTGCTATAAACCAGGTGTCGATGCTTGTGGTGGGCAATGTACAGATAGCCCATTGTTTACTTTGGTGCTTTGCTGCAAACAATCAATCTTACCACCATTCACACTAATCTTATTCAATGTAAACAACTGTAATTTAACGCTGTGCATTACAGTGGGCTCAAATGAATGAACGCATTTTTGTTCCGGAAGTCTTGTTATAGCGACCCAACCGACCGGGCGAATATTTCTTCCAAGTTTCAGCAGGTTCAACGGACTGAGTGTGTCTCTCTCTCATATGTTACGTTACAAGGTACTAAATTGAATGAACACATGTTTCTTATAGGTATCAAGTTACAGTATCCTCAACCGACTGAGTGCATCTTTCTTTCAAATGTTATTTTACAAGGTGTTCAACTGCATGAACGGATCTTTCTTTCATATGTTACATTACAAGATGCTTAACCGGCTGAAGGAATTTTTCTTCCAGATGTTACGTTACAGTCGGTTCAACTGACTGAACGTATCTTTTTTCCATGTATTTTGAGAACGTGTTTCTCTATTGATGGAAAGTACTCTCGCACTTAGCGTTCTTCGAGTTCTAAGCTTCTATTATAGATGTAGGCTCAGAGTGCGTCTTTTATCTCTTATTTCAAATCTTGTTGTTTCTATAAAATCCCCCTTGTATCTCAGCAGTAAGTCAGTAGGCTTATAACGTTAAAAATCGGATAGAAACAAGAGTTTCTAGTGTTCCACGTACGCAGACATGCCGCTGTACCACTGAGGGTTGGGCTGTGGATAATGCTGAAAAGAAGACAATTTACTCTTAATGTAGAAAATCTAAAGACAACACTTTCCAAAAAGAGAAAGAAAAGAGCAAACTAGAAAAATGGAAATGGTAAAGAAGAAATTAAGATAGTAAGGTTATTTTTAAAAGCTACACGAGGGCTACCTGCTAGCCGCCCCTAATTTAGCAATGTAAGACTAAAGGAAATGCAACTAGTCATCACCACCCATCGCTACTCTTTTACCAATCAATAGTGGGATTACCTGAAACATTATAACGCTCCCACGACTGAAAGGGTGAGCATGTTTGGTGTGACGGGGATTCACTGTCTAAACAAACACACACACGCACAAAAACAACGCCGATTTTAATTAAGCAAAGGCTTCTACGAAATAATAAGCGCGAATACTGTTTTCACAACAGGATATTAATACATATTGTACATTCTATAATTTTAAAACTGTTAGTGCATATTGTACATTTTAGGTTCTCGACTTCTTTATCAACACTTCAAATGGTATGTTTCGATATTTCACAAATCAGAAATGTTTTATGCTGTAAATAATGTTTTATTGAGAACTTAATCCAAGATCCTTTCTGGTTTTGACGTCTTACCCGCCGAGCTTGTGCACGGGCCTGTTGGAAAAGCGATGCGGTTCGAGTGTGTGGGATATCAACGGAAAGTATTCCAGGCCCGTTTTTGAGCCTTCTGTGCCATATGGCAGGCAGGGTAACACCACGGACGAGGATATAGTCAAAAACGTGTAGAAGTCTTAGAAATACACTGAGCAGCTATCTGTATAATACAGTCAGTTACTGCCACACAGTCGTCTAAAGATCTGAGTAGGAAAACATATATGATGAAATTATATATAGAAATTATAAGTAGGTTGGAACTAGATGATGTTTCAATGAATCTTACTACAGGTTTATAGAAATAAGATTTCAAATTATTTAACAATTGTTTAACGTGCTTATACTCTATTGTTTTAATTAAGTTGTTGTTTTCATTTTTAACTTCAGTAAAAGCTAAATTAAAATGTTGGGTTTCTTTAAATCCGTTAGAATTTTTATACATTGACGTGGAAACGACAAAAACATAAGTAATGGCTTGCCATGATATTTAATAGCTAATTTGCCTATGTTTCTTGGCAAGAAGTCCCAATGTTATGCAATGCAAAACAAAATTAACATTTACTCTTCACAAAATGTACCGTTCCACAGTTCAAATGCATAACTTATTTGTATTATCAAATCGTAAATTACTATATTAACAGTAATACTTTGTTTTCTTTTCTAGTAAAATAAGTACGTCTATTTATAATTATCAAAAAAAAACGTAAACTAAAAACAGGAAGCCCTAATAAAATACATCTAAAAAATCAACCAATAACGTTAATACTATAACATTGGAATTTCACACAGCCAAACATAAACATTGAAAACACGCTGTCTAAGAATTAACATGTAAACGTAGAAAATAAATCTTAAAAAAAGAAATGAACTTACTTTAGCAACGTTTAAGAATGGCCTAAGTTTGGGGAATCCCGTGTCACCAGTTCTAGCCAACATTTTTCTGACACAGACTGAATCACAAGCGATCACTTCAGCCTTACACCCAACACTATACTGGTATAGGTATGTTGATGATACAATTGCTGAATTCACATCTACACAACACACATTTAGTTTTTTTCAATAACATTAACTCTATAAACCCCAACATTAATTTCACCTATAAAGAAGAAAAAACGAACCGAATAGCGTTTCTTAACCTCAAAATCGCTAGAACTGATACACAATTCAAAACAGAAATCCACAGAAAAATCACCCTATATGGATTATGCATTCCCTGGGACTCAGCACATGAAACAAAAACTAAACATATTAAGAAACCAAATAAACACGGTCATAAAACTATGTTGTTCACCTGATAAAATTAACGATGAAATCAACAAAATAAAACAACACTTTATCAACATCAATAAACTTACTTAAAAAACAATGGAAAAAATTATATGCACACACCTAGACCAACAACAGTAAAGTCCAAGATACAACAAACTACAAAACCTTACACTGCTGCATACCATATGTTCCTGACATCAGCGAAAAAATAACCAACATTTGGAAAAAAAACTTATAACGAAACACAACATTCTAGCAAACACCAAATTTATTCAAAAACCAGGCACAAAACTAAAGTCCATACTATGTAAAAACAGCACTGACAAACATAACACCAACATAATTTATAAAATATAATGCAGCAACTGCTAACGATTTCTATATTGGAGAAACAAGCAGAAAAATGGAAACTAGATTCAAAGGACACAAAAAATACTTTCACGCGTTTTTGAACACTGCAAATCAAACAAACACAACAAAACGATAGAAAACAACCAGATACTACGGAGGGAAACAAATATAAAGAAACAAAAAATCAAAGAAGACCTACTTATACAGCAACTAAAACCAAAATTAAACTAATATAAACGAACACCTTTATACGTATTCTAATCAATAACCTAATATTCACCTGCAACGCCCCCTACAATCCCGTACCCGTTTATAATCTCGTCCCTACAACATGTGTCCGGCAACAGTCACTTTCAAACTCTCTTTCTTAACCTGAAGATGACCTAGGAAGATCGAAACGTTGTTTTCTGCTTAATAATAAAAGTGTTAATACCCGTACCAGCTGTTCTGAGATACATTTTTCTTTCAAGTAGGTTTCTCGTCATCAAGAATTACGTTTATCTGTCAATGTTAAATACATTTTGACCAGATTATTGAAAAGGAGAGTAATATTGATAAAGTTGAATAAAATAAATAAATAAATTCCCGCTTTTGTCTTTATTACTGATAAAAGAAAAAAATGTGTATAACGTTTCGTTTGCTTTACTGTTTCCTACATATTTATAGAGACTAAAGCTTTTCGGTTATCATGTGTTTCGAGTTAATTTGAACGTCACATTTAAGTCAGTAAAGAGCCCCATAAAAATGATTATTGACACTAAAACATGCTGGTAGGTATTTCCTTAAGGATTAAAGTATTATTTGTTTGAAGTTAAACACAATAAGCTATCGGTGCTCAGTCAACTAAGAGTATTCAAACTTGGTTTACAGCATTGTAGATCCTCAGACATACCGCCATGCTACTTTCTGGTCTCTCTCTACCTTTCAAGTCTCTACCCAAGTGTAAAAATAGTACTTCCAATCTATTTTTTGAATCCTTCAAGTTTCTACACAAGCGTAGAAATAGCATTTCAGATCTATCTTTTGTTTTCATCAAGTCTGTCTTGGTGTAGGAATAGCACTTCAGATCTATTTTCTTCAAGTCTTTGTTTTGGTTTTTGAATTTAACACAAAGCAACACGTGGGCTATCTGCGCTATCCATCCCTAATTTAACAGTGTAAGGCTAGAGGGAAGGTAGCCACCGCCAACTCTTAGGCTACTCTTTTACCAAAGAATAGTGGGATTGACCGTCACATTATAACGCCCCCACGGTTGAAAGGGTGAGCATGTTTAGTGCGACGGCGATTCGAACTCGCGACCCTCAGATTACGAGTCGAACGCTTTAACCCACCTGGCCATGCCGGGCCTCTTCAATTCTTTGCCTTGATATAGGAATAACACTTCAGATCTATCTTTTATTTCTTTTTTTCTGTTTTAGTCGTTTAGATTTGTGAGACACAAACCGTGGATATTTCTCAAAGGGTGGGAAGTGTAGAGTTAGTAGAAAGCTCACAACTATTACTATAAGAGCATATAAATAACATTTGAAAATAATAATTTAAGTACAGTTTTTAAAATTACCGTACAAATGTAGCCACTATTAAGTAATAAAGTAACGCCAATTAACCTATGAGAATAACGTGTATATGCACGAGGAAGTTATACTGATTGTCAGCATAAAAACACATATTTAGAGATAAGTGGACATCGTAAGAGAGTTAGCATAACACCGGTTTAGACCATATGCATATAAAGTATTAAAGTATCTTGAAATATAATATTCTGAATGCTATTAATTAACAAATAAATATTTTTTCGCAATCAGGCATGACGTCTATTATTCTATCACTGTTTATGTTGGGAAATTGGCGGTAATAACACTCACTATACTTCTGTGCTCACTACTCAGGTTGACTGTAACTGAGAGTGTTATTGGTGTTTCTAAAATAGTTTTACCTGATGTTCGTTAAACACACATATTAAATAAGTAGTTAAATAATTAATTCATGAACATTATATATCTTCCTTTACTTGTTTCATAACACAAGCACGTTATTGCCCATGCAAAGTTAGGCCTACTTTCTTTTAATACAGAAACGCCACTAACGTGTATAAACTATATACTTGACAACTTATTTGATGAAGCTAATTATTCCAGTGAAATAGCATTGGAGATGTTAAGCCACTACCCAGGTGTAGAAATAGCACTGCAGATCTATCTTTTGTGTTTTTTACGTGTCTAGCTAAGTTTATGAATAGCATTTCGTATCTATCTTTCAGATTTAAATAGATGCATGTGGTCACGTGCATGTACGTTTGTTGAGAACTTAGATTCACAAATGGCTTATTTTATGGTACATCCCTTTTAATTGAATTCATAAATTTAAGAAAAGGTTAACTGGTAAAAGTAAAATAGCACAATTTTCACATTAAATGTTGCAAAACCTTATGTTAGATTTAAATTATTTTAGGGCATATTAAAACAATAGTCCATATTGATATAAAAATCGTAATAAAAACCTAAACTGTTAAATTAACTTAGTCAATACATTCCTATATACTAGTAAAGAAAACTTGAATATTTAAGTCTATATGCGTATTCAAGCTGCTGTGAGTTTATAACGTGATTTGATAAAATTTCACTGTTCGTTAGACTAAAAGTTACTACATTTCTACAAGCAGATTTTAAATTATATGAATATATTTTGCTTTATTAGTGGTTGTGATTTAGGAATTGTTTTAAACTCTAAAAAAATAAAACGTCACTGATATGTTTGAGTAAATGCATTTTAAACTTGATAAATAAGCATAGAAAACTGGTTTGACATTATATAAGTAATGCCAAGATACAACACTTGGTAACTTCGAGTGGCTGTTAAAGGTATTCTAGTCCCCTCTCCCATTTGTGGCATAGCGGTATGTATGCTGACTTACAACCCGTTGTGGGCAGAGCACAGATAGCCTATTGTATAGCTTTGTGATTAATTCCAAACAGACAAACAAAGGAGTTCTATAACGAAATTAAAATGAAAAAAAAAAAACATTTCTGTATCCTGAGATAAGAAAATTGATTGTTATGTAAACTGCGAGAAAACATCCTTTATTTAAAACAACGTTTTACTCATATACCTTCACGTGTGATTCACATCGGTTCTTATTTACATCATTTCTTATTTCTTCAGAATTTCAAATATAAAACATTAATCTACTGTGTATTGATTGATTTCATTATATAATTTATTACCTTCTTGTGTAATAAGTATATTACAAAATCTAGCTGTTTACTAGGTTTAAAAGAATTAGTAAGCAGGAATATGATAACAACACATCATTATTACAATCCAAGAGACTTGAAACATCATAAAGCGACAGTCAATACTACTATTCGTTGGTAAAAGAGTAGCCCAAGATTTGATGGTGGATGGTGATGACTAGCTGCCTTCCCTCTAGCCTTACACTGCAAAGTTAGCCCTAGCGTAGCTTTGCGCGAAATTCAAAAGAAACCAAATAAACCAAAATCAATCAGAAAAAAACAGTTGAAACATCATCATCCTCCAATCAGAAAGAGGCGGTTAAAACTTCATCATTCAATCAAAATGAGACTGTGAGAACATCATTACCATCCACTTAGAAAGAGTTAAACCAATGGTTTTCTATAGGATTATCAAAATAAACTGCCAATACTTCATATTTCAAGTGTAACACTCGACGTTTTTGCCACTATTTTACTTATTATTAATAATGAAAGTGACGTGAAGAATACAAAATGTTTAACGTTAATTTTAATTTTTGAATAAAATTACGTATGTATATTGGAAACTTTGTCTTCACTGGTGTATCAACTGAATACAATATTGAGTGGTTCGTTATGATAGTGAACCCTTTAGTTATATTCTGTCTCACCTAAGCTTCATTTGGTTATACAACAACATACAACGAACTATCCATATCATCTAACTTCCATACTTCGTACAGCAATATTACAAGCCTAGAACTAAATTCAAGGAATTATTATTTGTTTCAAATCTAACCTGATAGTTTATTACTTCTCGATGTTTTTATTGTCAAGTGCAACGTATAAGTTTAATCAGCGGTGATGAATGTCGAAAAATACTAAATAAAAAAGAACCAAAAAGTTGTTGGATTTCCAATGCTACGTGTATACAGTACAATCTGTTTACATTTCTGTTATTTTGTGAAAGAAATTCGATCCTACAAAATCATTACAGGGGATTAGGTTCATGGTAGCTAGTAATGTATTGAAAGTCATGTAAGCACACAGAGCTTCTGTACAAATATTATCTTCTTCATCGAAAAGAAAGGGAAAAACATCTGCATTCATTCTGATTAATAGGAATATAAACACAAAAAATAAAGGATAGGGGATTAAGTAGCGAAATAGATACAGATTTCAGAGGTAACAAGACGAAGCAATTAGCATTAACATAAAGTAAAACCGACAAGTAGAATTAGACAAAAAGGAATAAATAAAAATATAGAGTGATAGAAGGATGGCTCTCTGGATGATAATATAAATGTATAGGGAGGTAATTATAGGAATAACATAGATCGATAAGAATAACAATATGTGAATAATAATATAGACGGGAAGATAGTTATTGGGAGGATAATACAGAAATATAGGAAAGTGATTATATGGATAGTATTGACAGATAGAAAGATGAGTGGCGATATAATAATATAGACAGGTGAGAAGATGGTTATAAGAGTAATAACGTTTACAGATGGTGATATGATTAGAAAAATAATACTGAGAAGGATATAGGGGGATAGTAAGATAGAATTATATAGAAACTGCAGAAGCTATACATTCTTACGTTCAAATCTATGTTAATAACGTACTAGAAAGCTGTATGTGTAAGAATATGAAAATTCTCACTATTGACAGCAAAATACAGGTTAAAATGGATACATGTGTGTGTGATCAAATAGATATACATCAGAAGATGACCTGGGAAGGCCGAAACGTTGTTCTCTGCTTATCAATAAAAGTGTTAATACCCATACCAGCCGTTTTGAGATGTATTTTTATTTCAAGTGGGTTTCTCGTCATCAAGAAGAACTAAGTTCGGTTCGATTGAATAACAACAGAGGTACTCGATTCATTTGCAAACATAAAACGAGTTCAAACGTAACCAGAAATTACATTTGCTGACATACTTTTGACAGTGCAGAAGTGGTATAAGTTACATGTACATACAAATATATAAGTTGAAATACGTCCAGAGGAACAATATAAATAATAAAGGAAACAAAAACACCTTTAGAAGTTTTGTTCTCCTGAGTTCCAGTCGTCAAATATATCGCCAGTCTTTGTAGGTGCCATCTTCTAATCGCTATCCTCATAAAACACAATCGTTTCCTGCTGTCATTGCGCATGAGTGAAAGTGATTAAAGCGCTTTTCCAGAACGGTTTTCATTCTACAAGTGCTAACGTTATTTTTTTTTTGCAGAGTAAAAAAATTAGTATATTTAGTATCTTTAGAATATACCAAAGTGTATTTGTTTGTTTGTAATTAAGAACAAAGCTATACAATAGAGTATCTATGCTCTGCTTACCATGGGTATCGAAACCCGGTTTCCATCGTTGTAAGTCCGGGCGGAACATCAAAATGTAATGTCGAACGTTTTAAACATCCAATAATAAAACAAACAGAGTCCCTCCCTTTGATGACTGCAATGTTAACACTGACGAACTAAGTGCTAACAAAACTCGGAAGAGAACCATAAAAACGAACTCGACTTCCAAAGAAACTCGGCACGTTGGTACAACAAGCCTTGCGTGAACAACTAGCACACTCATCAAAACAAACGAAGTGAGATGACATTTGAAACGAATCCAGACTCAATAGTGTTTTAGAGTTTTCAGATTATCAGATCTATTCTTGCCAATTTTTGATCACATACTGCAGTACAGTTAAAATATAATTCTAACCGTTCTGTAATTTCATATCTTAATTGAACCGTGTATCAACTGTATACAAAGTAGTGATATATACAGCATTTGTGGAAAATCAACTACTTTATCTTAAACCACGTGACTCGGAAATTACCATTACTAAATCTCAGAGGTTTGTGATCTTAGCTGAAAGATGTCGTCCAGATTCTGCATCAGGTTATAAATGAATTAATAACGAAACTCTCATCTTCGTGAAACGTCTCTTGGGATAGTTTGACGATGATTAAAAATAATGTATTTTCATTAGTGGAAATGAGTTCGATCGTGTTTTTCTTGCACAAAAACAACGCTGTAACTAAGTTGCTATCTTTGGAGATATGTGAAAAAACTGGAAACACCAATTTTTCTATTGTTCAATTTTCTGAGTATTTGATAATAAATGTTTTATAAAACAATAGGGTCATTAGGCAAACATTCACTTATTTGTGGTGAATATTTGAATCCAACACAGTGAACTAGATGAAAAGTAGAGGGCATACGTCATAAAACGCTGTGAATAAGATGGAAAGTAGAGGGCACACATCAGTTATACAGCATTGATCATATTCGTCCCTAAAAAATACACGAAAATATGTCCCTGTGTTTGTCGTTGTCAGCAAACACGGACAGTTTTTGACAGAATGAAGAGGAACAATATTCTACGTAAGTCCACTAAGTTTCAACACAATCCGATCATTTTTGACTGAATGTAAAACAAAAAATATCATTAAACCGATACCCATATTAACAAAGATTTTTTTACTTTCATGACCTTGCTGTGACACTTACCCTTCAAAAGCTAATCACGTTTAAATTGGGTCATATTCCAACTATATACCAACTTTCGTTTAACTCCATTTAGCCGTTTTTGAGAAATCCTTCTGAGAAAGACACACACACAGGATTGCAAACATAACTTCTGTCACCTTCAGTAAAGGATACAAAGCAACTGATTTTTGTGTATTTTCTATATACGATGCATAAATTAAGGGATTTTGAAACAAGATTATCCAAGCAGAGATGTATGAAACACGTCTTCTAAAATCGTAATTTATTTTCTGTTGTTGTTTTCGATAGATGATACTTAAACTTCCCTCTCAGTATTCTGTATTATGCAGCTAGTGCAGAGAGATGAAATAACATTGTTAATATTGTGTATAAGGTTATACAAGACGTAATTTTTGATTACTTTGTGAAATGGAAGAGAAGTTATAAGCCTAAATTTTGAACAGAATCACACACACACACACATATATATATTGTTGATAACAGCTGTTTATCTGTTAAAATAAAAACGTATTCAGTGTATGTTCGTCACCGATAGCATTTACACATTAAAGTTATATGTTTTTACTTGGAGAGATTATTATTTATTATTTTATTGGTATTATTTTTTATGCAAACACCTGATAGAAACCATTACTGTTTCTTTACGTACGTGGTGATACGACAAAGAGATTCGGTTATTGAAACGTTTAACCTTGACTGTGTATATCATGATCCACTATACAATACTTAGCCTCAAGATAAAACACTTTTTCTACACTTTATTTGTAAAATATGCTGATGGATTTTCCAGCCTATACTATAGCTTTCTGCTAGTTAATGCTATGAAATGCACCAGTATTAAAAGTTCTATTCCAAATAATTCCTTAAATTCCATTCTTATATAAAATAAAATATTCATTAAATGTTAGTGTATTACTGCACTAATTATTTCTGATTTAATTTTTGTAAGCTTTAATTTGCAATTTCTCTTTATTCTTGCAGAAAAGTACCATTTGATGTTGTATGACAGAATATCAGATAAAGCATAACCACCTGATTCTATATGGTTTGATATAGCTTTCACACTTGTCGCTAGGATAGTGGAAACCAATTAAGACAGATATTTTGGTCTTCCAGTCATCACCAGTTCATAATATTTTAGCTATTTTATGACTGGTTCACTTGTTTGTTTTATGAATTTCGCCCAAAGCTACTCGAGGGCTATCTGCGCTAGCCGTCCCTAATTTAGTAGTGTAAGACAAGAGAAAAGGCAACTGGTCATCACTACCCACCGCCAACTCTTGTTCTACTCTTTTACCAACGAATAGTGGAGTTGACCGACACATTATAACGCCCCCACAGTTGAAAAGGCGAGCATGTTTGGTGCGACAGAGATGCGAAAACGCGACCCTCAGATTACGAGTCGCACGCCTTAACCCACCTGGGGCCGACTGGTTCACTTAATCTGTTGTACTTTTAAAGATAACCATACACCCTTACTTGTACACTGTTCCTGATTATGAAAAATAAATATATCGAAATGTTACAGTTTGTCTTCATCTCGTTTCAAAGTTCCCGTACATCTGTTGTATATATATTTAAATCATGTTTGTTTGTTTTGTTGTTGTTGTTCAACTTACTTAGATACCATTTAGATAAATAAACAAAAAGATAGAAAACTAGATATGTGATATAGAAAGAGAATAGAAAAAGAAATTTAAAAATAGATTAATAGTCCAAATGAATAAAAAACTGGTTTACTGAGTGACACAGAAAAAAAGAGAAAGAATTATATGTTAAAACATATTAGAGAATGCACTAGTACTCTATGTATGGATGGCAATACAAAAGTATAGCTCTGTTATCCTTATATTTTGTTTGTATTACATTTGATACTGCTATCCGTACATTATTTAACATTTACAAAATGTGTTTTATTACTTTTAAGTATTAAATACGAGACAATTTCAAAATGGTGGTTCCTTTTGGGGGGTATTTTTATTTCTCTTTAGATTAATATATATCCCCCTGATTTTGATGTTTTGCTAAACGTTTGAAACTAAGTCACCAAAGTTATTTGTAACGTTTTTGGTTTTTTGAAATACAAACAAAAGCGTGAGTTTTGAAATTCATTTCAATTAGAAGCAGCTGATACAACCACAATATATCGATTTTAAAATACTGAGCTTAACGATGTATCATATTATATCTGGAAATAAAATACCTTAAAAACAAAAATAAAAAAACAGTGGAATTTAACATTTTCTCTGGAAAGAGCGGTGAACACCAAAACTAGACCATAAGAAAGAAAAATGTTCTGATGTTTCATATTGATTGGCAACTTAATGCAAAGTAAATTGCACATACATTGGTAAAATATCTAAAAAATAAAATATGTTACGTACAGGATTAAAGATAGCTATTGGATAGGTTTTGACGTTTTTAGAACGCATTTCTTGAACAGGACTTCATGAAACAAGTTTTTAGATATCTTGTATAATTATTTAAAGTTTTGTCTTCAAGCATGGTGGAAGATTGACTGAAATACTAATTCCTTACTTTTTACACAAATTTTTCTGCTTTAATATATAAATTAAACTATAGTCGTGGTGTACGTTTTTACATGCTGTCTGTCGTTAAATCTAGATATCAGTCCAAAATTTTAAAAGACGGGGAAAACCTTTCGAGAAAATTTCAATTTGAATAACTTTGATATCAAATGCTGTAAAATGCGCTGGAATTAAATATTTATAAAATTTGTATGTAAAATCTCCACACTTTTCTTGTTATTGAAAACTTAAAAAATATGTTACGTATCATCTTAAATAACTAAATTATCAATGGCTATCCAGTTTTGAAGGCCCGGCATGGCCAGGTGGTTAAGGCACTCGACTCGTAATCCGAGGGACGCGGGTTCGAATCCCCGTCACACCAAACATGCTCGCTCTTTCATCCGTGAAGGCGTTATTATGTGACGATCAATCCTATTATTCGTTGGTAAAAGAGTAGCCCAAGAGTTGGCAGTGGGTGGCGATGACTAGCTGCCTTCCCTCTAGTCTTTCATTAATAAAGTATGGACTGCTAGCGTAGATAGCACCCGTATTGCTTTCCGCGAAAGTCAAAACAAACCAGTTGTGTGTTATGCCTTTTTCATAAGATATTGTTTTAAGACCAGAAACACCGCTACATGAAGAAACCCAAATGAGGCCTAGGTCAAAGTAATCATAGAAGTTTTTGTAGTTTGTCTGCTACTCATAATTAAGACCTTTTATTGTTGATTGTAATTTATTATTATTGTAGTAGTTTTTTTTAGAAGTTATGTAGAAGTTATGTATTGAATTTATTGTGTTTTTTAATAATATCATTCTTTCTACGTATGAAATATTACATTTTTAATTTCTGGTTGCATAAAACGTGAAAATTGAGTTGTCTTTAACGTTAATTCGAAGTTCAACAAATCTGTTCTTTAAATTTAAAAGTTTATACTCGAATTCATTTTGTGGATAAAATCAAAGTTCAACAGCACTATAAAGATCTGAGATGAAATAATGACAAAACTGCTAATCTTAAAAACTTCGGTTATTTTAACCTATTCTACTTCATATCTGATTCATGTCAACAACTGTTAAATTTAATAAATTTTCACTTGCAAGTTTTTAAAAGGAACAACTTTTCTAGGAGCTTACGAAAATAGAAACCCCAATAGCAAAGGTTTATAACGCTAGAAATCAGGTTTCGATACCCATGGTGGACACGATTCAGATAGCCCATTGTTTACCTATGTGTTTAACTACAAACAAAGAAAAATAAAAGCACATTAATGTAAACATTTTATAACTTGTAAAGAAACATAAACATAAATACGCTAGTGAAACAAATTACTGAACAGCTCGTCTAGTTGAGGTTTCTAAAATAGTCTTTATAATGTATGATAAAATTTTACCGCTGTTTATAACATTTTGAAAAGATATGTGAGAAATATTTAGTAAAACCTAACGTCAAAATAGTTTTGATTAACAGTTGGCACCAGAAATCAATCTTAAATAGTTTGATGTCGACAAAATTATTCCAATTAGAGATTGTTTTGTCTATATATAGATGAACATTGAGACACCTAACAGTTAAAAAAGATTAACGTTTCATGGTCTCAGTTTCTGTAGTATAGGATCTTTGTTGCGTTTATTAAATTGAACACAATACTTCTTCGGAAAACAATAAGACACTTCAATAAAAAAAAATATTTTAACGTATACGTGGCCTCCAAGTTCAAGAATTCTTAAGTGACCTGTTGTTTTTGGATTAAGGCGTGAAAATTATATTACTACTGAGCTTGATATTTGAAAATTAGCAAAATTTCTACAACAAAACCTTTTACATTGAAAAATAAGATACTGTATATTGTTACACTTTGAAAGGTTACAAATCGTCTAATTTTCGTCAAACACCTATTTTTTCTTTCATCTAAAAACAAGGTATTAAATTTAATTGTATAGAGCATATAGATAAAGCAGTTCAGTTAGTGATTTAAGAACATTGTACCCACAAAACTAGATATTTAAATGTAATTGTAAAAATCTATCCATAAAAAATACAAGAGTTTCGTTTATCGGGTGATGCTACTGGTGTAATATGGAGGCACATCATGTATGTTCCATTTTCTTATTTTTAAAGTAAGATTTTCTTCTGAAATTTTTTTTTTTTATTTCAGAAATCTGCAATTTTCATACAACACATATTCAAGAAAGTTGTTAAGTTGATTACGTTTTACCTTTGTTCTCCCTTGTAGATAATGATCTATTTGTAAACTTGCACCTTGTATACAAAGATCGACACGAGTCTTCTCCTATGATAGGTTAAGTGATACTTTGGGGTTACAATCTTCTCCTTGTTTGAATGATAATGAGAAGTCACATAGGTAGCGCTAGTCTCTTTCAATAAATCTAACCTCACCTCTTCAACTTAAAACTTTTAAGCGTGAAACGTCATGTTGAATGAGTTGGTCGACTTGGGAATAAGTTTTACGGGAGTTTAACCAGCTTCTTTAATATATCCCTCTGGAAAAGAGACAGTCTATCGGTTAAAAAGGTATATCACACAACCTGTTGCTTTATGTTGCCTAAATAAAGATTACTTCATTATTTATTACGCATCTTGTGCAGTCTGTTTAAATCTTTTCGCAAACTGAACCGGCTCAGTGAAATCCAGAATTATTTTGTAGTATATCGTGCCGAACCTCCCGTTATATAGCAGACCTTTCTCATTTACACGTTTGGAAAATTGGTTTTAACTGAAAATACAGTGTTAATCGAAAAGATCTATATGCAGTAACTTTTGCTGCCTTTTGTACTTTGAGATCGGCCGACTTGGAAAAATACCACATTCATCAGACTATAACGATGATTCAGATTTTAAATACCTGATTTATTTACGAAAGAGAGACGAAACTTACAAATACAAATCTTAAAGCACTTACGTATGTATCTTTATAAAAAATCAAAATTACAGAGTGGAAAACAAACTCAACCTGACATAAGAAGTAAAAATAAATAATCAACAAATAAGTTAAATCATATCAGACTTTTAAAATGTCGTACTAATAAAGACTATTGTTAAAGATGGACAATAAACTACGTTAGATCAAGCTTTCATATTAGTTTAAACTTTATATATATGTGTGTAACACTTGAATAACATATCTAGGTAATTAATATTGACAATATATTTTAGCAGATTTCTCTCTTCAATATGCGTCTGTACCAAAAATGAAACAAAAAACATTAATTGTAAATTTTACAAAGGAATTCTAAATGCTGGATGGGTAAGCTATGTTTCATCAGCAGTTCAATATCAAATTTAGATGTTTTGAAAAGAGTTTGGCTTGTGTTTTTTTTTTATTTCGTGCAAAGCTATACGAGGGAAGGCCGTCAGTCATCACCACCCACCTCCAACTCTTGAGCTACTTTTTTATCAACAAATAGAGGGATTGACCGACACATTGTAACGCATGTTTGGTGTAACGGGATTCGAACCCGCGATCCTCGGGTTATGAGTCGATCGTCTTAACCACATGGACATGCCTGGCACTTTGAAAAGGTTTAATGATACCTCCTACAACGAAAAATTAGTATTATATACAGTTACCAATCTCGAAGAAACAGAGTTTACGGATTTAACAATGCTTAAGTTTGTGATGACCAGAAACCTACCTGAAGTAAAAATGTATTCACAATACGACTGGTATGGGTATTAAAACTTAATGAAAATAAAGTACAGAACAACGTTGCGACATCTTTAGGTCACCTTAGGTCGAAACATTGTTATGTACTTTATTTTAATTAAAGTTTGAACACCCATACCAGCTGTTTTGAGAATGATTAAGTCCGGGGGCTCGATTTCTTCCTGTTAACATAGCAGGTACCTCATTGTGACTTTGCCCTAAAATAAACAGTTAACATATTATTGTATTTTGCCTAAAATAACATGCAGTATATCTGTTGGTGACAATTAAGATGTTATTATAAATGTTTTCTAAAAATCACTAAATTGATATAAAATTAGATAGATTTATGTGTGAAGATGTATTACAGTGTAAATATAGTGACCTCAATATATAGGTATGGTGATCTGAGAATAAAAATATTTTTTCAAAGACAGTTATTGCTCTACTGTTAGATAATGTAGGGCTTATTTCAGCTGGTTCAGTTGGTACGACATACAACAAGGTAATATAAATTGACTTTCATTTCGTTTTTGCTTTTTGACATAACATCATTTCCATCCTTTTGTTTAACTGCGCAAGTTGTATCTAATTCTATTATATGGTAGATTTTCTTTTTTTCATATGTATAATCTCAATTGCGTAATGAAAAAAACTTTTGTTTTCTCGACGAGGCTTGGCTCCTCTAACAAAACCAACAGACAAACCGCTTGCCACAGAAGTCATCATCTATGGAAACCGAGGCTACTTGTGAATGTTTCAAAGAATTCGTTTAGCATGTACAAGTGAATGATAGATCCGAATCCATGTTAAAATAAACTGATGCTTTAATGTCGTAAGTACACGACTCCATTGTTACATCTTTTTTAATGTAGCTGAGTACGTAATTTGCTATTATTATCATGCAGTAGAATAAAACACTGTTATTTATAATATTATTTTAAAGGGAAGAATATATGCGATGCCAATAACGAAGTAAGCATTCTATCGAAGAATAATTTTTAAACAACTTTTAGACCAATTTTTCCCAAGTAAACATACACATAAATGTGATGTAATTTAAACCAGGAGTTACAAATTAAGGGTAAAATGACAAGTAAGCCAAAGAAGGAATTAAAAATTATTGGTAAAGTGTCATGTAAATCATATCAGAATGATGATAAAGGTAACATACAACCAATGGAAACTAACATGGTGTTACGACAAAGGTAGCATACAACCAACGGAAACTAACATGATGTTATGATAAAGGTAACATGTAACCAATGGAACTTAACGTGGTGTTATGATAAAGGTAACATACAACCAACAGAAACTAACATGTTGTTACTTTAGAATGCTACATTTTTCAGGTATTCTATTTTAGAATATTTTAGATAGTACAGCAAACAGACATAAGCTACAATATGAACCATAAAAGTAATGGAATTAGTAATGTATTAAAATGTTACAGTAGGTAGATAGGTAGACGGTACCGTAACAAAACGCCATTACTGTACAAAAATGAAGATCTGAGCAACTCTAGAATTATGTTTGCTTTATCTGTATAAGCGTTTAATAGATCATTAGACGACTAGAATGACACACCTCAGGTGTGTAGCTGACATGGTTTACTTTCACACTTATAGGTTAGGTGGTGCTCAGATTGTCTCTGGACATATTCATGTAATTATGAATAAGCAACAAGTCATCAAATTAGTGTGTATTTATGTATGAGCAAAGGGTCATCAAATTAGTGGTTTCAATTTCTGCCTTAAACTCATTTGGTATGGTGTGTTAAATAATGGACGGTTCGTTTTCAAATTATTCTATTTGCTACTCATTCATATTTATGTATAATAAAACTGTTTTTGTAATAATACCAAGTTCGTTTGTTAAAAGTTCAAAGATTGGTTGTCTGTGCTCAGTCTGTTGCGGGTATCAAAACCAGATTTTTAGCGTTGTAAGTTCTCATACTTATCGCTGAGCTACAGGAGGGGGAGGCGGGCTAGCGAAGTCGACCGTTATCACTAAAATAAATTTTAACACGTCTCTCAGGGGCCAAGAGGATTCTTTACACTACCATTTGTTGAATATAAAAAGAAAGTTCAATCCAGTGACTCCAAAAGAGGATTGTTTGGAACGTATCTTTTTGAGACAAGCTTTCGTTTGTTAATTGGTTACTTTTAAAGTGTAATAAAGCATCTTCAAGTCTCCATACTAGTAAGTACCAAGGTTTATCTGCTGGGAGTAAATTCAATATATATCAGCAAAGCCACATTATAAGAATCCTCGATCAAGCAGCTGCCAACCATTTATGATTCTGTTATCACTTGTTACTTTTATCTTTCAATTAGGATACGAACGATTTCATCTGCGATTTGAAAGGAAAGATCTAATCACGATGATCAGCAGTAGGATGAGCAGACAGTAACACTTTAAAAGCAACTACAGACATAATATTATACTCGGCTTCCTGCACAGTATACGTCAAGATAGTTCTAAACGGTTCCTGAATACCCCTGCGTATCATTTGCAAACTTCTATGTTTCTTGTGATTGGCCGCTAAGCTCGTAATGTGCTGACGAATGGCAGTCATCCTTCCACTTCAAACCACTTTTCACAACCTCAGTGCTAAAAGAGTATGAGAAATACCTTCCTTATATCCAATAAAAATGTTCAAAAATTTCAGATGAAATTAAGAAAAATCGGATTGAGTTGTTTTTTTTCCAACAAAATATTTCGTGAGAGGTCTATTAAATAATGAATTTGTCGGGAAAATGGATTATAAAAATATATAAATAATTAAGGTATATTATCACCTATGATATATTTTGGATCAACACATTAGACGTTAAGAATTTACAAATACATGTATTTCGTTGGTGGCTCGACATGGCCAGGTGGTCAGAGCGATCTACTTGTTATCTGAGGGTCGCCGAATCGAATCACCATCACACCAACATACTCGCCTTTTCATGTGGGGGGGTGTTATATTGTTTCGATCAATCTCACTATTCGTTGGTAAAAGAGAAGCCCAAGAGTTGGCGGTGGGTGATGATGACTAGCTGCATTTCCAGACTCTAGTCTTACACTGCTAAATTAGGGACACAGATAGCCCTTGTGTAGCTTTGCGCGAAATTCAAAACAAACAGATTTCGTAGGTGTTAAATTAGCCTAAAACTATTCTAGTTTTCACTTTATGGATGAGTCGTTATTCATGTTAACTTACGAAAGATACAAACCACATGTGAAAATCTTCTCTCTAAACGTCTTTTGTAAATTTTAAATTCGCCTAAAGTTATTTAGGTTTTTACATTATATGTACAAGTAATAAGAAATAGGGTAAGGATAAATACAAAAAAAAAAACTATACTGAAATTCCCTACATAAACAACCAGTAAGTACTAATCAACCTTATAAACTTATGATTGCTAGCCACTGTATGACTCTCAGTGATGTCGAGAAAACCCACTTGTAGAGAAAAATATACATGTAAAAACGAATTGTTTTTACACATATACTGTATGACTCTATAACACTGTTGAGTTTAAATGTTTCCTTTCAAACCTGAATCCATGCAACAGTAATTATTGGGAATATTTATGTTTTTGTGTATTCATTTCTAACTTGTTTTTGTACTTCTGTCATTCTCACATCACAGTTGTTGCTAAATTATTTTTAATAGTTGTTTCTCCTTGTTATTTAAAAATGTTATTGAAATAGGTTGATAAGTGAATGTCTATTTTATTTTTATAATTCAGTGGTAATATACAACGTTATTCTTGTATCAGTTCTATCAGGTTTTGTTTTTCTTATTTTTGGGGCCAGTGAAGCTGGAATAGTTCCTTCAAGACTGTACAAATGCTCCTGAGCGCTGGACAAGGGTTAAGACGTAACTTTGTCCCAATTGACTGCCATGTGCATACAATCGGCATACATTCGGTGTTGTCGATTGATATACTACTGATACACACACTGAAAATTTGAAGTTGAAGAAAAGTAGACCTCTGTATAATGTATTGTTTTTATTATTAAAAAACAGATGTTTTTCAACTCAGATATCAATAACACACAACATTTACACAAATATGTCAGTTACATACATACCTGATCAGCATGGCCAGATGATTCGGGTTCCAATCCTGTCACGCAAAACACGCTTGCCTTATCAGCCAAGGGAGCATTAAAAATGCGACGGTCAATCCCACTATTCGTTGGTAAAACAGTAGCCCTAGAGTTGGCGGTGGGTAGTGATCCTTCGCTTAAATCTTACACTGCTAAATTAAGGACGGCCAGCGCAGAAAGCCCTCGTGTAGTTTTGCGCTTAATTAAGAAAAAAAAACTTTCTTTATTTTTACTAAAATTGTTTGGTGGACATCTTATGAAAAGTCACAAAGTATTGTATATAAGAACGTTCCGTTATCTAGCGACGAAAAAAACTTATTTATGAAACACGGAAGTAACGTATGCTTATAAACTGAACTTACTACTAAGTAGTATCCTTCCTTTATATTATTTCCATACAGAAATACGTGTGGAAGAAGTACAGAATAATATTACTGTTATACAAACTATGAAACACTCGATAAATACTCAACTTGAACAACTAGTTGTAAGCATCATAGAGTAAAAGTCTGAATGTTGTGTTCGTTATTTCCTTTGCCCCTTCCTATATATTGTGCTTAACGATACCCCGTTCCCAAGGTAGTTTTGAAACGCTTTACTCTCGTACTAAATCCATTACAAAAACTCCACACATTTCTTGGTTAGCATTGGAGAAGGAAAAATAAAGATGAACACTTAGGCCCTTTAGACAGTTCTCACTTCTTCACTTTGACAACACATTTCAATGATATTGGGAGATTCACACGGTGGGCAAAGCTCGAAAATGGCAATTAGGTGTTTTATAACTCAATTCCAGCACCTATTTGCAAGTATCATAGAATAATAAATGGTATGTGGCTGTCATATTCTTCTCTATCTATACATACATATATGTTTCATAAAAACCTAAATTAGCAAACCTAGATATGCACAATACGTGTTAAAATATCTTTTTTGTGTGTTTTGCCAGCTATTTAAATGCATTATAATTTTTATATTATACAGTCGAAGTTTATTATAACCTAGAGTAAGAAGCTAAGAAATATTATAATATATATTATTATATTTTTCTCTGTCCCTTTAAAACCTTTTAATGTTGATCGTGCTCGTTCAAAGCTAAAATAACGTATCTTAATATAATTTGTTTTTCAGGTATTTAAACCTCTTCAATTTTGTCGTTTTAAATAAAATATATTCAACTTTATATACTCTTCAAGTATAAAACTGTGAAATAAGTACATGCGTTGTTATTATTAGAGGCCCATATGATCATTAAACCCTAATTATAAATTGGTTACTTTATCATTTATTACTAAAAAATAACTAATTAATAATTAATCGTGGCTGCTTCCATTAGCAACGAAACATGACACACGATCATTATACCCTTATGTAAAGTACCTAAATAATGCTCTTTTCTCATGCTTCATCGTCTATAGATTTAAGCAAAAAATATCTTAGAAACGTTTTCAGCAATACTTTAAATATTACAAGAATATATAATTAAACTTTTCTAGAAGTTTCTTTTCACTTAATCTTCTCTCTTTGCGAAATCTGTGGGTTAATGGTCACATGGATGGGTTGCATGTGAAATGTTTAATATCTTCTACCATTTTACAATAAATGTTTAGTTTGTGCTTGAACATTATAATACAAACACATATATATATTTATACTTGTGTATTAATATTTGTCCTTTATATGTAACGCATTTTTTGTTTTATCTGTTTATTTTTACTTATTTTTAGTAACTCGCTTAAAACAGTCCGTGGCTTCAGGATATACATTTTAAAGACCGCATTATCAATATTAAACGGATTAAATTATTGGTTTTAGGTGTCATAGGTTTTTAACAGTGTATCACACAATCTTTGATACATTACTTGTGAACTTTATGATGTAATGGCTTAAAATATAGTCTACCATAAAACAAATATTGATTCATCTGTACGTTTTCACTGAAACCGGGCCACGCATGGCCAGGTGGCTGAGGCACTCGATTCGTAATCTGAGGAGAGGATCGCGGGTTCGAATCCCCGTCACACGAAACATGCTCGCTCTTTCAGCCGTGTGGTGCGTTATAACGTGACGGTCAATCCCACTATTTGTTGGTAAAAGAGTAGCCTAAGAGTTGGAGGTGAATGGTGATGAAACAAACCAGTGACACCAATATAACACATTGTTTGGTTTAGTTTGAATTTCGCGCAAAGCAACTCGAGGGGTATCTGCGCTAGCCGTCCTTAATTTAGTAGTGTAAGACTACATTTTCCATTTTATTACATCTTAATACAGCTTCTAATCCATTTAAGAACATTTTAGTTGCAAATATGAGTGATATATTAATAGTCATAATAAATGTATAACTTTTTTCTAAACATATTCTTAAAATTTCTACAGTTAAAATTTCATTACATTATTATTTTATTTTCGTTTTACTTTTATGCTGGTCTTAACATAAACCAGTACTCGTCCAGACGTGTTATGTGGTCAGTTGTTAAAAGGAATTCATATCTAACTAAAGGATATCAGCTCAATACTTCATTTTATATCCTCATCTCAGTCAGAATTAATATATCTGCATTACTTTCTAACTTATAAATAACTAATTTAAAATACTACAATTTATTGCTAATACTCTTTTCATTTATGTTTAATAATCTTAGTTGATTATTTGTAATATACAATGCAATCTAATCCATCATTTTAATAATGTTTCAGTCCAAAAACTGCAGCGCACAATATTGTTTATTACTTAAATGTTTATGAAGAGCAATTCAAAGGCTGTAGCCACCACTCCAATGGAATTACAAAGAAAATATAAAATCAGTAACGGTGCACAATATAGTTTAATACAGTGTTGTGCAACTAACGTTCCACAGGCCCTAGCCGACACTTCAGAGGAGTAACAATTTGTTTTGTTTTTTTTAATTTTGCGCAAACATACATGAGAGCTATTATCGCTAGCTGTACTCATTTTAGAAGTGTAAGATTAGAGGTAAGGCAGGTAGTCATCATCACCCACCGCAAACTCTTGAGCTACTTTTTTACTAACAAATAGTGTTATTTTACCGTTATATTATAACTCCGCCACGGCTGAAACGGCGAGCATATGTGGTAGGAGAGGGATTCGAATCCGCGATCCTCATATTACAAGTCAAGCGTTCAAACCACCTGAATATGCCGAGCCATAAATAGTGTTTTATTAGAAGCATATGTATGTAGCATTATACAACAGTAGGGGTCCGGAAAATTCCAACAATAATTAATGGGATCAATGGTAGTATTGGTTGTATTTTCGTTAAGATATTTTTGTGGTAATTAAATTTACTAGGGGCCTTGTTACAAAGTCATAAGCTTCCAAGAACTTCTATGCAAAAAATTGTTTAGAAAACACTGCTTAAAAAGTAGTTGGAAATGTTTGTTCTCCATTGTTAATTGTCGGGTTAATAAGTACAACATCATACTTTTGTTTATCCCAGTTTCATTTGAAGAAAGTAAACTTTAAGGTTGTGCGTTTGGCCGGCATAACCAGGTGGTTAGGGTGCTTTAATCATAATCAGAGGGTCGCGATTTCGAATCCCCATCACACCAAATATGTTCGCCTTTTCATCCTTGGGAGCGTTATAATGTGACTGTCACTCCCACTATTCGTTGATAAAAAATAGTACAAGTATTGGCGGTGAATGGTGATGACTAGCTGCCTTCCCTCTAGCCTTTCACTGCATATTAGGGATGACTAGCGCGGGTAGCTCTCGTGTAACTTTGCACGAGATTCAAAACAACAAACGGTTTGTGTTTTCTTAAGATGTCTTAACGTATGTGTATTTATGTGTGTTTTTCATACTTTAGAAAGTCAGTTATCAAAAGCATTAGCTACGAGTACAGCAAATCAGCCTATCTCTTTAATTTCTGTAGTATATATTCAATTATTACGTTACAACTATAGCCATTAAAACTACAAATACAAGGACAAAAGAGTAAATGATAATTAGACGTTTTAATGTTCAAAGCGTTTAGTGTCTTAACGACATTTCTCCAGTGATTTTCAACTTTGATCTCCCCAACCATTTATTTATCTTTTTATCATTAACCGTTTTTTTTTTTGTATAAATTCCCCCCTTTTGTTATTTGTTTTAAGTATGGATAATAAAGCCGTATGAGACATTTCACTGTTTCCAAGTGTAATGCCCTACAGTGGCACAGCCGTATGTCTGCGGACTAACAACACTAAAAACCGGGTTTCGGTACATGTGATGGGCAGAGAACAGATAACCCTATGGGTAGTTTATACTTAGTTATAAACAACAAAACACAAGTATGATTCCAGTACACTGTAGTTGTTAAATAATACCGTACAACAACAGATGAGCGGGAACTCGTAATAAAGGACACAAATGTAGGCAGCCAGAGACAGAGAATCGTTGCGTACTTAGTTGTATTTAAACACTTGTAACAAATATATAACAAAAAAACGTTCTTTAAAAATAATAATTTTAGCTTTAACCATTATCATGCACTGCTTCATGTGCTTATGCAACATTATCGCATTCTCAACTTCCATACGAATGTTATATAAATGAATAAAGTTATATTTTAATCAATAACAAATACGTTATGATTCCTACATAGATATGTATTTCTCCTATTATTCTGATTGAAGGGTGCGTTTTTAATAAAATATTCGTTGCACAAAGAAATTATATCTAAGTACGAGGTTATATGCTTTTAATAATTTTGTAGAAATCTCTTGACACAAAGTACTAAAGTGATTTGTTTGGAATCCTGTTTTCCAAACTGAAGATCTCAGCAGATATGTAAGAGTAACCCACGCATTACCATTGGTGTGTGCAGTTTCCTGCAAACTTACAAAAATAAAGATATCTGATTGGCTATTGTCAGCATCTAGCGAAAACCTGTTTGCGCATGTCCCTACACATCTTACTTATAAACTAGGAAATTGTATTTAAGGCGATAAGTAAGCTATATAACGCAGGTTCCAAGCTACAGTCTGAGGTAATCAATTTACATCAGAAAGAGCCCGAGACGTCATCGTCTGAGTGTTTTCAACACTAATAGCAACAGCTGAGAATGGAGAATAGGCTGCTTTTTCTGCTTTTTCTTCTTGGGTTTCCAGGGTGGACGAGAGCTATACGAGCTTTAGGAGCTGATGTGAGCTGGTCTGCTAAACCCTTCTCCACCCCACGAAGAAATCCTGATTTTTCTAAGGTAGGTATACAAATATTCAGGAGTCGTTCACGTTTGTATAAAAGTCAAGAACGTCATTACACAATCAGCCCCTTAACTTTTGAAAATAATTTAAAGGTATTTAAACACTTTTTTTATATAGATTCAACGACTAAAGTATGTAGAATAAAAACGAATGTTCACAAACCACGAATCCTTGAAATTCACAATCCGACAACACCAACCACTAGGCCACGTCAAGGCCTTTTAAAAATTTCATTTATTATTTAAGCTATGTAGTACGTCTTATATAAACGACGTTGTTCATTAAGAACTAGTGAGAAAGATAAAGAAAGTGAATAAAAGGTATAGTTAGATATAACCAATAATTACCTGGGCTGAAGTGTCTAATTTAATATCAGGATGGATTTATTGTTTTACCAATAAACAAAGATGTTTAATATTCCGAATAAAAATACTCTGCTTGTGAGTGTTCTGTCCAGTTACAAAATTTGATTGGTTCAGCGTCTCAGACCATCTTCTTTTTTTTTTGCTTGTATTCTTCCTTCGTAAACTTGTACTTGAAATTTTCACAGATCACATAAGCACAGTAAATGGCTTAGCTATCATTACTCAAAGCTTACATTTATTCGAGAGCAAAGCGCTTTATAACCAGATTTTGTATAAAAGAGATAATCAAATGTAAAAATTAGCATCATAGGACCGTTTGTTTGTTTGTTTGTTTTTGAAATTTCGCACAAAGCTACTCGAGGGCTATCTGTGCTAGCCGTCCCTAATTGAGCAGTGTAAGACTAGAGGGAAGGCAGCTAGTCATCACCACCCACCGCCAACTTTTAAGCTACTCTTTTACCAACGAATAGTGGGATTGACCGTCACATTATAACGCCCCCACGGCTGAAAGGGCGAGCATGTTTGGCGCGACCAGGATGCGAACCCGCGACCCTCAGATTACGAGTCGCACGCCTTAACACGCTTGGCCATGCCGAGCCGATCATAGGATCGACCAGTCGTGAACGTTCGTTCTATGTGATTATTCTGAAACACAACGAAGACAGAAATATAAACATCAGTCACTGGTACATCTGCGAACTTAACACAGTTTCATCAAGTCTACGAATAAAATGGGAAAGTTGGTTTTATGTCTTATTGTAATTAGGTTTTATTTAAATAACAGCCTTACTCAAAAAAACAAAAAACATCGCAGTAGATGTATATCCCATAATATTAATGAATATGAATGATATAACGCTAGTGTAAATGTATAGAGTTGTTATAAAATTAGTATGGCTGTTTGAAACAGTTTTAAGGTTGAACCATGTAACATATACAAAATGTTTTGTATATACACATGGACTATCGCGATAGTGGTTATACTGGTCTAGTTTTCATATAGTCAAATATAATGCACGCTCCAAAATATTTGTTTATGGAACATCCTCATAGTTGTGTGGACAAAAATAAGGTTTTTACCTTGTAAAAAAATATTATGTATTTGCCTTTTTCATAAAATTTATACCTACAGTTAGAGCAGCAATTGACTAACCCAATCAGCAAACAACGAGCTAGTTTCATAACGGTTTAATAATAGAAAATGTAATATTAAGCCTTGTTTAATACCTTCAGTAAAGAAACAACGATAATAAAACATCTCCTAATCAGAATTTTAATTTGATTCGTTTTGGCTTCGAAATGATTAATCTTCAATCATGCGCTTAAATTTTGTTTTTGTTTTTATTTCGCGAGGGCTATCTACAGTATTCGTTTTTAATTTAGCAGTTTTTAATTAAGAATGGTTAAGTAGATCATATTTTGTTATATTTTTCTTTACGAAGAAACCTTCTGTTTAAAAAAAAGAGGGGATTTATATACAGCTCTATTCCAGTTATATAAACAGTGGCTGACATAACTGTGATATGCGTTGAATTGCACATGTCCAACCAAGTTATGACCAAGCTATACTACCCATCTCCAACTCTTAAGTTACTCTTCTAGCAAGGAAAAGTGGGATTGACCGTCAAAATATAACGCTCCCATGACTGAAAGGTTGAGCATGTTTGCTGTGAAAGGGATTCGAACCCGTGACTTTCATATTACGAGTTGAGTGCCTTAATCACCTGGCGACGCCGCGCCACGCTTAAATTATTCATACTGAAAACTACAACTTTTACAAGTAACAGTTTTGTCATTGTTTTCTGAACATTTTGTTTCATTTTTCGTTTCTCTGTTGTTTGATTTAGTTGAATGTTCCTTTTATGCCATCAAATCACTTAATAGAATGAAATTACACTCTCACCACCATGTACGTTATTATGACCTTCCCTTGGGCATTCTTTCTACCCCAGAAATGTATTAGGCAGCCATGGAAAAGTTTTAAAAACACTTTAACACGATGAATTGATCAATCTTAGAATTTACAGTGAAACCATTACACTAAACGCTTCTACGTTTGACACTATAACTGGCTTTTCACCTGTAACTACATCATAATTTTCTTTGCTCTAGAGAATATAACACATTAAGGTAAACTGTGTAATTTTATGATTTATCTGCAAAACACTTTGGCAAAATCTTGCTGTATTAACTCATGTTTTTCTCGCAAGAATAACCATGTAAAGACAGATCTATTGCTTGGTTAGCTTAGCTCTCCAGTGGCACAGCGGTATGTCTCATGTTGCTAGAAACTGAATTTCGACCCCCTTGATGGGCAGAGCACAGATAGGCCATTGTCTAGCTTTGTGCTTAATTCCAAACAAACAGTCAAGAATCAACTTAGTTTGCTTAGTTTCCCAGAGTTTACAGCTACATTCTCACCACTGTGATGGTTGCCTCTACTATTAAGGCAAATTCGTCCAGATTTTATTATGTGGCCAGCAAATCAAATTAAATAACGTCCCATTTTATCCATATACTAGAGGAAAGAGTCCTTATTTTTCCCTATTGTTGTGAAGTCGGTGTGGGATATGTAAAATCTGCTGATATATATTGTCTAAGCATATTGGGTGTCATTCATCACCTGACACCTACTTTTGTTCTTATTTCCTGATAAAGTCAGGGGAGCAAATGTGAAGAAACAAGCAGCGTGATGTTGCCCAGAGATAGCATTTGAATGACCTTGGTATTATGACCACGTATCAGGTGGCAAAAGACTGCCAATACACGCACGTAAGTCATATCAGTAAATTTTCAATATTCTACCTCCTTAACAATCGCAAAAATCACGACTTTTGACTCGTCCCATTTTTGTCTTTCACGCCGATTTCTTTCGAAAAGAGAAATATGGAAATATTTTGAAAACAACTCGTATTCTTTACTGTAGTCAATCAATCACAACTAAAATCAGTCTACGTTTATGACGAGTGGAGTTGATAGAAAGCCTAATACTAGAGAGGTACTAACAGTACCAAGGGATTTAGGCTAAACTTATTTACTGAAACACCTGCTCCCCAGTGGCTCAGCGGTATGTCTGCAGACTTACGATGCTAAAAACCGGGTTACGATACCCGTGGTGGGCAGAGCACCGATAGCCCATTGTGTAGCTTTGTGCTTAATTCAAAACAACAACAACACCCGAAACACCGAAGAAGAAACAAACTGGTTGATAGGAACGAATGAGCTTACTCACTTTTGAGTTCAAAGGTCGTACATATTGAAAAAAATAACGAGTCAACGCATATATTAACAGAATAACTTACTAATAATCATAATTAGCATTTATTAAATGGAAATGTATGGTGCAGGGAAAAAAACACCATCCACCCCCACTCTCAAACTGTTGGTAGAATTAAACATACATTAACTCAATGGAACTTACCCGTTTTATTTCAGGTTGGCGAACTGAAGAAGGTGTCAGGCACTGAGCATGGGTCTCTGCTTTCTAATGATAACCAGTGTTTCGGAAAACGGTGTTTCCATAGCAACCAATGTTGTCTTGGTTCCGTATGTGTCGATACAGATGGAAGTAAGTCCGAAAATTAATTGTTGTTGTTTTTTTCATGCATGAAACGTTTCTATGTTTAGAAGACATGACATTCTCATAAAATAATAACTAGCTTGTCAACTAAGACTGTAAACTAACTACTTTAAGATGTAATTTGTAATTAAACTGGTAAGTAACCTAATTAGTGTTCTATTGGTATTTTCCCGAGTATAATATTACTGTGGCCTTCTGCTGTGGCCTAATTCCTTCTGCTGATCTGCGAAGGGCTACTACGATTAACTACGCTAAGCCTAATCAAGGATGCCACACACTTTAAAGTATTTTTTACTGAATAATCCAAAATATATTTGGCTAATAATTTTATGAACATACTTTACCTCCAAAAGGTTTTTATTTTGTCTTTCTTTTTATTCCGCTCTTTCGGATATTTTTCGTGACTGTACTTTACAATATTATAATGAGTTTGAATAAACAATATGTATTCGTGTTTGTTTGTCTTTTAATTTCGCGCAAAGCTACACAAGGATTATCTGCGCCAGCCGTTCCTAATTTTGTAGTGTAAGACTAGAGGGAAGGCAGCTAGTCACCACCACCCACCACCAACGCTTGGGCTACTCTTTTATCAACAAATAGTGGGATTGACCGTCACGTATAACGCCCTTACGGCTGAAAGGTCGAGCATATTTGTTGTGAAGGGGATTCGAACCCGCGACCCTCGGATTACGAGTCGAGTGCCTTAACCACCTGGCCATGCCGAGCCCCTCTAGTATTACGTTACTAAATTAGGGACGTTTAGAACAGATAACAGTCGTATAGCTTTGCACGAAAATTCAAAACAAACAAACCAAATGAGAGAAAAGTGTCCGCATCTACAATAACAAGAAAACTCAACAAAATTCCAGTTGGTTGTGTAGCAATTTAAATAAAAACCTTACTTTGATCTCCAACTATTGTCAAGAGACATAAATTTATTAACAAGTACAAAAACTGGACTGTTAGTGATTGAAAAAGGGTGTTATGAACTGATGAGCCCAAGTGTAGGTTGTATGTCCGGCAAAAGAGAGGTGAAAGTTACTTATCTTAATGCATAGAACTTACTATGAAGCAAGGAGGAGACAGTGTAATGTTTTTCTTTATTTGTTGGTTTTCTTTTGCTATGTTTACAGAAGATATTTGCATTATAGATGGAACAATGGACCAGCGCAGGTACCATCAGATATTGATCCATCATGGTACATCCACTGATTTACGTATTATTGATAAATGATTTTACTACCAAGAAGATAATATCCATGAACAATCATCCATCCTATGCAGAAATTACTGAGCTAAGAAAAAAGCTGTTGGAGTCATTCAAATAATGCAATGTTCCCAAAGAATTCCGATTCCAATCCAGTTGAGTATGTCTGGGATTTGATAGAACCAAAATTTGACAAATCAAAGGCTACTTTCAAAGAAATTTTATGGGAGTGTATTGGAGACATTTGGAGTAAAAACTCAAGAAACACTTTAATTGCATACGCTGCCGGAACAATGACCAAAAGACTGTTTGCAGTTATTAAAGCAAATGAGGGACACAAAAGATTAACTGTTTGCAGTTATTAAAGCAAATGAGGGACACAAAAGATTAACTCTTTGCAGTTATTAAAGCGAATGAGGGACACAAAAGATTAACTGTTTGCAGTTATTAAAGCGAATGAGGGACACAAAATATTAACTGTTTGCTGAACTGATACACTTCCACTGAGTTTCTGTTGTACTAAATATGAATATTAGTAACATTTTGAGGTTTCACTTGTGATTTCCTTTCCATTGTTCTTTGAAAATAGCCTGAAATATAATTTTTTGATTTTATACTAACACTTTTGCACAGTACTGTACGTTTACATAAATACATAAAATAGAAAACTTTTGTAAAATATTTGCTTTCCGTATTATGTTGCTCAACACATGTGTTTACCTTATAGTCATCTAGTGCAAATTAGGATGCTGAGTGAACCCTACAAATGTGGTATACGTATAGTCATATAATTAGTTTTGAAAAGAGTGGATAAAAACAAAAAATATAACAATAAGTAGGAAAATAGTAAGAACGTCGTCGCCTTTCGCTGTATATTTAAACATATGTTAAAAAGCTCATAACATAAGCAACACTGGCAATAGAAAGGGAAATAACTTTAAAAACTAGTCATCATTTGTTAACTTAATAACTTAAAAAGAAAGAAAACATCAGACATGATTGAATAAATGTCACAGTTATCAGAATATGTTTAGATTCCAAGCATACATTGCGAATGGTTTTACAAAATTGTCAAATAGCAATAGACAGCAAGGAAAAAACAAACATTTTACTTTAAAAATAGCAGAAAAATAAGGCTTCAATAACATTCAGAGGATAAACAGAAGACAATAAATTAATGGAAACGTTTGATGTACCTTAACGAGCCACGTTTTATTTCTGTTCGTAGTGTCAGTAAGCATTTTGAAGTAAAACCACATAAGAAACATTACATTGTTTATGTGGTTCCAAAGGTGAAAGTTGATAAATGTGGTGTAACTGTGCGGAGATGGGGAGTTGTCGTGGCAAAGATTGCTTTCTCAAATTTCTTTAGGATGGCGAATCACGTCCCAAGTGTATCTGAACGTTGTTCCCAAACACGTTCACTCCAGAATAATGCACATCTACCTCGACGAAGAATTTCTACAAGACAGTTGTACAATAATTCAATATGTTAGTAATATCCGGAGTTGATTCAAGTTACACAAGTGAATTCAACAGTCGACCTTGTCACGTAACCTCAGTTCGATTCGTTGTCTTTAGGACGAATTTTAATGTTGTATTTGCTGCCTCAATCTTCTGCACTTATCTGTAAACCAGTTTCAGAATTTATTACTCAACGAATTCCACAGCATAATAAGATACCTTCTGAAACCTTTATTGGAGTGTATATCATTCCAATTTTTTTGAAAGATGGACCTACCCAATACCAAGTACAGTCCTCAATAAACTGAACCCTCAGATATCCCATTGTGTAGCTTTGTGGTTAACTTCAAATAAATAGAACAAAATGTTTAAACATCAAATACTTTTCTCATGTCTCATAGCCATTAAAGATCAATTTATCTGCTTACAAGTTAGCATTATCGTTAAATAAAATATTTATTAATACTAAGAGATGACTACTTTTTATTGACAAAATTGGGAAAATTAAATTCAAATAATATATTTAATACGAATATTTATAAAATCGAAATTTAAAACAAAGTTAAATGTCTACTTGCAATATGTGGGTCTCGGAATTGAAATCTGACTGCACTCATGCTTTCTCTTCCCACCAGTGGGTGAGAGGGCGTTACGGTGTGGCAGTGAATCTCACCACTTATTGGTAAAGAGTAGTCAAAGATTGGTGATGCGCGCCACCGTAACAAGTATTATAACTTGTTAAATAATTGTTTTTATACAAACATTTCAGACATGTCTTTATTTTCTTATTCTACGGAAGTTTAGCCAGAGCTCGTTGCTTTAATGATCTCAATATCTGGAAGTAGAGCAATCGCATTGTATCCTTTAAATAATCCGTTATTCTAGTGTATTAGTGGTTTGGACAGTCGAAGTGCGATATGTGGGTCACAGAATCGATTCCTGAGTACAAACACTTTTTTTTCCTTTTAGCTATTGGATCATTGTAATGTTATGCTCAATCCTATTATTCTTTTTTTTCTTAATAAAAAGAGTAGTCCAAGATAAGGCGGTGGGTGTTATCTTCCGCTTTTTTCCCTGTGGTTTGCAATACAAAACTTAGAAACTATTACAAATCACTTTAGGGGTCTTTCCATAAACAAATCAACTTAATCATATATTAATATTAAGTGGTATATTATCAGAGCGTGTTATTCTAAAAATAGAGGCATAGTTTGTATTCTGAAATTATTTCAAAGTTTTTGCTGTGATAATTCCGACTTATTTACAGAAGAATGGGCTAAGCCGCTACATAAAACATTGAATAAGCTTCAGTCACCAAAAGAGCCCGTATAAATATTTCCCTCAAATTCAGAGACGGTGTTATTCGCTTCAGTTCTTAAAGCAATCCTCAGAAACACATTAAATCTTCTCTCGCCAACCTGTTAGTGCAAATGTGTGCAAACGAAAGTAACTTATTGTGTATTATCATTGCTTTCCATCCTAAGCTAAAGAATAATTAATTCATGACACAATGCCTTATCAAAGATGAAACAAAGATGCCATTTAGATCGAATCTATTTCCCTGAACGTTTTCTTGTTGACGATGCTAAACAAAGCCTAACGTTTTCACAGACTCATATTTATTTTCTTGACGATCGGATGAAGTAAATGCTTAACCCTCTATAACCTGTTGTAATCTGAATATGAATGCTCTTATTTCCAGATAAAAGGTCCGACATGATCAGATGGTTAAGGCACTCGACTTGTCATCTGAGGGTCGCGGGTTTGAATCCCTATCACATCAAACATGCTCTCTCTTTCAGCCGTGAAAGATTATAAAGTGATGGTCAATCCCACTATTCGTTGGTAAAAGAGTAGCCCAAGAGTTGGTGGTAGATGGTGATGACTAGTTGCCTTCTCTCAGTCTTACACTGCTAAATTAAGGACAGCTAACGCAGATAGCCCTCGTGTAGCTTTGCGCGAAATGCAAAACAAATCAAACCATTCCGGAAAAAAATATTAATAAATCTTGGAATTATTTCTGTTGATTCTTTGCTGAAACAGCATTAATTCTAGACAATTTATAACTTATCAAAACATAGTTCACAAAAACATTTTTGTTCAATATAGGACTATTTGATCAAGAAATTCAAATAAAAAATCCACCTTATTTTCATAACGCGTGCAATGGATAGCTAATAGTAGTATTGTGACACATGAGGTTTATATTGTGCAGAATGTATTTTTTTTCATAATTAAAAGTTAAATTATAACTTCCCTGCAAACTTACAAGGCCAGAAACCGGATTTTAGTATGCGTGGTCAGAAGAGCACAGATAACCCACTGTGTAGCGTTGTATTTATCTTCAAACAACCAATCAAACACGCTGTCACTAACATTTCTTCTTATCACTCTTTCCTCAGTTTTCTGAAGCACGGTTAATATAAATCAGACAATAACACTGTATGTTTGTGACACAAAAGGGTATTTTGTGAAATAAAGAAACTGATGCAAAAGACATCGCATGATAACAGCTGGTTAGCGCCTTAATAAAATACATTTGGCTAACGATTTTTATGGGGTCACTTCAGTTATCAGACTTTTATCTCAAGAGTTTTGTATCAGATATCAAGTGAACTTACTGAAGTTTTTCTGAGTCACATGGTTCTTAGAATAAACTTACTATTAATCGTTTCACAGTATCACCCACCTCCTGAATAATCCATTCTTACACTTGCAGTATTACACCTGTGTGACCTAGACGTTAGTGTACCCCGCTGTGGATCGTAAGTTGTTAATTTCGAACCTGCGATAAGCAGTTGAAAATAAAGGTTCGGCATGGCTAGGTGGTTAGGGGGTTCGAACCCGCAACCCTCAGATTACAAGTCGAGCTTTCCAACCGGCCCGGCATGGCCAGGTGGTTAAGGCATTTGGCTCGTAATCTGAGGGTTGCAGGTTCGAATTCCCGTCACACCCAACATACTCGTCCTCTCAGCTGTGAAGGCGTTATAATGTGACAGTCAATCCTACTCTTCGTTGGTAAAAGTGTAGTACATTGACGATGAGTGGTGATGACTAGCTGCCTTCCTTCCAGTCTTAAATTGCTAAATTAGGGACGGTTAGCGCAGATAACCCTCGGGTAGCTTTGCACGAAATTAAAAAAAAAACAAACAAACAATGAATTAGCTAATTTCATAAGAGAGTGCAGCAGCTCCTCGTTTGAGCAGTCGGAAAAGTTGTTATAGTTAAACATTTTTCGGTACATGTTACATTATAACCCGCACAAAGAGAATACTTATAAATACTTTCATTTACAAATTCACAAATATATGAGATTTGAGGTTTATGGTAGCACCACAACGTACCATACAGTTTCAGTGAGGAATAAATCTATTGTTTATTTTTTATTTCCTTTTATAATTAATTTTATAACTAATTACAAGAAGACTATATCTAACACATCCTTCCAATATTGAAAATCTTCATGTCTTCTACTATCATGTAACTTGCTGTATTTGCTTCATACAATAAATTCCTAAAAAAAACCTATTATAAACCAATTTTTTGTAATGAAACCTAATTTTAGTGTTAACTGTTCTAAAGAACCTTTCTATTTTGAGCAGCATGGAAAACCTCTCACCATTACCCTTAATCTTCGCCTAAAAAGTAACAGAATTCATGAGCTTCAATATTAGATTGTGAGTAGTATCGCAAAGAAAGAAAAATCTGGAGTAGAAATGGCTGGTTGTACTTATAAACGTTAATATTGTTTTTGTGTTTTTGAATTTCGCGCAAAGCTACACTAGGGCTATCTGCGCTATCCGTTCCTAATTTGGCATTGTAAGACTAGAGGGAAGGCAGCTAGTCATCACCACCCACCGCCAATCTCTGGTTACTCTTTTACCAACGAATAGTGGGAATGATAGTAACATTATAGCGCCTCCACTGCTGAAAGGAAGAGCATGTTTGGTGTGACGGGGATTCGAGCCCGCGACCCTCGAAAACCGTTAATATAATGACTTGTTTGAGTAATGTGGCCACAAATCACTACAAACTTCTTTGAGAAGTTTGATGTTTGTGTAGATGCAGATATAGTATTTTCAAAGACATGACATAAACAGTTTGAGTATCTGTTTTTTTTCTCGTTGTTCTTCTGGAGAGTCATACAACTCCACATAAATCAAACCGATTACAAATGATTATGTATTAGTCGACTATAGTTATCTATTGGAATGTGATAATCCATTTTCATTCTCATGTAAAGACATGCCACGTGTTCTACATCAATTTTAAGCTTTTGAATATTCCTTGCATCTTTAGCTGTGAATGCGTTATAAGAGAAACAATTAATTTTTTTTTTGTGGTTCAAAACTGAACAAAGATCTTACGTAGGTGAATGCTACAGAATGACTTTGCTCTTGCTTGTTGTTTTAAACTGGAAACCTTGAAGATGAAAATGTGAAATCCAATAGCATTTGTTCAGAGTTATTCATCAATGCTCCGAAGACCAATATCCTAAGTATTCGTATCAAAACGTTATAAATATTTGTTAATATTTGATTGTCCTTTCCCTAAAAACAAGGATTCAGTTCAACTGAATGAAGCCTTAGGTTAAATACTAGACAGAACACTCTGTTATGAGAATTAATTCTTTATTTCAGGCGAAACTTCATAAGACATTTAATGAACTTGTAATAAGTAAATAAAAACAATCATAATGCATTACTAGGAAGTATCATATATATAGTTTCTGCTTGGAACTAGTTTTCTTACGAAATTTTCCTTCCATTCCTTTTTAAAGACAATTGTCTTTTAACTAGTTGTTCGGAAGACAAACTGCTCTTTATATGAATAGCTTCTTTCATATTCTAATGAAAAGATGTGTTGCCTTAAGGGTGAGCGATGACGCCACTAGTTTAGCTTCTACGTAGTTGGTTTGTTTGTTTACTGAGTTTCTCCAGAAGGTATTCAAGGAATATCTATGTTAGCCGTTCCTAAGTTTAAGATGACAGACTAGAGGGAATGCAGCTAACCAACCCGACCCACGCCAACTGTTAGGCTACTCTTTTTCCAACGAATAGGAGATTGGCCATCTCAGCATAATAAAGCTGAGAGCTGAAAGAGGCAGAAAAGACAAGCATGTTCAGTGATGGGATTCGAAACTTCACTCCCCAAATTGCGAGTCGAGTATTTTAGCCATCGGACCTACATATTTGGTTTGCAGTACAATTTCTGACATTCGACAATGTAATGTCACCAATGATACACTTATGGTTGAATGTTACATGTAAAATAACCCCTTCCGAGAAACAATATCTGTAGAGACAAAGTAAAGAGGTAAAAAGCATGAGGCACACCAATATCAAAAACAATTATCCACAATATAGTGATTAGCATCGGCAAGAAAAGATCAGCCAACTCATTAAAATACATTAAACCACTTACACAATACCCCATCTTATACACGACTACCGCTGTTGTTGTAAGTTTCCATGGAGATTGCCTGTAACCCCTCCGTACCAAGTTATACATATCTCAATCAGTTGTCTACAAGAGAATTAAAAGTAAACGACGAGTAGACATTGGTGAGAAAAGGACAAGTTGTAAAAATACGAAAAATATCTTGAACGTGAGAGATGGAAGTTCGCTGTAAAACTGGACAAAGCAAGTTTGTTTGTTTGTAATTAAGCCCAAAGCTACACATTGCCTACCACTGATATCTAAACTCGGTTTCTAGCGTTGTAAGTCAGCAGACATATCACTGTGCTATTAGGGAGCAAGCCAGTTTGTAACTGAACGACCATTACACACAATGAGATATTACATACGATCTTGAGTTTGTTTGTTTGTTCTTGAATTTTGCACAAAGCTACTCGAGGGCTATCTGTGCTAGCCGTCCCTAATTTAGTAGTGTAAGACTGGAGGGAAGGCAACAAGTCATCACCACCCACCGCCAACTCTTGGGCTACTCTTTTACCAATAAATAGTGGGATTGACCGTCACTTTATAACGCCCCCACGGCTGAAAGGGCGAGCATGTTTGGCGCGACGATTTTATCCTAAGATTACGAGTCGCACGTCTTAACACGCTTGGCCATGCCGGGCCTCGATCTTGAGACTATAAGAAATCTTCAGCATTCTACAGAAAATTTATAGAAAGTGTGTAGTCACTATAGATAAAATTACTAAAGAATTCTAGTATACTGCTAAGCTTAAACTTCACAAAGTGTAAACTTTAGTAACTGGTGGGCCTTAATTACTCTCCACAGAATGCACTGACACCAGTTCCGCGAGATGAAATTCGTTGCGCATGGACGTGATTACAAAGCGTAGTGTTGCGACCCATGTTTAATCTTACATCAGTGGAACTAAGAAGCCGGAGTTCATACTGCTCCTTTATTCAATATAACTAACTCAAGTGCTACTTTATGTTTGATTTAAGCATGCGTCAAGGACTCCCGCGTGAAGTGGACAGTTTGTTAAGAGGTGTGGTCTAAGAATGAAATCGCTGTCCTTCACAGAAACTTGCTACATAGAAGACTGTTATATGAGGCAATAGTACGCAATCATGGTCATCGGTGTGAATAGATGGACGATGAAGTTCCAACCAAAACACCGTTTCTGGAACATCGTTCTTATAAAGTGCGATTGGCTTCATATATATCATTCTTCTGACTGTAATGTAGTTCTTCAATATCTGGTGTTCGTAACAACTGTGTTTTAAAAGACAAATTATTTGAATTCCACTAAAAGTTTATTGGCGAGAATTATTTTTCCAAGATTAAAGTTTATTGCGTATTTGCTTTACCGAAAAGCTGCATAATGAATAATCTGAGATGTGTTCACTACAGGAATCGAGCTCCGGTTCCTTGCTTTATAAACCCTCAAGTTTACAGTTGAACCATGAGGAGACAAAATGGAAAGATTTTAACAATGAGTAATAACCAGTTTTGAATAATTTTAAATTGCCATATAAAAAATATTGTTGAATAGCCTTTCTACCACCCATTGTTAATTTCTCATATTCCTAAGTACAATTTTTGTGTATTATACTGATTTCTCATTTTCTGAATATTTACTGAACATTGTTGATATATCACCAAGCGCTTAATATTTTAGGATTTCATAGAAATTACACGAAAATAGCTAAAAATACTCTAGCTAATGCATAATAATTCTTTATGCTGAATAACATGAATTATTTAAATTGTGAACAGATACCTTCAACTGATCTATATTAAACATACGAAACTATCAAAACTACTGAGAGATTTTTTTCATAACAAAATCCTAAATATCTGAAAAGTTGTATTTATTTATGTCTAAATCACCACCTACAAGCGATATTTAAGACCCTAGTTAAGAAACGATTGTTCATAATTTAATGTAAAATAAACATTTCAGACTAATTTGTACATTTTATTTCATTTATTGAAAACAAAAACATAACTTTTGTCAAACTTTCTTGCACTAATACGAAGTTTATCCAAAATAGTAATAAGGATTTCTAAATAAACAAACGTACCGCTACTGTATGAACCAAGAACGTGTTTACTTTAATTATTACTCCATCTGTGGAGAAAAATGCTATAAAGATTTATTTAGTTGAAGCCTGCTGTTTCCTCGTTGAAACGTAATTCACAACTAATGGAAAGCTTCAACTGCCTCTAACATTCCTGCTGTTTTAATTAGTTGATAAGTCAACATTCAATTAGTAACTCTGTAATGTACCGTTGCAGATGTCAGAAACACGCCCAAAGACACACTTTTCCATCAGTATTCTTTAACTAGAACATAAAAGTCTTTTAGAAATGTTTGTCCTATCCAATTTTTTGAGTATTTTAAGATTTGTTTGTTTTTCTCACTGTATCGTAGTTTGAAACGTTTCAACGTCGATGAAAGCTTTTAATATAGAGAGACGTAGGAACTGTAATAAATTTTTCGTTCTTCCAATTTCTAAACCTGAATTAGTCGTTTAAGCACAAAGATTAGTCAGTTTACAAACTCACTGATATCACCGGAGTTCATTTTCATCAAAAGTTGGCAAAACGTCTCTTGTTCAAAGTTTCGAATATATTTGTTTTGAACTTAAATACTTGAAGCATGTACATCTTATGGTGTGAATGTTAACTTGATGTTATAATGATGTAAATCTATTACAGTTCAATGGTTATGAGTTGAAATAGTTAGTTAATATAAGACAAATGTCATATTGTGTAAAATAAAATCCGTAAACAAGTTTGAAAGATCTACGAGAAAGCACAATAAAAAAAAACGAATCTTAAAGAACCTAACTTCTGTAATCAACATAATTGGTTAAACTACTTGTATATGTTTGAGAATGTATATACATGTATAAGGTTATAACTTTAGAAAAAAAGGAACCTACGAAGTACAGATATCCTGATCTATATTCATCATAGACAAGTAGAACTAGCACAGTTATAGCTGTAGAAATAGGAAGTTTTTAGTTCTTTATGAGTTTCAGGTTTGTTCTCATCTCACATGCTTTTTTTTTAACTTTTAGAAACGTATATTATGTTAAATAATAAACGTTTCTAGCTTCCGTTAATGTTATGATGGATAATACATGTTACCACAACTTAATTTTTTAACAAATAAACTTTTTAAACTTAAACTAACCGAATTTAAAACAGTTCACGTTAATAACTTAAGCTTTAAGCATAAAAATCTATAATGAAACACGAAATGTAATAATGCACCTTTATTGGAGGACACATCTTTAAGAAGATTTAATGTAATCATGTGGGAACATCTTTATCATTTCATCAAATTATTGACTAGAGTTCATTGTTCGCGAACGTGGTAAACTGACTAATCGGTGATATGATATACTACATTTTTCACAGTTGTTGTAGGGTGACTAATTTCTGATATGATAGTCTAGACTACACCGTTCACAGTTTTGACTCGTGATCAACTATGTGATAGACTGCAACAATTTGTAGACTGACTAATCACTGATACGATAAGCTAAAATATATTGTTCACAGATTTAGACTGATTCAGTAAGAGACATAGAAAAAAACATAGTTAAAACCATATAGATGGTGAAAATACCAAAATTAAATAACAGGTTGAACAATCGCCAGTTAAAATTTTAAGATATTTTTATTTAACACAGAAAGACGAAAATAGCCACACCAAAACGTCATCCTTATTTAAATATAAATATAAAAAAAATTCGAATATTGTTCAACCTTTAATTAAATTTGAACAAGAGCTTTGTTTGACTAGGTAATATTGTTTACAAAAGTTTAAACTTTGGGAAACTAGACCAGAATTGTAAGACCTTGGACCAGATAAAGCCTAACAAAAACAAATCTTCTCTTACATAAACATGTAAATTAATAATATGATATTAATTTTTTTTAAGCATCGGCCGCTATTTACATAGTACTGAACTAAACTATATTGTGCACTGTTGTTATTGCTTTTATGATTTCGTTGTTACTAGCCCGGCATGGCCAGGTGGTGAAGGAGCTCGACTCGCAATTTTAGGTTTGCTGGTTTGAATCCCTGTCACACCCGACATGCTTGCCTTTTCAACTGTGGGAGCGTTATAATGTTTCAGTCAATCTCACTATTTGTTGGTAAAAGAGAAGCCCATGAGTTGGCGGTGGGTGGCGATGACTAGTTGCCTTCTGTTTAGTCTTAAAATGCAAAATTAGGGACGATTAGCGCACATAATCCTGTGTATCTTTGCGCGAAATTGAAAAAAACTGTTGTTACTCTTTTGAAGTGTCGGTTAGGGCCTGTGGGACGCTAGTTGTACAACACTGAATTAAATTATATTGTACACCGTGGCTGATTTTATATTTTCTTTGTAATTGTTTTGGAATGGCGGCTACAGCTTTTGAGCTGTTATTTATAAACATTGAGCAAATAAACTATATTGTGTGCTGTAGTTTCTGGACTGAGACATGAGTAACATGGTTGACTAAACTGTATTGTATAGTAGAAATAATCAACTAAAGTTATTAAATTTAAATGTAAAAAAGTATTAGAAATAAATTGTAGTATTTTAAATTAGTTATGTATGAGTTGGAAAGTTTGTTTTAACTTCGCGCAAAGCTACACGAGGGTTGCCTGCTCTAGCCGTCCCTAATTTAGTTTGTTTGTTTGTTTATTTGTTTCGGAATTTCGCACAAAGCTACTCGAGGGCTATCTGTGCTAGCTGTAAGACTAGAGGGAAGGCAGCTAGTCATCACCACCCACCGCCAACTCTTGGGCTACTCTTCTACCAACGAAAAGTGGGATTGACCGTCCCATTATAACGCCCCCACGGCTGGGAGGGCGAGCATGTTTGGCGCGATTCGGGCGCGAACCCGCGACCCTCAGGTTACGAAGCGCACGCCTTAACGCTCTAGGCCATGCCAGGCCTTCCTAATTTAGTAGTGTTGGACTAGAGGGTTTGTTTGTTTGTTTTTGAATTTCGCACAAAGCTACTCGAGGGCTATCTGCGCTAGCTGTTCCTGATTTAGCAGTGTAAGACTAGAGGGAAGGCAGCTAGTCATCACCACCCACCGTAAACTCTTGGGACTACTCTTTACCAACGAATAGTGATATACACCGAACATTATAACGCCCTCACGGCTGAAAGGGCAAGCATGTTTGGTGTGACGAGGATTCGAACCCGCAACCCTCAGATTACGAGTCAAGTGGCTTAACCACCTGACCATGCCGGTTGGAAAGTAATGCAAATATATTAATTCTGACTGAGATAAGGATATAAAATGAAGTATTGAGCTGATATCCTTTAGTTAGATATGAATTCCTTTTAACAACTAACCACATAACACGTCTGGACAAATACTGGTTTATATTACGACCAGCATAAAAGTGAAACGAAAATAAAATAATAATGTAATGAAATGTTAAGTGTAAAAATTTTAAGAATTTGTTTAGAAAAAAGTTATACATTTATAATGACTATTAATATATCACTTATATTTGCAACTAAAATGTTCTTAAATGGATTAGAAACGTATTAAGATGTAATAAAATGGAAAAAGTAGCTTGTGTTTGTGATATAAACATTGACTCGTTAGATGAAACAAACTATGTTAATAATTATATAAGTTTAATAACTGTGTCTGGTTTTGAGTTATACATAAATAAAGCAACTGGAAAAGTAAAACAATCAATTTCATGTTTATATCAGATACATGTAAGGCATATTAGAAAACAATATTTATATGTTGCATTTACAAAAATACGAATAGCAGATAATTACATTAAAAATAAATGTTGAAAGAAACACACATAGTATAGATATAGTAACTGTTTATCAAATTATTTATTTTAACTTTTTGAAACATTAACTGAAATTACTTTACAGAAAATGTATGTTTGTAGAAGTATCAATAACTCATGTCAATGCTAAAAAAACAGGTTTCGATATCCTCGGTGAGCAGAAAACAGCTCTGAGGGTCGCGGGTTCGAATCCCTGTCACACCAGACATTCTCGCTTTTAGCCGTTGGGAAGAATAATGTGACGGTCAACCCTTCTATTCGTTGGTAAGAAGTAGCCCAAGAGTTGGCGGTGGGCGGTGATGACTAACTGCTTTTCCTCTTGTCCTACACTTCTAAATTAGGGACGGCTAGCGCAGATATCTTTAGTATAGCTTAGTGCTTTACGACAAGCAAACAAACAATAAATACCATGAACATAGTCTTAAATATTATACAAATGAAATTAGTAACAAACTAAGAATAAAAAGTAACATGGAAATGAATTTGAAAGATGTCAAAGAGATATAAAAGACAACAGAATATAACTAATGGGCAAATCGATGATGAAAATATTGAAATAATAATGACTGTCTATGTAGTGACAAAGAAAATGAAACAATTAGAAATTGTAGGGAATAATTTTAACATGTTTTATAAATATAGCAGAAGAAAGTATAAAACAACTTGATAATGAACTGTGTGAAGCTTTAATACAACGAGAAACAATAATTTATGCGTTTATTTTCTACATGTAATAAGGGAGTGAAATTTATGATTACGAGACAAAAAAATTAGAAAAGCCAAGAATATGATGGAAGTTCAATAATAATAATAATAAAATAATGTATAAATTATATAACATAGCTGTTGGTATGTATTTACAATTTAACTGTAATGACAGGAACTTAAAAAGACTGTAGAAATTCCGATAAACAGAAAAATATAACAGGAGTAATTATGTTAACTGGAGATTCTTTTTAAATATTTTTAAGATATTAGAAAAAATAGTGAAAAGCAAGTTTACAAAATTTTAAAGTAAACACTTTTTTCTCTAAAATTCAATATAGATTTCAAGAAAGATTAAATGCTGAAAATGTATTCTTAATCTTCACTCAAAATAATTATTTACAAGTGTTAAAATAATGACAAAAATTTCTGAATGTATTTTAGTTCTAAAAATGGAATTTCATACGGCATCACGTCAGGTATTACTATATAAAATGGAGATCTTAGAAAAATAGCAGTACTTTAACATAGATTAACTCTTATCTATACAGAACATTACAAACTGTAAAAATAAAAATAATTTTAATCATACAAATATACAAAAATGTAGTGTTCAACAAGATTTTGTACGTGGGTCCATTTTTATAATGATTTACATTATCCAAATTTAAATAATAAAATTACTGTTTCCTGGTAATATATAATTAATTTTTAGTGCTAGTAATACAGAACTAAAATTTTAAATTGAAAAATTACTTTTAAACAATAGGAAATAAGATTTTTTTAAAATAAATTACATATTAATATAAACAATTGAGAGAAAATATTAAGAGAATGGATGATGTAAAATATTTATGTGTACAAACTCATAAAAATTAAGCTCGAATCCGCATATTAATGATTTGGCAAAAACATTAAGATGTCCATTAAAATCTATTATTTAAAAAAACAAAAAATTAGATATTAAGAATTTCTCTGTATTTCATTGATATATTTAGTAATTCAGTTTGTAATTTTAATATGGGAAAGAACTTATCCAATTCCAACACTAAGGCCAATTTGTTCATCAGATAATGATGTTATGAAAAATATATTCTCACATAAAACTAAAAATTATATTTTTAGAGATATTTATACACATATAAATTATTATTGTTTATAAAGAATAAACGTTATTTTTTTAAAATAAAAATTATATCAAATGTAAAAAAATACTGACATTAAAACATAAATTGTCAATACTTAAAAGGAGATAATCCATACACTTTTTTTTTCTTAGCACCAAACATAGTGAATAATATATCTTGACATATTCAACTTAAATTCATTCTAATGCTAAAAATCAATGCTATCAAACCAGATGAGCAAAGAGCTCTTGGATTAATTGTAATCTGTATTACATTAACTTATTTATATTGTATTGCATTTGTAATAGTAATATCAATGAGTGCTAAACTAAGATATTTGATGAGAAACCACATGTAATTTTATTCACATATTTTAGATTAATTAATGATTGTTCAGCTAAAGATTTCTTAGTATGTTGAAAAACTAGAAATTAGTTAGCTCATAACTAGATTTTGTTTCTCTAGAAGTGCAGCTTTATATTTTACGTATGTACTACTTTGAATCTAATAAAATCATTTCTTTTCACAAGATAATGTGAGAAGGTTTGTAACCAAAGTTATAAAAATATTCAAGTTCAAATACGTAATCAATCTTTCTGGGAATATAATTACCTCTTTTTAGGTATTTCCACCATAATTCACGAATAAATAAATTATTGTACTCTTTGTAAACTTATGAATATACGAACATCAACGCACCTTACGGTAAAACTTTGTCCATTTAAGTTACACAGTGAAATATGAGTGAGGTCTGAGAAGTGTCGTCACTCAATAAGATACGAGTTCACTATTTATTCGCTGTGTATAAACGTGAATGTATTATTATTATTACTGTGACTGAGTCAGGTTTAATTATTTCATAGTCATCGAGTCATTTCAAAATTTAATTTAAAAAACCATTACTCATATAACAATGTGATCATATTGGTGTTTTTTCTAAAAACAAATGACAGTTTAGATTAATTGTAATAAAATTCACACGTTTTCGTTGACACTAGACTGCCCTCCGCTAGTACAGCGGTAGGTCTACGGATTTACAACGCTAAAATCAGGAGTTCGATTCCTCCTCGGTGGGCTCAGCAGATAACCCGTTGTGGCTTTGCTAAAAGAAAAAACACACAGACACTAAGCTGTTCCAAGAAACTATTAGTAGTTGAATTTTTATTAATATCGTTCAAGTCAACGCATTTCTTTTCATAATGTCAAGTTCTACGTTAAAAATCGCAAGAACATTGCAATCCTAGAATATCTTATCTGATCATAGTGTCAGTTTCTATGTTAACATTCACAAACTATAGCTTTTACATTCAATTTGATTCGATTGTTTGAGACTGTCATGATGTCGAGTTACATGTAAAAAGTCATAAAAGCATTAAAAATTATGTAATTTTCTATAATTTTATGAGACTGCAAAGTGTCAACTTATGTTTTATAAGTAACAAACTATAACAATTAAATTCAATTGTATATTACTCTTGCAACCTATTATGATGTTAAGTTTTGTTTTCAAAGTAACAAAAACATTGGAAACCTTTACCATTTTGTATAAGTATTTGAGACTGCCATAGTAATATGTTCTATGTTGAAAGTCACACGACTATTGGCTTCCTATATAATTAATTCAAAATGTAGTAATGTCAAATTCTATATAAAACATCAGGAAACCACTGGAATTCTATATAACTTTATATGCTGTTTCAGACATTCAATTTTTTAAAGACATTATTAATAACATCTAAACTTCTTTATTTCTCAGACTTTAGATCGGAATATTAATCGAAAAGGAACAATGACGTATAATTTCTGATATCTGAATACTTCACTCAATCATTGTATGTAAAAAATGTCTATGAAAACAAAAAAAGAAGATATATATAACTTTTTCTATTCCTTCTATAAAGTAATTTGTTCCAAATATTTACGTTCATTCCACATAAATCTGTTGTCTAACCTTTATGTGTTACTCCCCGTAGTTGATCCTTTTATGTTTGTCTCGTAGAATTTCGTAAACTAATTTTTGTTGTGTTATAACCTAATTTTTCTACTCCAGTAACAAAACTGGGTTCCTAATGTTTGCATTTGTTTCACAGAATTGTGTTGTCTGATTTGTAGATTTTGCTACAATCTGATTTTTCTATTCCTCCAGTAATATAATTGGATCCATAGTATATATAACTGTCAATTTTTATATTTTTAACAAAGTTATGTGTATGTTATGTTTGTGTTTTAATTATTTGTAACATAATTGCTTTGTTTCTTTCTTATAATTATTCAGAGTTTAAATCATATAACTCCTTCACAAAATTTTCTATAACATAGTTTTGTTAGAGGGAAGTATGAACTGTCTCTAGGGTGATTCTTATTTTTCTTCAGATAAAAAATGTATAATCTTTATCGTTACTTTACAAGTTTTGAAGCTGATAACGACACCTGTTTATATACCAGCAGAAAGCAAATAGTTGAAAACCAATCTTGCATTATTTCCAATTTTATAAATTATGGAAACACAGCACGTGCTGCTTGCCCAAGGTTTAGATATTGTAATGAGACCAGTAGTATAAGCAGATAGCTGTTTAGTTCAAATATCCAATTACTACTTCATATAAAACAGTAGATTGTATCGGAACTAATGATTATGGCCCAAATATTGCACTCCGGATTAAGCTGTAGAGTTTGGCCTGAGGTATAAAACAAATTAATGGCTTCAAGGGAAGAACAAAAATCTATAGCTTTATTTTATGGTGATGAATAAATTACTAAATCTAAGTTGCACAACACTATAATAGGAACGTTATTATAAACTTCAGAAAGTAATAAGAGCAAATAAATGTAAGATTTCAACTATTCGAATGAAACCTTTATCAAAATATAAATATAAAAAAACTATAAAATGAAGTTCATACAAAAGATAATATAGTTCAAAATTTGCTGTAAATTTTAAGGGTTAAAATGGTTTTACCCTTATTGTTCGTAATTTCCACTATTACTTTTTTTTTCCGCTAGTACAGCGGTATGTCTCCGGATTTACAACGCTAAAATCAGGGGTTCATTCCCCTCGGTGGGCTGAGCAGATAGCCCTTTGTTGCTTTGGTATATGAAAAACACACAAACACTATTTTTTTAAAATGTATTTTGTAACAGTAACTGCCATAAATGTTGCATTGGTTCATTAAACCTCCCCGCTGGTACAGCGATAGGTCTGGGGATTTCTAATGTTAAAATCGGGGGTTCGTTTCCCCTCGGTGGACTTAGCAGATAGCCTGAAGTGGTTTTGCTATAAAAAAAACACCCAAACTCATTATTTATCTCACTATTTTCCCGCTAGATGGAACACTCCGCAAGTCAAACTATTTGCAACTATGTACGTTGTTCCGTTATAGAAACCTGTAATGAAAATTCCAGAATAAATTATTTATCTTTATTTTAAGTATGAAAACTTAGCATTATGAGGCTTGTTTGATGAATCCGATAGTGTTAAACTTTATCAGTATTTTCTCGCTTTGGTCTTGACGAGGCTTATGAAAAAAGAAAGAAAATTATGTTCTTGAATCTTGGAATTGAACATATTTGTCTAATGTAAATGTAATAACATAATCGATTACTTTATACTTTATCAAGAATAAATGACGCCAAAACTCTTATACAAACAACATATCGACAATAGCACAATTTCGACATTCAGCGTTACAAAAGGCGCGACATCTAGTGACATTTTGTAAAACATTTCATCAAACTCTCATTCGTTTCAAAAGTACTTTCTCGTGACTTGAATATTACATCTATATTGGTTCTTTTATATAATGATGTTTTGCAGCAGGGACGTGTCTACCCCTTTATGGACAAGAAGAAGGACAATTTTGCCATCAAGATTCGAACTGTCAAAAAAACCTTACATGCACACAGCTGGTAAGCGACCCCAGACGACGAACATGTCAATTCCCAAAACTCTACTTGCGAAAAAAACAATACAGTAAGTACATATCAAGATTTGAAAAAGAATAGTTCTGCAACATCTTATCATGTTCATAACTGATGATGTAATTAAACACCTTGAAATATAACCCAAAGCGCGTTGACTATTAAGTTTGATGTATTAGCCTAATCAAATGTATTAACATGTGCAGTACGATTTACCATGAGGAGAAAAGATAAAGTTTTAAATCTGTATGTGCTGATCATAGGTGGTAAGTCACTTTAAAATAAAGTTTATTTAACAAGAAATGTTTAAAAATTATTTTAAAAATGGATAAAGTACTTTGTTAACCTTAGAAATGGATATTATGTCTACATTAAATGTTTTACTGCTATACATTTCTTAACTTCGATACAATACACACGTATAACGTTGATTTAGATATATGTAAAAATGAATTTTGGTTTAACTTTAAACAGACGACGAGTGCTTGGATAGCAGCGAATGCGACGCTTCGAAAGACCTCTGCTGTCAATTACTGCGTCGTCACAGGATGGCGCCACGAAAGGTGTGCTTCTATTTCATCGACCCCATGAGCTGTATTGGAAACGTGAAACCCGCGTACAAATCCATGCCTATTCTCAGTTTTTTTCCTAATCCTTTCTTCAAGGCCCGACTGGGTTGATATAGATTTTACTTCATAACACTTCTAAAACATCGATTGGATGTTCAGATATTCTATATCCTATATAGTCTTACTTATCTCATAAATTTACTCCGATAATAATAATGTATTCAAATTATGATCGCTTCACTTCCACGTTAATTTATTTTTAATATCCCTAGTTCTTTAATAAATGGTCGAACTTGTAAAAGTTTGACAACAATGAATACTGTGCATTTCTATGTAATTAACAGTCCCAGACTCTACGGAATAAACTGTGAATTACACATTGTCTTAGTCTCTCGTGGTATTATTGTTATTTTGAAAAACATTTCAATCTGTGATATTAACCATATGAAAAATCACAAAACGCGTAATCCGATAACTGAACCGCTTTAGGAAGGTATATTTTCTTCTCTTTTTTTTTAATCAAGGATGAAATGAGTATGAGCAGTCAGTAATAGCTCACTTCCTCAACTCATCCAAGGAAGAAAGTCTACCTTTCGAAAACTGTCGGATAAAACAGGTTACTTAACTATTGCGACACTATACGTTTGTAGTACAAATAATAAACCTATTATTTGAGCAAATTCTAAAGAATAACATAAACGTATTTAAATGCGTAAGTAACTTGGTTGATGATGTAATACGTTACACATTGTAAGTACAAAATGTTGAACTGGCAAATGTTTCACTTAACGTCAAATAAACTGTATAAAACACCGAGTTTTATGAAAAATATTTTCGAAAAATATGAAAAAGTACTAAAACTACCAAAAGATGTCACTGTTTTCGTGAACCTTTTTCTAAATTAGTTCACAGAACTTTTAATCAATCTCTTAAAATCACCAACAAAAAAATAAAACAATAATATAAACAATATTTAAATATGACATAATTCAAGTATCTTAACATACTAAACTGTGTATAAAATTGATCAATTTCGTAATAAATATTTATTTTCATAATTTATATCCTCTTCAAAAACCAAGTTGTTTTCTTCTCAGCGTGCTTTTTTCCCTCCTTAAAATAAAGCCCGGCATGGCCAGGTGGGATAAGGCGTTCGATTCGTAATCTGAGGGTCGCGGGTTAGAATCCCCTTCGCACCAAACATGATCGCCATTTCACACGTGGGGGCGTTAAAATGTGACGGTCAATCCCATTATTCCTTGGTAAAAGAGTGGCCCAAGAGTTGTCGGTGGTGGTGATGACTAGCTGCCTTTCCTCTAGTTTTACACTGCTAAATTAGGAACGGCTAGCAAAGAAAGTCCTCAGGTAGCTTTGCGCGAAATCTTAAAAAAAAACACTTAATTACGACCCAAATTTGTTTATAAGACATGTCTTCCAGGTATTTTATAACAGCCATAGAGTGACCATATTAATTCTATAGCATACCATCTTTCTTCGAAATGAAAACGACTTCTTTGTTATGAGCTTCATAGAAACAAGTATAAAAGAAAGATTATATTCATTACTTTCATGTGGCAGTAACTAAATATATTTATAGCTTTTAGTCTTCTTGACTCATAAAACAGCTGGGCACATACTTACTAAATCTCATTTACATAGACATTAGGTAGTTGGATACAACCCTCAACCTAGCTTTTGACTCATATTTTGTAAACTTATTTTAATTTTTCTCTCCAAAAACCTTTTCTAAAGAACGCCTGAGAAATACGTGTTAAATGGTGTTTCGTGCGATTTAAAAGATACGGTAATAAATAATTATAATTTTAAAGCTGTTATATGTGTCGTATTTCAACCGGTCTGGTGAGCTCTAGTGTTGGGCGAAAATACTTGTGGGCACTGAATATAGCAGGTACGATTTTATCGGCACGCTATTACACTCTGACTTTATTTTCACTCGTTTGTTTGCTTTGAATTTCGCGCAAAGGGTTATCTGTGCTAGCCGTCCCTAATTTAGAAGTGTAAGACTAGAGGGAAGGCAGCTAGTTACCATCAACCACCGCCAACTCTTTGGATACTCTTTTACCAATGAATAGTGGGATAACAGTAACTTTATAACGCCCTTACGGCTGAAAGGGCGAGCTTGTTTGGTGCGATGGGGATTTTCACTCCTAAATGCTTACATAAAAGTTTGAAACTTTTGACAGATATTTTCCTTTTGGCCAACGAAATGTATTTATACTTCAAAAAATTTAATAAAATGTTAAAGTCACAAAAAGAAGGAGCTTATTACCCCATCAAGGATGCCCCTTCCAGCTTCCAACCATAACCACTCCATATTACTCACCTGAAAGTGCTCATAAAGAGAAGTTCAATGTGGCCGATATAAAAAAAACAACAATTAATCAATTTGTAGTTGCGGTTGTTGTTGTCTTAGCTTCAAAAACAAAACAAAACAGAATAGGCCTTTCACATTCTGTCCACGGTGAAAGAACCAAACTTCGGACTTCAGCATTATAAGTGCGTCAACTAATCGCTGCCCCAAGAAGGTTCTTCTTCGTTTATTATTTCTGAATTTTTGGTTGGGTTTGTTTGTTGGTTTTTATAGTAAACTCGTATTGAGCTATCTGATATGTTCAGCGCAGGGAATAGAACTCCAAGTGTTGGCATTGTAAGTCTCTAGACTACCACTGTCTCATCGAGGAACCTCAAGTTTTGACCTAGTAGAAAATATTTGCATGAACCATTAATTTCTATATACTTTCTGAGTAACTAATAGAACAAATTTAAACTCCAAAAAATAAAATTTTCAATTTAGTGAGCAAATACTCGAGATTCAATCTTTTTTTCGGTTCTTGAAGAGTCAAAGAAGAAAAAAAATCCGGTTGCTCATCACGTGGAAATCTTATTAACCTTATATGTGGTAGCTTAGATGTACATATATTGAAATATATGACAGTGCATGTGTGAGTGTGCCTTAAATTACCTGAGCACTCGTGAAACATGATATGCGACCATTCATGGAGAAAAGTGAATAAGGAATCTACACACTTAGCTGATGGCTCAAGTAAATACACGCAGTGTGTTACTGTCCGATCTAGTCACAACCTTTTCTTTTGTTCACATCTCCCCTTCACTCCACTTCAAGTTTCTGTTGACACAGAGATGGTAGCCATTAAACGTACAAGACGCCCATTTTACCTCGGTCTTCAGTAGTGATTGATATATGGAAAGTGAATCGAAGAATTTCGACTTCAAAAGCTACCACACAATCAACTGACCTCCACATTTGACTGTAAACGTCGTCTGGCTGCCGTCAAAAGGGCTATTACACACCAGAAACTGTCACACAACTTCTTTGATTCTGAAAAACCGAACGTAACACACAGTGGAGCCGACGTGTTTACATGGCCCTCGACATTGGACTGGTGCTCTTGGGCCTAAAACTCTGTATATGTTAGGGTTTCTTTAAAAAGTATTGTTTTAGACTGATGTGCTTGAAAGTGTTTAGCTAAACAGAACAGTTTGGGGTAAACAAGACCTGTTACTATATCTGTTTGTTATGGTATGTTCGCAGAGGTTGACAAGTGACTGTGTTTAGACATCTGGTTAACTGTACATCATTTGAATGTTTATGTCTCTTAAGTACTCGTCTATTTAATCACTTACAACTAACGAAAAGAATAAACAAATATTTATGAAGTGGCTTCGAATGGCACGGAGATAATACGCAATGTAAAAGGTGCATATGTACTTATTGTATTCAGGCTCGAGTTACTCATTCCGTAAAAATCAGCCCGGGTATTCATTGTTATTTTACGTTCCCAGAAAGGTGTGTAAATCTTGTAAACACGTTTACGTTTCGCACTGCACAATGTGTTTCACACAAAATATGTTTCACTCACACATCACAGCCTGGCATGGCCAGGTGGTTTAAGCTACTCGACTCGTAATCTGAGGGTCGCAGGTTCGAATCCTCGTCACACCAAACATGCTCGCCTTTTCAGTCATGATGGTGTTATAATGTGACGGTCAATCTCACTATTCGTTGGTAAAAGAGTAGCCCAAAAGTTTGCGGTGAGTGGCGATAACTAGCTGCCTTCCATTTAGTCTTATACTACAATATCAGGGACGGCTGGTGGAGATATCCTTCGTGTAGCTTTGCGCGAACTTCAAAACAAACCAAACTCACACATCAAGGTATTGAGTTATATCGTACCGGTCATGTTTCTTATATTTTATGTTTCTTTGTAATTGTTGTTGTTTTTGTGAGGTTTTTCTTTTCGTGAATGATATTATTTTTATACAATGATAAATAGGACTCACACATCATAAAGAATAGTTAATCATTTTGAATCATGGAATGAGAATTCTCAGTCAGTTGATGAATCATTTTTACCAGTCTTTACAAAGAAACAGAGTGTAGCATTTTATAACTGGTAATTAACTGAAAGTAAAAGATATACTGCACGTTTCATCAGGCTGTGACTGGACATAAAAATTACCTACGTCACAAAGTAACATCATTTCTTCTCCTTGTTTTTGTTATGTTTATGTATGTGAGAAATTGAGGGATATTGACCTTCAAACAATACCCGAACAAATACTTCCTCCTAACGATGAATAGGACGGATGCAAGCAAGATCTGTTTAACATGATTTGTAGGTAGTCACCTTAATAAACACAACAAAGACTGCAAGTACACTGCAGAAATACTTACGGGTTGTTAAAACGACTTTCATATAGAAAATACAATGTTAACGCTTCAACCTATATATAATGTATTTGAACAGTTAAGAGCAAACCGAGCCACGTATTGATGGGTATTCTTACAGTAAAAGATTAACAACAGGTATGATCATTAACACCTCAATGGCAACATGTAAAAAAAAGGGAATTTTTTCTGACAGTAAAAGCTTCCAATATGTTATTTCCAGCATTAATTATTTTTCTTCTGAGTACAACTGCGAATTTTCTGGATATTATGATTATAGCATTTAGCTAAATCCCCATTTTCAGTTTCCACATATGCAGTTGCATCAAAAATAACTAAGGATAATTAATATATTTTTCTATAAATAAATCTGTCTGTTTCGTCCATACCTGAAAGCACGTAAAAACTTATTTGTTGACTATGAAATTGACTACTGTTTGATATATGAAACACAGTTTTTGAAAAGAATTATAGAAAACATCAAGGAAAACAAACATTTATACAATTCTATTTGTTATAGAGAGCGCAGCCAATCATTTATAAACAAAAACAAAAACTCGAAGTATTTCTGAAAACAGTTTAATTAAAATAATGTCATCAATTCTCCCCCACCTACGTAAGTTTCTGTTTGTGTCTGTGTGAGATTACAAATTTGAAAATAAATTATTTGAGACCTGGCTTGGTCAGGTGGTTAAGGCACTCGACTCGTAATTCGTAGTTCTTGTGTTCGAATCCCTGTCACACCAAGCATGATCGCCCTTTCAGCTGTGGGGGCTTTATAATGTTACGGCCAATCCCACTATTCGATGGTAAAAAAAAGTAGTCCAAGCGTTTGCGGTGGGTGGTGATGACCAGCTACCTTCCCTCTAGTCTTACAGTGTTAAATTAGAAGCGGCTAGCGCAGATAACCCTCGTGTAGCTTTGCGTGAAATTCAAAACAAACCAAACCAAATGTATTTGATGCTTGGTACAAACTACTCGAACTAATCGAGCCAATGACACATGTATGCTATTTTGTCACTTTTTTTGTGACATTTACTTCACTCTTGGATAAAACAAGAAAAAACATTCAGACTCGTTTTGGGAATATGACTTTCTCGTGACCATTAAACCATTACTCATTAAAATCTCAAAGGTAATTCTAACAAAATGCACTGTTTAACTAGTCAAACAATCTCTAGTATTCACCCACAGTTTTTAACACAACCGCATGCTATTTAACCAGTTACACAATCTCAATACTACTTCACAAGTTTTAATGTTAACACAATCATATAATGTTCAACCAGTCAAAAAAATTCGTATATTACATCAAAGTTTTAAAACAATACACTGTTTCACCAGTCAGACCGTCTCGAGTATTAATCAGTGATGTCGAGAAAACCCACTTGTAGAGAAATATATATGTATATATATCTCGAGTATTACATCACAGACTAAGCATAGTAAAATACTTGTAAGAAAAAGAATTTGCAACCGAACTATTATACATAATATCATTGATTGGATGTATTAGCAACGTGTAAAGTAGTATTAAATCCAAAACTTAATTTAAATTACGTTAAAACAGTAAACAGGAATAAAGTAAAAGAGAAGAAAGTGTCTTTGTTTGTAACATTAGTAAGAATCCTTATTGAAAAATACATGTCTGCATTTACATTATGTCTTTATAAAAATAATATTTTTGTAAAATATCTTACGCGACATTTCTATTGGGGTGCCTTTAGTAAACACCTATCATTAACTGTCCATTTTATTTTAATGGTTGTTGAGATTTTGAATTTTTAACTTTACTTTGAATTAGTTTAAGCATTCAACCTTTACATTTAGACTAAAACGTGAAACATGATATCGTTTTTGTTTGTTTGTTTTTAAGCTGTAGAATGGGCTATCTGTACAGTGCTTACCACGGATATCAAGACCCGATTTTCAGTGTGTTATAACCCCGAGTTGACACTTTTAGGTGTGTTTGTTTACGAATGTTTTCTGTTTTCACATAAGTTCTTGAGTCTCCCGTTTCCAGGGATTAAACTCTTATGTTCTAGCGTTGACGAACACATAATAGGGACAACTGAGATTCAATTGTTTCAAACTAGTTTGTAATGTCAAGAGGTATACTTCGATTTATCACTGTATTGTTTTGGTCAGAAGGATATCACTCAAAGTGTATGGTGTTTTGGTGCTATAACTATTGTGACCAATGACTTAATTTTTATTTAGTGCAATTTTTGTTGTCAAGTGTTTATCCGAATGTTTGGGAAAGACTCTATCATATGAAACTCCTCAAGAAAACCGACACCTATGTCATTGAAGGTTTGACCCAGTAATTCTCTGTGCTGTTGAAAGCGATGCAAGTGGAGACTCTCGGGTCAGAGTTATACTACACTCAAAGAATCTTTGTAGTTTTTGTTACTTTAAGGTATTTTAACATACATTATATGGAATGTACCTTACAAACATGATTTTCAAACCAATTTCAATGTATATAACGTTCCTTAGCTTTCTTTCTATTGACACTGATCCCCCTTTACGAAAAATATACCAAAGTATATGCACACTTTAAGTCACTAAAATTTGGCCCAATAATTTACACCTTTCGCTTTCTAAGGTAATACACAAATCTGAAAAAGGTAAAAACACGAATTGAATATGCAACCTCAAAATCAAAGTACAGGAATGTTAATTAATTACAATATAAACTCAGTGATAAATATTGTTAAATTATGATGAGCAAAGAATTGAAAGATGAAATACGAATATTAGAAATTTTAATTTTTAGATTTGAAATATAACGTAACTTAGGTAATATAAGTTAAGCATATGTACAATAGCTTTGAATGTGGTCGATAAAAACAACAATGGCCTTAGATGGACTGTTTAGAGTCTAGTGGCTTACACTTATCCTGTACAATAAGATATTTATAGTCTAGTGGCTTACACTTATCCCGTACAACAAGATATTTATAGTCCAGTGGCTTACACTTATCCTGTACAATAAGATATCGCAATCTGATATTTTCAATTTGTAGACTGTTGATGTCAAGTATATCCTTATGTAAATGTATGAACTTTATAATTTAATTTGTTTCATGTACTTATTATCATATCATATTCGTTAGATCATAAGAACTTTGTTTTTAATTCCGTGCAAAGTTACACGAGAGCTATCTGCGCTAGCCGTCGCTAATTTAGCCAGGTCTTGGGCTACTGTTTTTCCTGTGAATAATGGGACTGACAGTCACATTATAATTCTCTCACAGCTGAAAGGGCGAGCATGTTTGGTGCGACGGAAATTAAAGCCCGCGATTCTCAGATTGCGAGTCGAGCACCCTAACCGCCTTGCCTGCTGGGCGAACTATTGAATACACAGCTTGAATGTTTTCGTGATTCTATCCTATCTTTTCAATAAAACTTTCTGGTATATTAAAAAAAACATGCATTAAAAACTCGACAAACCTAATTCTTAAAAACCTTCACTCATAGGCAATATCAATACGTTATTTTTGGTTTTACGGGTCATACACGGTAAGTAAAACATCGTGGCACGTAAACTGACATATGTAATTTATTAAAAAGTAACCTGTTTATTACAAGTTTATAAAAACAAATATTTATACCTGTAGGCAGAATAAGCTTTAATCCTCATGCTATTAAATATTATCCATTAATAACATAAGCTTTGTAAAAAAAAAAAGACTTTTCATACTCCACGTTCGTGTGCAACAACATTAATAGCTTATTCGTGGCTGGTTCATTTGCCAGATTGATTGTATGCACTAGTAGAAAATGTCATCATAGAAAAACGCTTCTAAAGTGAAATTAATGTGCAGCACTTTGCTAAACTTATATTTAACCGGTTGTTTGTACATACACGTGCTTATGCTATTGATCAATTCCAATATGTCATACAACCGTATCGGTATAAAGTGTAATACTTGCATTCCTTGTATGTATGTTTTGGTAATAATTGTAACTATAATATTCTTGTTGTTGTTTGTATTTAAGCACAAAGCTACACAATTGGCTGTCTGTACTCTGCCCATTACGGGTATCGAAACCCGAATTCTAGCGTTGTAAGTCCGCAGACATACTGCTGCGCCACTAGGGGTGGGGTAACTGTAACAGCAGTTACATACCATGTAAAAAAACAAAAAAAAACGTTTACCATATTAGTTTGTAAATGTATTGGTATAATTTATTAAATACCCATACAGAAATTACGACACATCGGAATGCAAGAAGAATTATCTCTTGTGAAATGGGCAGACACAGAGCTAATGTGGAAAATTTTTTTCAATGTTTAAAACAAATATATTCCTTACAGAAAGAAAATGGCAGATCCAATTAACAAACCAGGTTGGCTCATAAAGGGTATAACAAATAAAATTAAAGAAACGCATCACAAGTTTAAAAAAAAATTAAATTGACTGGTATTATAGAAGGTCAAGAAAGCTGGTATAACAGGAAATTAGTACACCGAAAAAGATGTATGAAAAACATTTAATTTAAAATACATTAGGGGTAAACAAAATATTAGGATGGGAATAGGACAAACGAAGACTTGTATGGCTACGTTATTAAATTCTGCCTTTTCTTCAGATTTTACTAATGAAGACTTAAGCAGTATCCCTCATCTTGAACAACTGATAGATGAAAATAAAGTTGAGTAAATCAGTAGCGTAAATTCAGAGCTTGTTAAAATAAAATTAGAACTTTCAAGAATAGTAAGGTTCCCGGATCATATACTATTTCTCTCACGGTTTTATAAGACGTTAAGCACTGAATATGTGAACCATTTGCAACAGTTTTTAGTTAGCTTTGAATGGTGTGCAAGTACAAACAAATTGGTTTGTTTGTTTGTGAGTTTTGCGCAAAGCTATACGAGAACTATCTGCGCTAGCCCGTTCCTAATTTAGCAGTGTATTTATAATACACTTTGTTTGTATTTGTTTGTTTTTTAATTTTGCACAGAGATACACTAAAGCTATCTGCGCTAACCGTCCCTAAATTAGCAGTGTAAGATTTGAGGGAAGGCAGCTAGTCATCATCACACATCACCAACTATTGGGCTACTATTTTCCCAACGAATAGTGGGATTGACCGTCACTTTATAAAGCCCCCACACCTGAAAAAGTGAACATGTTTGGTGTGACAGAAACTCATACACGCGACCCTCAGATTGCGAGTCGAATGTCCCAACCACTTGGTCGTGCTGAGATCCAACAGATTATAAATTAGTTAATGTTACTCTTATCTTCCAATGAAGTAATAGAAGTTGTCCTAATAATTATAGGCCTAGTAGTCTTTCATCAGTTGTGGGAAAAGTTTTGGAAAGTGTGATAAAAACATTTTGCAAAGTTAATTGACAAAATTTACAGTTTTATCAGATAGTCAGCATAATTTTACTAAGGGAAAACTTGACTTACAAATCTTTTGACGTTACTGTATGTGTAGATGAGATTAAGGGTGTGGATTTGGTGTATCTAGATTTTCAGAAAGCATTTAACAAAATACCACATAAAAGGCTTGTAAAGAAACTCATCTCTATAGGTGCGGGAGATAAAGTAACTATCTGTATAGAAGATCAACTTGTGGAAGAAAGCAGAAGGTTGCTATAAATGGAGTCCAGTAAAACTGGATTAATATTACAAGTGTGGTACCTCAGAGTTCAGTCTTAGGACCTATGCTATCTTTGATTTATATCAATGACATAGATATAAAAAAAGTTCAATAAATTATTCAAATTTACTGACGATATTAAAAGTTTTTGGGTGTTGCTAACTGTGAAGAGGGCGCTGCTGCTTTACAAAAGGGTTTAGATCATTTAGTGGCAAATAAATGGCAAATATATTTTAATTATGATAAATGTAAAATATTGCATGTGGGTTATCATAATTTGAATTATAAGTATAATTTAAATGATAATAATCTGAACAGTGTCATGAAAGAAAAGGATCTTGGTGTAATAGTTGATCAGTCTCTTAAGCCATCCAGTCTTAAGTACGCTCTTGCTAGTGATAGGACAAATAGGATTTTAGATTGTATTTACAGAAATATTGAATACAAGCCTAAAGAGGTTATAATTTCTTTGTATAGGTTACTGGTTAGGCCACACATGGAGTATTTTGTTTAGTCTTGTTTGTTTGTTTGTTTTTTACCTTAGAATAGATATTAAATTGTTGGAAAGGGTTCAGAGGAGGGTTACCAAAATGGTACTTGGGAAAGAGGGGTTGTCATATGAGGAAAGATCAAGATCCTTAAAATTGTTTTCTCTTGAGAAAAGAAGAGTCAGAAGGGATCTTATTGAAGTGTTCATGATTGTAAAAGGAATTTATAATGTTGATGCATCAATAATTTTATCATATTTAACAATGCAAATTGTATAACTAGAGGACACAAACATAGTAGACAAAGTAGAAGTCATCTTCAGATCAGATAATTTTATTTTTCAAACAGGGCGGTTGGCCTATGGAATTGGTTGTTTTCAGATGTGGTTGAAGCAATAAATCTGTGTGTGTATAAAAGAAAGTTTCATAGATATATGATTGATAAAGTTTGACTTTGTTTTCTTTTATTTAATATTTTTAATATTGGCTTAGAAGATTGGACAGCCCAAATGGACCAATAGGTCCTTCATTGTCCCTAAACATTATGCTAACTATGTTATATACCTTCGGCTAAGACAACATATGAATTTTAAGAATTAGGCACTTCTCAATAAACAAGTAAACCATCTCTGTAAAGGTTTCTACTGACAGTTTTTCAAGTTACCATGACCCAAACTTCTCTGTTTAGTGTCCATAAAATTCCTTTACGGACATTCCTCTGTGATCTTTTGTTTTATAGATTTCCTTGCTACCGTGTGACTAAATCTTCTGTTTAGTTTCCATAAATTTAACTTCAAGAACCATGTTTGGGTGTTTCTTTGTATCTCTTTACTTTACAGGGTTTCTTGTTACCATGACTGGAACTCCTCTATATTAGTTTCTGTAAAACTACCCTAAGAAACCATGTTTTAGTGTTCCTATGTGACTATTTGATATATAGGTTGTTTTTTAAGTTACCATGGTATTAAACTCCTTTGTTTTGTTTTCATAAAATTTTCTGAAGAACCATGTCTTAGTGTTTTTCTGTAATCCAGATTTAAAAAAAAATTTGGTTTATCATAGGTTTGAAAGAAAAATATCGAAAAATGCGTTCAAAATTATTTGACTAAGTATTAGAATGCGTGATGGTACATAACAATGAGACTGAAGGTAGATTATGAACTTATAACGCTAAAATTCGGGGTTTTATTCATGTAGTGGATACAGTAGAGACAGCCCTTTAAACAGCTTTGTGATTAATTGCAAAGAAATAAAATAAATTGTTTTACTTTCCTTCACCCCCTTTGTCAGCGCACGTTAATTATACAGTCGTTTCTAAATCTCTCTCCACTCCACTACACGTATGATATATTTGTCTCTGACTAAACAAGTCTACTTTTGGAAAGCGTTCGGGTAATAGTTTATTATTTCTGTTATCACTGATTGTTTAACTTCCACATTTCTAGACACAATGAATTTATCAATGAATGATATATTCGTGCTCATCCTGAGTCCACTTCACGCATAAGTTTGGTCAATGAATGATAAATCCGTGTTCTCTCACTCCATTATACGCGTGGATTCAGTCAATGAATGATATCCCCGTTTTCGCTCTCGCTTCATTATAGAAGTGAATTTAGTCAATTTATTTAGCTATCATTCACTTATGCCTTTGCTTTGCTTTTTTTTAATTTCGCGCAAAGCTACTCGAGGGCTATCTGCGCTAACCGTCCCTAATTTTGCAGTGTAAGACTAGAGGGAAGGCAGCTAGTCATCACCACCCACCGCCAACCCTTGGGCTACTCTTTTACCAACGAATAATTGGATTGACCGTCACATTATAACGCCCCCATGGCTGAAAGGGCGAGCATGTTTTGTGCGACCGGGATTCGAACTCACGACCTCAGATTACAAGTTGAACGACTTAACCCACCTGGCCATGCCGGGCCGATCATTCACTTATGATCAAAGCAAGCTATGTGCAAAAATTAGCATTAAAAGTAATCCAGTAACGATCATGGCTAATTTCGTATATCACTTTAATTTGTCGTTTGGATACTGTTAGCGATATTTTTGGCCGTATTCTTAAAATTATTTCTCAAGTTTTGGTCATTTTAGGAGATTTAGGCTGTTCCTATCTTTACATATTAAACTAACAATGTAAAATAATCCTGGTAATAAAATTATATCTAGTTATATAAATATACATCAATAAGAATAATTCTAAACAATTACTGACCCTAATATTAAAGAAAATATATAAATTACGAAATGTATAAAACTAATTGTTTGCTTCATACCCTATCCGTAGGCGGTCTTACCTTCTGGGCAAACTTGGAAAATGCCTGGAGCCTCACACTTGGCATAACCCCCAGTGCTATGCCTTTTAATATACTTCTAAATTTTTTTGTCATTATTTGGCCCTATTTACTGAATTCTGCCCAGGATTCCAGAATGACTAAGACAGCCCTGACGCTATCACTGATAACCTGTTCCTGTAAATTTGTATAAAACTCCGTAACAATGGCAGCATCCAATGAAAGCACATTAAACAGTCTAATCGTGTAAATGTGGAACAGTTTAACATTCGAAAGAATTTAGTACGATACACGTTATTGTTTAACTATAGACTTGGTAACAGGATAGTGCAGATAGTATAGCATAAACGCTTCTAAACGTTTATTTTAGATTTTCCAGCAAGCCTACACAAAGAATTGTCTGAGCAAAACTACCTTTAATTTTGAGCAGACAAACTAAAGACAAAGGCAACTACTTAACGTCACTCACCGCCAACTTTGGGATACTCTTGTTAGATTGAATTATAGAATTTGACCGGCAATCTTAGATTTCACCTATAGTCACAAAGTGGATAGCACATTTTTGCGAAAACGGGAAACGAACCCCGTGTGCTCGGATTAACAATCCGAGCACGTGAAACACTACGCCTTAAAATGTGGCTATGAAAGTAAAAACGTAGTAAATTGCGAAATAAATTAAATCACACAATAAACAGCAAAAATATTAATACTCTAATAAACAATAATTTACTAGACATACCTCTTCCATATCTTGCATTTGTAACTAACCTTCATAGGAAATGTAGTTAAACCCTAAGATGTAGTAAAATAATAAAAATTAAACAGAGTAATATAAAGAATCAATTAATGAACACAAGCCAATGTAACAAAACTAATACTTAATGATTACCACATAAATAACTGTTAACTACAGCTTGTGAGAACTTAAAATTGTACGAAGTAAAGCTAATAGTATAGTTAGAGTTGTTCATTATTATCTTGAAAAATTAGTTCAAATATTTGTTTGTTTTTGAATTTCGAGCAAGGCTACTCGATGGCTATCTGCGCTGGTCGTCCCTAATTTAACAATGTAAGACTAGAAGGAAAGCAGCTGGTCATTACCATCCACTGCCAACTCCTGTGCTACTCTTTCACCAATGATCACGTGGGACTGACCGTCACATTATAATGCCCCGACGGCTGAAAGTGCTAGCGGCATTCAGATTACGAGTCGAGCGGCCTAACCATCTGGACATGCTGTGTTGTAGTTAATATATTACAGTGCAAATATGACAGTTTCGAAAATGTATTATTGGTATTATGAAAATGGTTTTACGCTATCTTCTGATACCACGGTCAGTAGCAAAACAATTATGGTATTTATTGTGTTCATCACTAGAACAGAGATATGATTAGAGATTTCTAATGTTAAAATTCGGCCCTCGACTCCATGTGATGATCAAAGCCCAGATAATGCATTATGTATTTTTTACTAATAAATACACCACTAAATAACACCAGCAATTAACGTAATATTTAATCATTTTAGTGTCCAAAGTTAAAGATAAAAAGCTAAGATAAACCTTGTTTGTGAAAAGTAAATTTATAAGTTACGTTCATATGAGAAGTATATATCATAACACTTATTTTGGGACCGGCATGGCCTAGTGTGTTAAGGCGTTTGACTCGTAATTCGAGGGTCGCGGGTTCGAATCCCAGTCACACCAAACATGCTCGCCCTTTCAGGCGTGGGGGCGTTATATGTGACAGTCAATCCCACTTGGTAAAAGAATAGCCCAAGAGTCGGCGATGGACGGTGATGACTAATTGCCTCCCCTCTAGTCTTACACTGCTAAATTATGGATGGCTAGCGCAGATGGCCCTCGGGTAGCTTTGCGCGAAATTCAAACAAATGCAAACACTTATTTTGGATATTTGTATATGGAAATTAACACTTTATTGCTTCAAAATTACAAACATGTCTTACTGAAAGCTTTGTAATTAAACTTTAGGTTAAATATAATATATGTAAAAACCAGGTAATTTACGTTGTTTTAGTGAAAGATAATTTTTTGGGGTTATTTTTTCCTTTTTGAGTGAAAGTAGTGAGTTCTGATGATTAAATTTGTTTGGCATTTGTCATTAAAACCTTGATAATATAAGAAATGAATACTATAAATACAACTCCAAAAGCACCTAATGTGCATAGCTTTATTACAGTCTTCCATAGTCAGACTGGTTATGAATGAAAATTCAAATCTGAATAAATATAAGTCCGTAAATTACAATCCTGCACTCGATAAATACACGTAAGCCAAATTGTACAAATATGATGTTGAGTAAAAAAACACATAAATTAAATTGTTTATTGTTAAACAATGATGACAAATGTCATAACAATGTCCTTCTTTGTCAAAATTAAGTGACGTTAATTTACCATCTTAAAGTTACTTATCGAAGGTTCATTTCAGCCTTGCCAAGTAAGAACAGTATGAACATTACTAAAATAAAATAAAATATTCTTTTTTGCTTCGAAGTCAGTAATTTCCTCTCTTCATACATTGGAATTACAGGCGCGAGTCTCACTTTACAAGACGTATGACATTAGTCTACGAATCGTACGCCACTGTTTTCTTTCATTCTCCACTATTCGATTGGCATTGGTTTACGATTGATACATCTGTGTTTCATTCCTCTCTTCAGTACCCGATTGCTGTTATTAGTCTGTGAATGATATGCCAGTTCTTTACTTTTATTTCTGACCCTTTCCACTATGTGTATAACATTGGTCTATGAATGATGTATATATCAGATTTTCTCTCTCCTTTTCTCTACTATGTGTATGATACGAATGATATATCAGTTTTTCTCTCTACTATAGGCATGACATTAATCTGTGATGTCCAAGTTTACTCTGTCCTTAAGTATCTTCACCTATTTACATACAATGATTGAATGATGATTGAATTGCATTCCTGTCATATGTTCTCTAATTTTGGATTTATATTTCTGTCCACAAGTTGTTAGTATTTAAGGAAATCGACGTATATCTTTTGTTGTCGTGTTTTTCTTTGTTTGTACGCGTTACATCTGTAATTTATCCGGTTGTTAAATACAAAGTTTCAACTTGTTCAGGACAAGCAATAATGCAGCCTATAATCTGGTGTGAAAAATTTACGAATGACTGCGCAAAGTCGAAATATTACAGTAATAACCATAGTTTTTTATTACACACACACACACACATATATATTCAGATTCTAAAAATCAAAAATGAAAGCCTGTTTGGTTAATACATTTTAATAAAAATTTACAGTTTGTCAATATTTTACTTATTGTTCCTCAACACGAAGCCCTTTGAGCAAAGTGTACTAAATTTACCTGGTTCAGCGCTACAAGTTTTTATTTTTTTATTTCAGGTGTCTGAACTTTTAGAGACCGCCCTCTATTGCAAAAAGGTTGACTAGAACTAATTACATGCCAACATTAAAGACACTATCATAAATCTTTCACGGTTTGTAAGCAGGGTGGATTTGTCAAACTAAATGAAGGATAACCAATATGCAGGCTTCCAAATTGTTCTTCTAAATAAAATTAAAATATTGATTTATAGCCTCTCGCGTTTGTCCAACACAAACACACAAACACCCTCCTTCTTTAACAAACTTCTTAGTATCACCTTGTTGCACGTTCAAAATATTAACTAATAATTTTATTTCTTTGTCTAAATGTTTAAGTATAAAAAGCGCATGAGAAATATGCCTGTCTCATAGGAATAATTATTTTCAAATCAAGACCAATATAAGTATCCCCTTCAAGTGATACTAAGAACGAAATACTAGTTGTCTTTCCTGCTAAATATCCATAGTTAAATCTAAGTGTTATCTTTGTGATTTCTACTGTGCTTTTTTAATCGGTTATAAAGATTCGTTTCCAAGAAAATAGGGCACTAAAAAAGTGAAGGTATATCTCCAAATATTGCAGTAATAACGTATCAGATACTTTTAAACCTGTTATTACTAACATAGGCAGGCCTGGCATGCCCAAGCGCGTAAGGCGTGCGACTCGTAATCCGAGGGTTGCGGGTTCGCGCCCGCGTCGCGCTATACATGCTCGCCCTCCCAGCCATGGGAATGTATAATGTGACGGTCAATCCCACTATTCGTTGGTAAAAGAGTAGCCCAAGAGTTGGCGGTGGGTGGTGATGACTAGCTGCCTTCCCTCTGGTCTTACACTGCTAAATTAGGGATGGCTAGCACAGATAGCCGTGGAGTAGCTTTGTGCGAAATTCCAAAACAAACTAACATAGGCACATCATGCATTTTTTTCATTAGGTCTCGTTTCAACTGGCATGGTACATTTTGTTCCAGAATCTTACAATAATGGGAAAAGAATTAATTATTCATTTATTTTACTATTCATTGAAAATTATTTAATTTCTGCAGAGTATACCAGACATAATACTAGAAATAACCGATCATATAACACCAACATTTTTTTATTTAATTATACACTCAACGTTTCGCTTTACAACTTCTCCAGGAACGTTCACTAAAACATATACCGAAACTGACAGCTTTGAACTGTCCACTAATTGTTTTTCTACTGAACGTTCCTGAAGAAGCAGTAAAGCGAAACGTTGAGTGGTTAATTAAATAAAAACAGCATTTTCGTGTTAAAAGATCGTTTATTTCTAGTATTAATATTCATTGAAGACATGGCACTTAAAAAGATAAAAAAGAATCCATAAATTATGTTGACGATGTACGTCTTTTTTGGTATCTTGCTCTAACGAAGAACGTTATTCATTAATTAGATTGCATCTTAGATTTTCTAAAAACTCTAACTTACTTGCTTCAGCGTAATTTATACGCTTCAAATAGAACCGAAGTGGTGTATCAGTGGGCACGTTTAGGGGATAATAATTCTAGAATCCGAGGTTACATCCTCGCAGAATACATAGTGCAGGTAGACTGTCGTGTAAGCTCTACAACAAATAGTAAGGCGTGCGACTTCATTAGTTTAGGCCTTACTGACAGCAACTCACGTGTTGTTACCATAGCGATACCACTTTATTGTCACTGTTCGTAGTTCATGGATTATCAGATTTGCTTTACAATTTTGTTGTAAGTTTTGATAACTTTGTTTCGTAAATATTGCTTCAACTTAACGGTTACTTTTATGACTAAACTTTCATGAACTTTGCTTGACTTTCTTATTTCGTCAATATCAATACACGAAGATTTGTGGGTTATAGCTTCGTTTCTATTGTGATTATTATGGAAAAATGAATGGTTCTTTAGTATATCAATTGTTAGAGTCAGTTTTTTAAGACTGGTTAATGGTGTTACTCAACGTTTACAAAAATTGCTTCATTTTTCTGGACCATGTTGTGAACTAAAAGATCCAAGGTTTGAATTGGAATGTCATTAACCAAGCCTAGATCTTTTCAGGCGAGAGTGACAATAAATTTCGTTTTCTCATTTCAAGCCAGAAGAGTATCCTCGTGACAGTTTACCTGAGCTTTAAGTTTGTTTTTGGTTTTTTTAATTTCGCGCAAAGCTACACGAGGACTATCTGCGCTAGCCATCCCTAATTTAACAGTGTAAGACTAGAAGGAAGACAGCTAGCCATTACCACCCACTGTCAACTTTTGGACTACTCTTTTATTCATGAATAGTGAGATTACCCGTCACATTATAACGCCCCCACAGCTGAAAGAGGGAGCATTTTTGGTGTGACGGGGATTCGAACTCGCGATCCTCCGATTACGAGTCGAGCGCTTTAACCATCTTTATTATCTTTCCACAAACCATGTGGTGTACGAGAATGTCGTTTCTGGTTTTCCAACTTTCGTTTTAACAAAATTCCATGTCTTTGTATGGATTTTGCCGCAGACTGTTGTGTTCCTGAATTCTCACCAGCTACAAGACTTCGCACTTTGCTTACAACTATTGGTGTACGACTTACTGCAAGTCTCTTTCTGAGTAATCGTGGAGTTCCAAATTGATCCACATTCATTTTTTTTTATGCTATAAAGCACACGTAATATTCCCGTCTTAGAAATTCTAAATCTTAGATCTGAACATTTTGTGACATAATATAGGCAGTGATTGTATATGGCGTGCTGAGATAGGACTTTAAAATTTTTTTGATATGATGCACTCAACCCTTTGCGCTCTTACATATATAAGTGCTATCTATTAAGTTGTGAATATTACTTGAATATATATATTTTCTTGTTAATATAACTTCATTAAGATTTCTACCTCTAAACTTCATAGAACTATTGTTCTTTCTCACCATTTATTAGTATTGCTTTAATTCTGTTGTGGGTAATGTAAATTACACAAGTTTCTCCAAAATCTTTCGATACCTGTCATTACAACTGGTTAACCATTTGAAGTATTGACTTTTATAGATATTTTTGGTATAAAAATGAAAGAATGTGAGATATTTTACAATATTTAGAGCCACATGTGATTTCAAGTGTACTTTTTGTTACTTTCTTAATGATCGGTGAAACAAAATGTTTAAAAATTCAAAACCGTACAAAAAATTTATATGGGTAAAATCGCTGGTCTAATTTGCAATGTACCAGTTCATTAAATATTACTTGGATACTAAAATTAAATCTTGAGTTCTCTTTATTTATTTTCAGATAAGTAAGTTTGTTCCACTGAAGAGATTCCACGATGTGAAAAGAAAAACACTGATTTTTTTTTTATCGGGAAAATAATAATATTGTTTTTCACTTGCTATTCTCGAAATAGTATCACATAGCGATGTTTTCAAAGTAATGCTAAAAACGATATAATCTTATTGTTATTTGTACGACATTAGTACCACCTAGTGAGAGGAAACATTGTTAATTATATATAAATTACATCAACGTTCATTCCATTGTTAAGTGCTTTGTTTCTATGTTGTTTGTCATTAAGTGTAAATCTTTGTTTGCTCAGCTCCACAAATATGTAACCTACAATGGATAACCAATCGTTAGATCTTTTCTAGACCATGGTAGTTTGCTATATTATGCAATTTAATGAGTAAAAACAAATAGGAACATTATATATCTTGGCATTGACAGCAAAAAAAAAAGACCCGTAAGTACATTATCTAACATTATATATATCTTTGAACACTCTACTCGGCATAACCTACAAAGATGTGACTTTTAAGGTTAAGTTTATGTGTTGCTTAAACCCTCAATCCTGACCAAATATGAATTCGTAAACATTAAAATCTTGACCAACCATGAATCCTCAAATAGCTATCAAATTCAGAAGAAGTAAGTTTGTCTATTTTAGAGCAGAGCCACATTGGGTATTTGCTCTGTCCACCACCGAGAATCGATCCCTAGATTTTAGCGTTGTAATTCCGGAAATTATTGCTGTCCCACTGGTCAACAGAGACAAGCAACTCAGAATGTGATATAGATCTGTAACTATAACATTCCAACGAAGCATAAATAATTAATTAAATTCCGATAAAACGTGTGTTTGTAAACTTTTAAATCCTAATCAGCTACAAATCTCTGAACTTTCACATCGGACCAAAATATGAATTCATAAACCATCAAATACTAGCTTACATACCCATGAATCTGTAAGCCTTCACATTTTAGCCAAGTATAAAAACTCGTAAACACTCAATCAAGTTCAGTAAATATATGAATCCCAGGATGCTCAAAATACAAGTACCAACTAAGTACGAATTCTCAGACCCTCAAATACCGACCAAGAATGTAATTGCTTCTTTACGATCAGTCAAGACGTAGAACTACTTCGAACAGCATACTCACCAAGTTGATGTACCACGTATTTAGCAAAGGATCAAGGAACCACACACGGTGCCGAAGCTAATGATTTATTGAAATTTACGTCCTTTTAGACACGCCTGCCTTAGGCTCTGCCACTTCTGCTCAGCCTGCTTGTGCACATCACGTTACCGAGCGAGAGACCCACCTCTGCGGAGCCTCCAACAGGATAATAATTATGAAGTCATTGCAAATTTCCCTTCGTGACATCGAATTAAAAGGGTTGTTATTAGGAAGCGATGAAGGGCCCACCGCGACGCCGGAAGGATGTACGATTGGCGGTACGGGTGTGATAATACTGACAGTGAGACGGGCTTGTCTGCATCCTTCTCTTCCATCCACTTACTTTGGCCAGACATTCTGGTAGAGGTGTACACGGCCCTTCATCATGGCACGATAAGATCACAGTTATGCCAGAACGAACGATTCGTCTTTTTTGCAATATGGTCAGCACAACTCCCGCCCTTCTTCTTGGCAAATTTTTCTAAACCCAGCAATCACCCAACAGATATGACGTCAACGAGCATAAGAGGTCACCTGCTAATCATTACAGACTCGTAGGTATATATTTCTCTCTAACAGTGACGTCGTCCATCGCTTACCTGACTAGAACAAAAACAGAATGTTTTTATGTTTTGATTGAGGTAACACCCCGTCCAGTATGTTGAGCGTATCATATACTTATCATGCGCTCAGTACGTTGCATCATAATACAGAGAAAGCGGAGAAGAGGGGAAGTAGTTAGATATTAGAGTGAGGTGTGAACCCAAAGTGGGCTTGTCTTTGTTGGTGTTACCGTCTCGAATTTGATGACTAATGGCAGTTTTAATCACTACGAACCTAGTTCTGGCCCCCTTACTCTTATTATTGTCCAAGTGATAAATTAATAGGTGGACAGGTTTATACCATAAAGATAAAAACGAATGTAAACATGTAACGGGGGAAAGGTACAAATATTTTATGAAAAGTGGGTCCACCAAGGACAACAGGTCAATCATATATTGTTAACTCCTTAAAAGGCTTAAAGTGCCTGTTTATTTCGCTCGTTCGTCGTCACAATTAGAGAATTTTCTAATACATAATTTTAAAATACAAAATTAATAAAAGTATTAGAAAGAACATCCGACTAATTGTATTTCCTCTCACGAAATACTGACAAATAGGTTAGCACCTATAAAAATGTTTTATTACTTATTAATCACTCTATTACTGAATCATCTTGTAAATAAAAGTAGATTATAATATTTAGCGTCAAGCATAAAATATTTCGTTTTAATTTGCATATTACAGGGGTTGACCTTTCATTTTCATAATATTACAAAACAAAATTACCATGAGGATTTGGTATTCACACGATATATTAAATAAGTATTTAAATACGCATGAAACGCCATATATATTCTATCTTGACATTTCTAGCGGGTTTACAAAACAAACGCATACGAGTATGGTTTACACTTCAGAACAACATTAAATAGATTCGTTCACATAACAATGCAATGATATTTATGTAATATTAATACACAAGAAATTCATTGTTACTCGAATTAGATGCGACAATTTATTATATTACAAGTCAATAGAAAACTGAATGACTGAGCACACTGAAGTTGTACTTTTCTTCAGATTTTTGTTTGTTAATGATCATGAGACTGTCCCGAGTACACTGAAGTAATACTTTCTTACAGTTTCTTTGTTTGTTAATGATCATGAGACTGTCCCGAGTACACTGAAGTAATACTTTCTTACAGTTTCTTTGTTTGTTAATGATCATGAGACTGTCCCAAGTACACTGAAGTAATACGTTCTTACAGTTTCTTTGTTTGTTAATGATCATGAGACTGTCCCGAGTACACTGAAGTAATACTTTCTTACAGTTTCTTTGTTTGTTAATGATCATGAGACTGTCCCGAGTACACTGAAGTAATACTTTCTTACAGTTTCTTTATTTGTTAATGATCATGAGACTGTCCCGAGTACACTGAAGTAATACTTTCTTACAGTTTCTTTGTTTGTTAATGATCATGAGACTGTCCCGAGTTCACTGAAGTAATACTTTCTTACAGTTTCTTTGTTTGTTAATGATCATGAGACTGTCCCGAGTACAATAAAGTAATACTTTCCTATAGTTTCTTTGTTTGTTAATGATCATGAGACTGTCCCGAGTACACTAAAGTAATACTTTCCTATAGTTTCTTTCTTTGATCATGAGACCATCCGGAGTACATGTACACTGAAGTAATAATTTCCTACAGTTTCTTTGTTTCTTAATGATCATAAGTCTCTCCCGAGTGCACTAAAGTCATATTTTCCTTCAGTTTTAATGGTCAGGTATGACTGTGGAATACGCTCCGAGCACACTGAGGTAATACTTTCCTTCAAGTTTATGTGATAGCTATTATCATGGATCCGCTCTGATCGCAGTGAGGTAATAAGTTTCTTCAAAGCTTTATTAGTAACGATCTTATTTACGCAACTTGAGATAACATTAAACCCAACGATTACTTGAATCTGTGAGCTCCATTTTAGGAAACTGGTGAATATATCTTGGTGATAATGAGAACACTCAATTGTTATTTGTTTATTATCTTAAAGTTTCAAAATGAGGCGAAACAACTTGGCTGGAATATTGGTATCACCCACTGGTAAAGTATGTAAAATCGATGTACTGTTTTATTTTAGCTCGGGTTAAAGTATACGAGATGTTTCTTAGCACTGATGCGTTTGTTTTTTTTACGAATAAAGTTAAATGTGTTTTATTTCAACAAATTGCTTTACAGTAAAGAAATTAGTTTTAAAGTAAAACATAACAAACTTGATATAAATCATTTCAGTTTGACTTCTATAGTTTAACATGTTATGTGTAAGTACAACTTAATAAATGTTGGTTAAATCATGTAACTTCTATAGTTTATCATAATGAAGTTATGCTAAAGTTAAACTGAACGAATGTTAGTGTAACTTCTATAGTTTATTATTATTAGGTTAGGCACTTTTACTGTATAATTATTTCTATTCACGTGATTATTAAAGTGTTACAAAAAGTTATCCAAGGTTGTTCTATTACACAAAGTGTAGGTTTTGTACAGCTAATACAAAAGGCGTAACTCTAACATATTTTGAGCTTTCTTCAGCAATATGTGTTTTTGTTTTCGTATCTTATTAGTTTTCTCAACCGAAATTTTTGACATTGTTCCATATAAAGGACGATCGACTTAAAGATTGTTTTTTAAAGTGAACATTTTACTTTTTAAAATACGCAAAGCATTACGAGACTTGACTATAAAATACATTTTATTTTCCTAAAGATCTAGATTTCTTTGTTGTTGTTTTTTAGTTGGAATTAAGCACAAAACTACATAATGGGCTATCTGTGCTCTGCCCTCCACAGGTGTCGAAACCCGGTTTCTTGACATTTCACTGTACCACTGGAAAGCAAAAGTATAGATATAGGAATGAACTGTAGTATCTTAAAACCACTGAACGAATGTTTGGAATGCGACACGTAAATCCATGTATTTTTAATATATCTATTTCAACTATGTACAATTAAAATTTTACACTTTAGAATTTTCCATTTTAACTCTATTATTACTAAAACTTTTATTTTTCTAATAAGTTAGTTTATTAAAATTGAAGAATAATACCTATTTGTTGTTGTTTTTTTAGAGCAAAGCTACATTGAGCTATCTACTGTGCTTTCTCCGTGGAATCGAATCTCGGATTATATTTAACTTTATAAATCTGTAAACTTACCGTCACCCATTTGGGGAAAGGAGAAGTTTATGAAGGCTACAGTTTAAAAGTAACTAAGTGTAAACAAACGTCTCTAAGAAGTTACAACCTTTTCTTAGCTTATATCTAATTTTTATATTTATACATTAGAAAATGTACAATAACAATTTATCATCACAAACAACATGCAACATTTGTAAACATGTTTATTCTGGCATTTTGGGATCTTCATATTTCATCACGAGTGGTCTGTAAGAGTATATACATTGCCGTGGTGTTTCTGCTTTAAATTAAACTCAGGTGTCCACCTGTTGTAATTGACCATTATAGTTCTATTCTCTGTCTCCAGGTGGCAAACTACGTTTTCGAGGAAAGTCTAAGCCCACAAGTTTATACGATAACTTGTTTGAACGCGACCACATGTTGTCCATAAATTAAGAACACAGTTGCAGTTACAACCTGTCTAGATATACAACACTTGTTATTCAAATAAAATAAGAATTATTAACGCTATTTTAGTGCATGTTTTAACAACTGTGAATTATCAAATATTTTATTAGTTTCTACAATGTTTCAGATAACGTTTGATAACTAACGGAAAATATTAAACATGTTTAAAAGAGTTAATCGTTTGTGTGAACTCTTTATTAGCTAGGCTAGGACTGCTATAAATAAACAAAATCCTTTTGGACGATTTCTCCCTCCTTCCAGGTGACTCAGCAAGATGTTTGCAGGTTTGTGACGCTAAAAATTGGGTTTCAATACTTGTTTGGGCAAAGCGCAGATAGCCCATTATGTAGGTGTTTGCTCAACAAAAACAAAAACAGTAAAGCACATAGAATGTAGTAGAGCAGTGGACTGTCAGTAACTTTCTACAGCATTTCTATAATTAAGTGATGGAATGGATCAGTTACAAGACTGTTGAGTACGATTAAGTTGTTATATAACTGTTATAACTGTAAGAGTTACTTTGCCCTTCTTACCTTATTATTACCCTCCAGAAGAATACAGTAGAATACTGCCTATATTAGACCTAATACCCATGTTTTACAGGAATCTTACACTCCTACAGGATTACTTGAATACTTAGAAATTATGGTTTTATACAAAAATACAGGTATTCAGTAATTCTGGTGTCAGAAACATATAGGTACTTATCATGATTGTCTACCATGACATAAATACTAGTATTAGTTCAAGGGTAGAGATTTTTAACTAAATTCGACTTTTCGAAGAAATAATTCAATTATAACATGAGATTTAATGAAAGCAATAAATACCTTGGATTGATAGCATCCAAATAGACTTCAGGTTTACCTAAAATGCACGATTTCAGAACGATTTGTTGAAAGTTTCAAAACCTGGGATCAATGAAACGTACAGGAAGTTAAATATGTTGTTTCTCAGCATAATTTGTAACGATTAGTTACTATTCAATATATTTAAAAGGTTTCTCAAGAAGGTGTTTTTATCTGGAATAAATAATGTTTCACGAGGGTGTTACAGCGTTTTAGAAGTACATAAATTAATAATAGGTAAATTTTGGCTTGCAATTATTAAGAGGTTTCATTAAATTTAGCTTAAAAAGTGAGATAAAGGTTGATTTGTCGCAGTGTGGAATTATCGTTTAGTTGAGAACAAATTTAGAGAAAGTTTGTTGCTTTCTACGTGTGTGTTTGTCAATTTATTACATGTACAACGGTTTATTTAGTTATCTCAAAAGTAAAGTTTTACAGGATATCCACTTAAAAGCCTAATATATTACATTTTCATATTAATATTTATAAATATTATCGTTTACACCTATAGTCGAATGTCTACATTTGTATATTAAGTGATTACACAATATTTCTATATGTATTTAAATTTACTTCGCTTCTGATTTATTTTGGCAAGTTATTAAATAACTCTATACCCACATAATTATAATGTTTATTTATAAATAATTTTGTTTTAGTTGTTATTTTTTTAAACAATTAAATAACATATTTAAATCTCTGATTTTACCTGGTTTCACCAAATGGTTTTATTTTTATCCATAATACAATTTTCGTAATTAAACTATTTACTTATACTGTCAACAGCGTATAGCATTTGTAAATATTTCGAGATCCAAATATCGAATCACCAATATATTAAAAACAGAAACAACGTTCAATATTTATAATTGTACTTAGTGAGGCATTTCGGAATCTACAAATTTCACCATCAATGGTTTCTAAAATTATATACATTGCTACGGTGTTTCTGCTTTCAAAGAAATTCAAGTTTCCACCCGTTGTAACTAAATACGTAAATATTCACATTTCCCAGTTTCTTTTGTAATATTTCTTAAGTTATTTCTTGATAAATTTTTATGTTTTGCTTCGTTTATTTTATCTTCGCATATATTATCAAACGGTCTAGCATTGCCGGGTGTTTAAGGCACTCGACTCATAATCTGAGGGTCGCGGGTTCGAATTCCCGTCATACCAAATATGCTTGCCCTTTCAGCCGTGGGGCGTCATAATGTGAAGGTCAATCCCACTATTTGTTGGTAAAAGAGTAGCCCAAGAGTTGACGGTGGGTGGTGATGACTTCCCTCTAGTGGTAGACTGCTAAATTGGGAACGGCTGGCGCAGATAGCCCTCGTGCAGCTTTGCGCGAAATTCTAAAGCAAACAAACAATATTATCATATACATTTATTTTTAATGCAGTGGAATAATGATTTATAATGGTAGTACATTCGTCAGCAGGTATTTTTTCACGTACGCAGGTGATCTCTCAAAAAATATAAATATGATTCAGACGTATTCGTTATTCTTGTACGTGTATAATAATCATATATTTTGGACGTTGAACGATATAAATACATATGGAAATGTTAATACTTATATATCCTAATGTAACAATGTCTTACCTATTAATATTTAACATTAATTTTTATTTTATCTCTATTAAAGTAACATGTACTGTAAATCTATGAAATATAAATTTCCTATTAAATCCATATTCACATCACTAATGGTCAAGACCCTCAAGTGGCACAGTGAATTTATACTAATAGAAACCGAGTTTCGATACACGTGGTAGACATAGCACAGATAGCCATTTGTGCTTAATGACAAACGATAACAACAACAACAACAACAACTAATCGTCAAACGTGTTGTTTCTACTGTTTTCATATTAATGCACATTGTTCAGGTTAGTTTTCGTTTTACATAAACAACAATACCAACTAACAACACCCACATTATTCTGACATACATAATTGTAATATATTTCATATCCATTTAAGTTACAAATAGTTTCTTTTTCATCCAGTCCCTCGATGAGAAAGCAGTAAGTTTATGTACTTGAAACAGTAGAATCCAGGTTTCGATTCCCCGTGATAACCCAGTGTGGCTTTGCTCTAAAATAAACAAAACATTTTTTGTCATTAATTCATATTCAAGTTAATATTACTATAACTGTGTTTCCACATATTAACTAATATCTCTATTTGCACAATTTCTTCTTAATATTACTATAACTGTGTTTCCACATATTAACTAATATCTCTATTTGCACAATTTCTTCTTAATATTACTATAACTGTGTTTCCACATATTAACTAATATCTCTATTTGCACAATTTCTTCTTAATATTACTATAACTGCGTTTCCACATATTAACTAATATCTCTATTTGCACAATTTCTTTTTATTATTACTATAACTGTGTTTCCACATATTAACTAATATCTCTATTTGCACAATTTCTTCTCTTAAACTTCTACTATTTAAAAAAAACAGGAATTAAATAAAGATTTAATCGAAAAATGTTTGTAAAGTTAAACTAGTATTACGCGTAACACTTCTTTATAAGTTGAAGCCCGTTTAATTCTAACATAAATAAAGTTCATGAGTTAGCAGGAACAGACATGAGGGCTGGCTTAAAGTAGTTCACGTTTATCCTTTCTTTTATGAAGCAGTTTCTACCGAAATGGAGAGGAGTAGAATAAAACGGTCCCCAAAGACACCATGCTGAAGTATATAGATTCGAAGTTTTGTGTTCATGGTCTCTCTGAAGGTCACCGAAGGCAATGGTTGTTTAAGAATAACATCGTGTGTTCTGGGTCCCCTTCGAGATCCCAAGTGTCCAATGTTTCAAATTGTGTTCATACCCCCACTTACAAACTAGCAAGACCAAACTTCGCACACACTTACATACCAATAGCTGGTGCCCTAAATGTGTTTTTGTTTGTTTGTTGTTGTTTTTTTCCTAATGATAACCCTACTTCCTTCTAGTAGTTATAAAAGTAACTGTGGATAATAGAGAAGCTCGACTTCATACACTGGGACCTCTATAAATCATAATGGAAGTTTTACACTCTACAGTGAAAAGTGGTTAGTTTATGTTTGCAATATTTTTAAAAAAGTGAAAAAACAAGTTTAATGACTTATTATACGTGTAAAAAAAATAAAAACAAGTACTACACAGCAACGCACTTACAGAATAGAAAAAAAAAAGCACCACATATCTCTTCCCTTAGCTGATTCTGTAAGTATCAACTTATGTAGACTTTGGTACTGTATTGCTTATGGCTGCTCATCCTTCTGTTCTGTTGCAGTCAGTATCCAGGTGAGTTCTGGATCCTTGCAATGTTCTATCCAGGATTTTAGTGGTGTCCTCTGCAGAACCCATTTATTAGAACTTTTGCCACTTCCAACCGCTTTAAGTAAACCTGTCATCGTGGTCCATTTCACGTTGGCTAAGATGAAACCAATGAAGAAGAAGATACTCTCGGATGTGGACATACAAGTCCATCCATATTCCATATTCACAAATGTTTTATTCAAACATTGATGGAATGTTCATGAATGCCAGTCGAAAGAAATACATGTATTTTATAGTCAATACAAACAACAGTGAAGACATCTGATACAAAACATTGATGATACAATGGGAGCAAATTATATATACTTCTTTCTTAAACAAGGTTTGATCCTAGTCTTTAATGGCTGATAACTTTATACGAAACTTCATGACATGTCCTCACAGTCAGTGCCCAAGAAACTCAACGAAAACCACACTGACACTCACATACTGTTTTAGTGTTAGCTTTAGTCTTGTATATATTATCTGCTGAATAATGCCTTTTCCTTAAAACTTCATACAATGCGATAAGTGACACGTTAGATTAGACTGCGCTTTACTGTACTGAGACTGACAATACTGAGATTGCAACAAAAACAATGCATTTCTAGCTTTCATTTATGACACAACGAAGTAAAATAAATTTAAAAACCTTATATAAGCAAAGAAACGTCAAGCTTATAACAAGAAATTAACTTTTACGATATATTTACAACAAGAGGACCTTATTTTCGGTATTATGAAAAGAAAGTTACATAACATTTTATAATGAGAACTATTACACTGTTTAGCTACGTGTAATTCATGATTTCTCAGGATACTTTATATGTCTAAGCATCATCACTTATCCTATGGGCTTCAATAATCTACAAATATCAGCGTCTTATACTTGCTTAGAATTCATTACTTTCCACAGTGAAAAAGATACGTATGCTCATGATTTGTCCGGTAATACAGCTTTGTAATCATACAATTCACGGTTCGTCATGAAAATACAAATATTGAAAATTTACTGTTTTATAGATGGGTTTAGATATTTAAAATTAATGTCATTTCACAGAATTATGGATACAAAGAATAGACGTTTTTTGACAGTGTATTTGAAATTATTGGTTTACCTAACAGAAATCAACATTTAGACTTCATGATTTTCCCTTCATGCGAACAGTATAGATAGCTAATTGATATGTATAGTTTCTCAGAATGACATGGAAATAGCGCATAAAGATACAATTTATTATTTTTCACAAAGGTAGAGAAAAGGAAAATTTCATGGCCGTTTAAGTAGGTATAGGTAACTTAGGTCCAAGTTGGTACTGGCTGATGTTTGTCCTTACCAGTGAAGGTTTGGTCTGGTTTGTTTTGAATTTCGCGCAAAGCTGCACGAGGGCTGTCTGGGTTAGTTATTCGTAATTTAGCAGTATAACACTAGAGGGAAGGCAGCTAGTCGTCACCACCCATCGCTAACTATTGGGCTACTCTTTAACCAACGAATAATGGGTTGACCGTCATATTATAAAGTCCCCACGGTTGAGAGGGCGAGCATGTTTGGTGTGACGGGGATTCGAACCCGCGACCCTCGGATTACGAGTCGAGTGCCTTAACCACACTGGCCATGCCGGGCCAAACTGTTGTGTAGCTTTTCATATCTAATTCATTCTTTGTACAGCGAAATATGTATATACAAACAAACTATTCTTTGTATAGCGAGATATCTATAGTCTAATAAACTACTTGATGCTTTGTACAGCGAGGTATGTATATCCTAACAAACTATTATCTGTGCAGTGAGGTATGGATATCTTAAACTATTATTTGTGTAGCGAGATATCAACATTCCAACAAACTAGTTTCTTATTTCTCTTGAAATTTTTTTAAGTATAAGTTGTTCCTTCCTCTTCATACAACGAAGTAAATATATCATCTAACATAGTCATTCATTGTCTTGCAATATGATAGATAACCTAACAAATTTCTTATCACTCCTTAACATTAAATAGATGTACAAGAACAGTTCTTTTTCTCTTTCATACAAACAAGTTCGGGTGTGCCATATGGTGGCATGCGGCTGATCGAAATGTCTGAATTTCGCCAATGAACACGCTTCACGCTTTCAGATATGGATGCATTATAAAAGTAACAGTTAAGCTCATTATGGTCATGTCAAACGAGAGGGTGGGGGTCTTGGGAAATTTTCCCAGGGCGCTGCAGGATGAACAAAAATATCTGATCGATTACTAGCGAGTACTTAAGAAGTGAACATAATCTAATCAGTCACTCTTCCTAAACTGTTATGTTTGTTTGTTTTGGATTTCGCGCAAAGCTACACGAGGGCTATCTGCGCTAGCCGTCCCTAATTTAGCAGTGTAAGATTATATGGAAGGCAGCTGGTCATCACTACTCACTGCCAACTCTGGGGCTACTCATTTACCAACGAATAATGAGATTGACAGTCACATTATAACGCCCCCACGGCTAAAAGGGAGAGCATGTTTGGTGTGAAGGGGATTCGAACCCGCGACCCTCAGATTACGAGTCGAGTGCCTTAACCAATTAGCCATGCCGGGCCAAACTGTTGTGTATCTTTTCATATCTATTGAATAATAACAACTACAGTTAGAAGAAAGACAATCATTTCCGAAAGCGAAGTTTGACAAACTATCCGCTTTCCACCATTGCCCAGATCTAAAATATGAGCAATTGAAGCTCGTTTAGTTCCCAGGGTGCAGACATCATCCCTGGTCCCTCTGAATATTTGCCCTATAGAAGATTATTCAAATATTAAAAATAATTTTCAGTTAATAATGATGATATAGAATTAAGAAGTTTTATACATTTTCCAAGTAAAACCAAATATATGTGCGAGTAGATGTAATTGAAGAAAGCCGTTTATCTTCAGCTATTTTCACAAATCTTCTAACTATAGAGATATCCTACAGGTGGAAATGTGTGCGGGGATAATAACTTACGTACAATCCAAGTTCGCACTGTAAACTGTAACACTATAATTAACCAGTTTACCAAACAGAAAGCCAGGAAAAAGATGTCTTTTAATTATTAGTGTTAACTAGTTAATTTAATGTGCTAGTTGCTCATTTCTCCCAGATAATGGGACTGGTAAATAAAAGAAAAAAAAAAACAGATTAATTTATCAGTTAAATTGGATATTGTTTGCGTGTAAAGTATTTATTAATAAGGTTAAATGTATCTGCTACTTGTATGTATTTCACCACTGTTTTTTTCTTTAGGTTTAGTAACGTCAAGTTGCATAAAATACAAAGATAATTAAAGATAATTTGTTTGTTTTGAATTTCGCGCAAAGCTACTCGAGAGCTATCTGCGCTAGCCGTCCGTAATTTAGCAGTGTAAGACTAGAGGGAAGGCAGATAGTTATCATCACCCACCGCCAACTCTTGGGCTACTCTTTTACCGACGAATATTATAACGCCCCCACGGATGAATGGGGCGAGCACGTTTGGCGCGACGGGGAGATTAAAGATAGATAACAGAGGTTTCAAAAGAAGACTCCTATTAAATTGCTGTTCACAAACATGTTTACGACACTTTTTTACGTGGAAGTTTCTCTCAGTTGATGTGTATTATTTGACAGATAAAACTAAAGCTTTTATGAATCCGTTTTCGAAAGTAAAATATCTTAATTCTAACGTTTTATTTGTCCTTACAACAACATATAATAGTTACTTATTACGTAAGTATTGTTGTTTATACTTCCGCTGTAGATTTGTTTTATTATTTTTTTTTTGTATTTCAATGGTAACTATAGGCACTATATCAACAGCATTTTTTGCTCTTTTCTTGATAGCACCTGGAGATCAATGGGTCTTTGCTTCTAGAATCATCAGGTCAGTTTAGTCTTTATAGAGACAACAATATTGATACCTCTTGAATAGTGAGAATGACCATCACATTATAACGTCCCAATGGCTGAAAGGGCGGGCATGTTTGGTGCGACGGGGTTTCGAACCCACGACTCTCATATTACGAGTCGAACGCCCTAACCACCTGGCCATGCCGGGCCTACTTTTTTATGTTCGTGTAAATTTATAACAAATTACCTAATAATGTTTAAAATGCCTAATGATGTTTCTTCATTTATTTCGAATTTTCAACGCAAAGTTTATTTGTTTTTGAATAAAGTAACATTAGGTTATTGACTGTATCCCAAACGGGTAATCGAACCCCAAAATTTTAGCTGCGCAAGTCCGTAAACCGAGAGATAAAGCGTAAAGCTACACGATTAGCTATCTGCGCCAAGCCCACCGCTGTGAGCGAACCTCACATTTTAGTATTACAACCACTCAAGGTTACCGCTGCGCCACCTGGGGAACAATATCCTGGCATATATTTTGTCTAATACATTCCTTCTTCTTCGTGCAGCGAAGTAAATGTACCTCCTTACCGTGAGGTGTGCATGTCCCAAAAAAGCTCTTTCTTCCTTTGTAGAGGTCGTACATAAATTTCGATTAAAAGTTGCCAAACGTAATGTACAATAATTTATACGTTATGCCACCCTTAACTTTTATTACTCTCTGTAATATTTGTTTGACCTTTGATGTATATAATGTTTTGTTTGTTGTAGCTGAAAATTTAAAGAAGCCGGATTCCGTTTAAACTCCAAGATTAATATTTTCCAAAATAAAATTCATTTGTTTCTTCATTTTTTGCATACGATTCTATTTTGTCCCCTTTTGTTTATTCGCAGACTAAGCCTATTCAAGCGATTAACCTGAGAGAGCGCCACCATAAAGTAAACTACCAATAGATATATAAAGAAAATGTTTATCAAACCATTCCCATCTTCCAAAAATAACTGGGATATTAAGATTATAAATCATCAAAACTAACGACGACTGTGTAAAGTCGTTGCTTGACAAATCATTAGATATGACGCCTGAAATCACTTACGGTCCGTGAGTGTAACGGTAGACTGCCAACGTGAACTAAACTATGCAGCTTCAGTGGCGATATCGTGTCTTCAGTCTTCCTGATAAAAATCTCTGAATTTATAATAACGTTTGATGTCTTTAGTCGCTGTGTTTTGAAAGCTGGTCTCTTCGAAACTTACACTCTTTTCATCCTCCGAGGTAATTCGGTTAAGTTCAAATTGTGAATGACAAATTCCGTTGCCGTCAATGTAGAGAAGAAAGTTAATCCAACAGTTAAGTCGAAAATGACAAATATATCGATGGACACATTGTGACAGCAACCATAATACCGTTCTTATGTTAGTAGATGAATCTGATAAGTGTCTAAAACGCCTGTAACTCGTGACAAGAGTTTAGGATGAGAACTTTTCGAAACATGGAAATTCGCATAAATTTCGATAAACAAAAGAATGTTAGCTTTAGAAGTAAGCTTACAAATGATCTTAAATGCCAGAAAAGACGGCAATAGGGGCCATCGATCACTCTAGAACCCTCTTGCAAAAATCACTGTCCACTGCTGTTGGCAGACCCCGCTTTTAGAGGACCCTTTTGTTTTAGAGAGTGCCGCGGGGATTAGTGCGCCGCCTGTCGGCAGTGTTTGTATTATAGTTTCGCTAACCGTTATGGTGCAGAAACTTCCTCAACCGGGTGAAACACGTCAACTCCTATTCAAACAATACATTCCGATTGATTCGAGCTGCTCAGCGTGGGGGAAAGGGTCACCTTGAAAACACTGGGCGAAGCAAAGAAGGGAAGAAAACTGACCAGCCAGCTTAGAATCCACTATTTGGATCAGTTGTTTGAAAATATTCCTAATGACTAGTGGTTTTCTCAAAACATTTGCTTCTCTAGGTTCACAACACAAAAGAAACAAACTCGTCTCCTATTTTTCTTGCACGTCTATGTACCTAACTTAAAACCTATATCGAATGGACCAAATTTCTTATCCAAGCAAAGCTTTTTACGCTCTTAACCTCGCAAGATATCGTTTAAAAATTAGGTTTTCATAAAATTCATGTTGAGGTTTAAAATTACTCTTGAAAGGTTTACATTGTTTTCACCCGATTTGACATACCTTTCGCGTGATATATATTAGCATCTTCCGTGTGAATCGTCTTCTAAACAACGGATAATATTTGAAAAACAAAGTATTCATTAAATTTTGCATTATTTTACGTGTTTCAAAATAAAAAAGTAGGCTTACCTTTATTATCCTGTAACTTTTACACCTGCATGTCAATCATAATATGTATAGCAGCTATAGACAGTAAACAAATCTATGCGTTTGATAACTCATATCTCTAGCATATTTTTGTGAAGTTTTAACATATAGCATGAATTATCTTCACAAATACAACTACTTCAGGCTTACATTTTTTTCAATTGCTCAACTGTAAGCTTCAGTTCTTATGAGGTCTTAACGAAATCAACATTTCAAGTATGTGCGTGAGGGGGAACACACTACCATCAAGAACTACTCTTACTCTTAAAGCCCTCCAAAGAATAGCATGGATGGGGGATGAGAATCAATGTATCTGAAGACAACTGTTTGTTTAAGCACAAAGGTAAAATGAATTGTCCGTGATTTATTTACTTCGGAAGATTTAACATAAAATTTAAACTGGTTTGGTGATATTCGGGCCAGCGATTCACCAGCTATAAGAATTTTATCAAATAATGGTGCAGATAATGACCTGAGATGTATTCTGTGCGTGTTGTCTCTTACATCTTACGATTACAGGCAATCTTCTCCACGCGAAATTTTCTAAATCTACAGGGTGGCCCGTAAGTCCCTACCCATCCATATGCTATTATGTAATATTCAATTATGCATGTATTATAAATTTGTTTCTTTTTTTCAGAAAAATATGGCCGATGTAAGCCCATTTACACTTGAAAATGTCTTACAGAATATGGTGTCACATAATATTATTCAGCGAGAATGAGGGACAGCAAACAGATACACTGGATACATAAGATATGGATGGGTAGGGACTTACGGGCCACCCTGTACATTCAAGATGAGTTGAATATATATGTAATCGATCCGGATAGGATGATGAGAATAATATAGGTTAAAATTGAAACCACTGCCACCCATGGTTTCAGTTTTGTTAAGTAATGTTATTTGAGTTTCTGTTCATTCTTTATTTTTCCGGTGAAAATTCCCACAAATATTTTGCGTAATAAATTATTTTCTTTCCTACTGACGTTTTAAAATTTACTCTCCAATAGTTAATCTATTGTGAATCAAGAGTTCAGTGTTTATATCCTGTATAAATTCTCTATTGTTTGTTTATTGTTTTTTTTTAATTTCGCACAAAGCTACTCGAGGGCTATCTGTGCTAGCCGTCCCTAATTTAGCAGTGTAAGACTAGATGGAAGACAGCTAGTGATCACCACCCACCGCCAACTCTTGGGCTACTCTTTTACCAACGAATAGTGGGATTGACCGTAACATTATAATGTCCCCACGGCTGAAAGGGCTAGTATGTTTGGCACGACGGGGATGCGAACTCGCGACCCTCAGATTATAAGTCGCACGCCTTAACGCGCTTGGCCATGCCTGGCCAATTCTCTATTTTCGGTTGTCAGAGTTTTGTGTTTGTCAAGTGTAGTGTTCTTATTTTCCATCAATTATAAGTTTAATTTTAGCATGTTAAAATATAATATACCAACGTCAGTAGAAGCGAAACAAGCAAGTATAGACCCTTAGAAACAAAATGCCAAGGAGTTATTACCTATAACCTTTTATTTCAATTTCACGTTTTATTGAAGACAACACGCAACTCTGGAATGGTGCCTGGTTATTTAAACGACACACTTTCTACAGAAGTGCTATCAATGATTTATGACAAAAAAGCGTTTTGTGCCTCTGGGAATGTAACCTCGATTCCACTATTTTTAATTAGCAGTACGGAAAAACCTGTTGCTTAACAACGCTCGTGCTTGTGACGTCATAAGTATCGTTGTCTGGAATTAATGCACGTGATGCACGTCTCTGTAGATTCACTTATTCCATTGGCTGTAAGTTTCGAACGATAATACTGTATAATAAATATTATGAATGAAAATACAATGAAACAAAAATTTCCATACGCTTTAAATATAACATGATCTAATTTTCAAACTTAATGTTTTTTTACTCTACATTATACAGAATTCTGAAACTTACCTATTTTTATTCTAGTTTAATATCTATTTCGTAGACGTACTTTAAAACATTCGTTTGTAACTGGATGTATAACACGTCATTATGAATCAGAACTATAAGTAGTCATTTAAAAATATACGTAGTGTAATTTGGAGTTCACGTTGATGACCATGACTAAGGTGAATCAAACTAATATATTTTAAGCAGCTGCACTGCAGAATATGTGACATCACCAGTAGTTTCTGACTGATGGTGTCGAAGTGAATGCGGGCGTACAGAAGGTTCTGATAGGAATAAAACAACGTTAAAAGAACATTAAACGTACAATTATACATATTTTCAAACTGTTCTAGCTACTGTAAATACTAAAGGAAAATTGTCAAACAGAAACACGTTATGATGGTCTTTAATTTGAACAGCATATTATGCCTATATGAGCTATACAGCCAGGTCAGAGGCCAATAGAACTCAGATTTGGTCTTCCATAATTTTGAACTACTACGGATTAGAAAGGCAGCCAAGGCTGAGCAAGGACACGGTCAGTATTTGAATAAAGAATGATAGATTCTCTTCCTGTAACGAAACTGAAGTGCAAACAATTAGTTTGCAGCAATAGGGGTGGTACTGAGTGTGAAGAGGGGAAAGAAATAATGAACGAGCTGACAAAATTAGGTTTAGTACAAAGTTTAGTTATGAACGAGCTGACAGAATTAGGTTTAGTACAAAGTTTAATTATGAACGAGCTGATAGAATTAGGTTTAGTACAAAGTTTAGTTATGAACGAGCTGACAGAATTAGGTTTAGTGCAAAGTTCAGTTTTTAAGATGAAAAGTTTCCTTTGCATAGACAGTTATTTGCCTAGGTTTCTCCCAAATGTCTTTTACTTGGACATAATTGAATGTAGTGCGATGCCAGGACATTGTAATATATATATATATATTATACATTTATGTGATAACATATTCAAGCAGATTTAGCATGTAAACATACAAGTGAATAACAGTAAATGGATTTTTACGCTTTCATTACTGACATGAGAAAAGAGAAACCAGTCAGTAATAATCAGAGTCTCTCTGGTGTTTTGGATCTGAACCAACTAATCTCACAATTACAAACATAAGAGTTATGCACGTTTTAAAAACTATATTTTCGATTCATAAACATATTTTTTTATAATTAACTGTTTAATTATTCTCCAATACTTAGTATAATGCAAGAAATGTAGATAGGCAAAAAACATACTTCTCTTACGTAAAAGTTCATTTGTTTGTACGTCCGGAATACACATTTAACGGGAAAAATTACCTGACATCCATAGTTAAAAAGGAGGAACGTATTTAGCAGCATATATATGAGAACTTTATATTTTTTAAACTGGAAACCAGTGCGCTAACGATTAGGGCACCTACGCCAAACCGTCACAAAATTCTAACAATATTGTTTACGTAGTTCATTCTTATACTGAAAGATACACAACATTGATAGTTTTTTTTAAAAAATTAAATGGGGCTGAAACCTCCTCCCCAAATCATGATCATGACCGTATCTTCATTTTGATTATTTCAACAAAAAATTTTAACACAATTATAATTAAGATTATGAAATGAAAACAACGAAAACAGCTAAATGTTTACATTCTTGAACAGAAATACAGATGTTACAAAACATAAACTTAGTATTTCTTCTGTTTTCTTTTCCAGTTTTAATAGACGCCACTCTAAAACCCCTAGGTAATTATGACGACCAGCATTCACATAATATGTTCAAATTACTTTTAACAATTAAAAATTATATTTACTTTCATTGTTTTTTTTAATAAAGTGTAAATCGGCACAATGGGCTATCTATACTGTTCCTACTGTAGGAACTGAGCCCTAGGTCTTAGCTTTATAGGCAGGCATCAAGCTTACTACTGAGTCAGTGAAGGTTGAGGGCTATTTATAGGAAGTTTATGCTACGAAAATTACCACAAGATTAAATCGTGGGTGTAATTATAAATCGAACAAATTCTGCAAGAAATCATCATAAAATTCAAAAACCTCATATAAATCAATTTCGATCGGTGTGTGATATATTAAACAGATCTATCTACAAATAATGTGTGGTATTTAACTATAAATTTGTTAATAATTTCTATTCTTTTGCTCACACAGAAACTGTTTGGTTGATCAAAGTGGTAAGTTAAATTGTCAGCGCCTTAGCCACATTTATTACACATTATTTGTGAATGCAATCTGTCGTCTTGAAACTACCATAGTTAAAACAGTTTAGTATTCGCATAATATTAACCCTAACAAGCGTTACTAGTTCAACATTAGATCCCAAGATACACATTAGACTAAACCAATACCTCACAGACACGGAAGTTGAAGCCATCTCTCGTGCGAACACTCATTTTCAAACCTCATTCACGAATTTTGATATATGACATCTTCTAGGTCTTTATGATAATTTCTGAGAATTAGAGAATTTTCGCTAGATAAAAATACAATCTTTTTGTACTTTTGTTACCGCCATTTTGTTTTCGTGAACAGTTGTGTTCAGCCACATATAATATTCACAGAGGAATAAATATACACAACACAAAATTTGGAAACACAGTTCAATATTGAAGTCAAGAAGTTTTAAAATACATACAAAACCGTACTTATATACATAATACGCGATCATATGTTAACTCGTCAGTTCGAAACATGTATCATTACTTACGCTGTATTTCTAGTTTAAAGGTTTTCACTTTCTTCTAAATAATGTTTAATACTTGATTCACACTAATGTACAAAAATTTGAGTTTACGAAGTTATTTGATGAATAAGACACGTTACAAAATTACAGTTTGCCGCACGTGTCGTAATGGTGCGCGTGAATGGATGAAAAAAATCTATCTTCGGATAACTTATCAAAATGTTAGATGATTCATTATAGTTGTCATACACTGCACGTATCGAAGTTGAGTTTTGTACCCGAAACGTACACAATACCACGTCTTGTAGAAAGATGTACTGAAGCATGTTGACACGGATTCGTCTTGGACAAGTGGATTACCAGCAGTAATAGTATCAGTGATTTGTAAGCCATTTATCATAGCAAGCAATATATTCTTTCCAATGTAGACCACAAAACGAAAAAGGACCTGTCATTTCCTAAACTCGGAGGCATTTCATACATATGTCCAGATAACTATTGGAAATAGTCTTATCACCTAATACAACAAAGCCACTATCATTTAAGATACGGATTTAGTTTACGTTCGTATTAAACTGTAATTTGTAATAATACGGGAAAGAACCAACATAGATTGATATGAGAATGCAATAAAATATAAACCCAACGTCCAAAATACCGTACGCTGGCGCCTCGCAAGCCACTGCATGCAGCGCGCACCTGAGTAAAACGCACAGTTCTACACTGCGAACATGCGCGTGTGTCTCGAAGCTCCGGCGCGAGCCACGATGTGGGTGGTTGACCTCCCAAACGGACCTCACAAGAGGAAGGCAAGCATCGGTTGTCCTACGCTAATAAGCAGCAGCACTAGTCGTTGGAGGTAAGCCGTCAAGCAATTCGCTGCACAACGAGCCGATAGTTCCCGAGCTATATCGCTGTGAAGAGAGAGGAAACGACCTTATGATACGGTGTTTTACCGTCTTCTAAGATTCAGTGATTCTGTAGTGTACTGAGAAGCAAGAAAAAATATTATATTTGTGAATTTATATATATAAATTGTAGGTAATACATATATATAGTAAAAACAACTTTAATTACGAGAAAAACAAATTAGTATAATGCATGTAGAAAAATGACATAAGTACAATAAAATAATCAGGACATAAGTTACATCATTTGGACGTTACGTGAAACTAATAGTAAGGTTTACGAACAGTAAACTGCTTAACACTTTTATATAACCAAAGCAGGTTTTTGTTTGTTTGTTGCAAAGCATAAAGCTACACAATAGGGGCTACCTGTGCTCTGCCCACATCGGTTATCGAAACAAGATTTTGGCTACGTAAGCCTTCAGACTTACCGCTGAGCTCAGCAGTGGCTTACAGTGGTAAACGCCGGGTTTCAATATTTCGATACCCGTGGTGGGCAGAGCACAGATAACCCATTGTTTCATTTTGCGCTTAAGAACATCCAACCAATAACCAGCTTCCCGCTGAGCCACCAGAGGAAGGGGGGAGCTGTCCTAATAAATCCTGTTCATTCGATCGTGCGCTTGAAAGACATAAAACGAGTTACTGAAATTGAGTGTAGCGAAAAGAGAAAATAAAACAAAATACTTGCGATTGGGAAATCAAAGGATCATACAATACTTTTTTGTAGCAGTTGTATGGTAGAAATTGGAACTAAATGTTCCTGGTGGTTTAGAATTAAATTTGATTAATTATAACATTAACATTCGGTGTTCTGTTATTACGATGGACACTCCATATATATTTCCTTGTGTAGCTTTCTGCTCGACAACAATTATATCGAACCAAGTGCTTTGTATTAATGTGTGTCTGTGTATTTTCATATAACAAAGCCACATCGGGCTATCTGCTGGGTCTACCGAGGGAAACGAACCTCTGATTTTAGCGTTGTAAATCCGTAAACTTACCGCTGTACTAGCGAGGGACTTTGGATTAATATGTCCAGAGATGCCCTTACTAAAGATAAGCTTTTATTAACAAGTATTAATGCGATTTCTACCTGTCGATCTATCCTTATTACAGATGTCTTCCGTTAAATAAAACTCCCATAAGGAAGGGGCCTATTTTAAAAAGGAAAAGCATTTCATGGCAGGTAAATAACTCGGTCTTTAATACTTGCAGCGGGCACATTGCAGGTGGTCCACTGTATGGCTTTGCACTTAAACACAAAATAAAAAAAACACTGCGAATAAAATCCACAAAATATATACCGTGACTATTGTAAGCAGCTTAAAATAGTTGGAAGTATAAATTATCATTGAAAATACTTACCTCCTTTTGCTTCTATCCATGAAATAAAAAATATAATTTTAAAACACTATTCAACTACCTTTACCTCCAATGTCACAACGGTAAGTGAGCTTATGATACTAAAATTTGGGTTTTGGTACCCGTGGTGGGACCACAGCACAAATAATTTTAATAGCTTTTTGCTTAACAATAAAAAAACAAATCCAATCTCTAAGCCCGGCATTTGACTCGTCATCTGAGGATCGCGGTTTCGAATCCCTGTTGCTCCAAACATGCTCGCCCTTTCAGCCGTTGGGGCGTTATAAAGTGATGGTCAATTCCACTATTCGTTGTAGCCCAAGAGTTGGCGCTGGATAGTGATGACTAATTGCCTTCCCTTTCGTCTTACACTACTAAATTAGGGACGGCTAGCGCAGATAACCCTCGAGTAGCTCTGCGCAAAATTCAAAACAAACCAAACAAACGCGAAATTTAAAAAATAGAAAAGAAAATTCAGCCTCTAGTGGCAAAATGAAGAATTAAAGTAATTCAGGTTTTCTGGGACAGGAGATCAATGAGTTTTATTCATTTATTATTAATTTGTTTTTTAATATGGTCGCACTAAATCTTCACACAGTCAACACAGGTATTTGACTTAATAGCTTACAGCGAAATTTAAACTTGGAAATATTTATTCATTTGTTTACGAATGAAATATCTTTAGCTTTATATCTGGTATATCTGGTATAAACTGAGCAAGAATTAACCGAATTGTTTCTTCGAATGATTGTGAAAGAGTGTTGGTGCCTTCAAAGTAAAAACCGACCATGCTTTCTTACTCCCATATTTCTTTCCCGGACGCAGCGTGTTTAGGTGCCTCCTGCAGTGGAGGTATGCCCCGGCGGGCTCGACTAAGGGTGGGCCGTCTACGCTTTCATGACTTTGGTTTCTAGATCCCGATTTAGCGAATCAAGTGGCTCCCTCACTTGGTCACTTGACATGCATGAGATTCTAATCCCTGCGTGTCTTTTCTGGGTGCCGTGGGGAGCACCGCACCCAAGGCTGCACCTGTGAAGTGTATCTAACTCACTGTTAGTGAGTTGTATAACCCTACCTTGTCGACCGACCAGGTAGAACGCCGTATTCATCACTTAAATGAGACCAGATAGAGAATTGTGCCGAAAGGTGCATGTCACGTGAGGGGAAGCCACTGATATTATTGTACGTTAAAGAAAGACAACATTGTCTACGACGCTGAGGCGGGCGGTGTACGTTGATCTAAAGGGATTCATCTTATTTCCATTTTTGTCTATTTAGTGCTGCGGTAATTCTATCTGGTCAGTTTAGATGATTTAGTGTGTAGAACGTCGTTTTTTTCACTTTTCTGATCGGTACAGATGTGTTGTATAAATTTGCAGCTTCAGATTTGTAAACAAATAAAAAATTATCGTTATAATAAAGCGATGTCAGTAGTTGCGCAATACACGTTACGTTGTCTCTGTTAGTATATACAGGTGTTAAAAATGTTGCAAAATCTGTTTCTAAACAAATAATAATCCATTTTTACACATACTTTGTAGAATGGCAAATTATCTATATCTGGGGCTAGAAAACGGGATTGGATACCCGTGAGCAGAGCACTGATAAGCACATTCCGTGTCTTCGTACTTAAGTTCAAACAAAGAAAGTATATCTGGGCTCCCCAGTGGCACAGCGCTATGTCTGCAGACTTACAAACAGCGTTTAAATACCCGTGGTAGCCAAAGCAGAGATAACTCGTTGAGTAATTTTGCACTTAGTTACAAACAAACAGTCTGTACGTAGTTAGTACAGAAAGTTAACTCTCTATAATGTTATAGGATTTGATTATATTAAATTCAGATGTTAGACATGTTGTACCTGGTATCGGCACTCCAAAGGATCCTTTCTGTATAATTTTATAGCATATGTACCTGGTCTATATGGATGCCTCATTTTGATAATGTTACAGTGGTTATGACTTGCCTGAATAGTACAAACTATCTACTGTATATAACACTATGGTAGCTACACCTACTGGTGAGAAAATCTGTGTAATGTTGGAGTAGCTTTATCTTGCCTATAGTGTTCGCTCTATATAACCGTGTGGTATCCGCACCTATTGATGATAGATTCCCGCATAGTGTTACAGTAGTTTTAACTTATTTGGACAGTCTATTTAATTTATTTAATATAATACTGTTGTTTCTGTACCTAGCACATTCTTTATAATGCCTCTGTATTTGTAAACAAGTGTGGATGATTCACACACTGTGATTTGGGTGTCAAGTGCGGTATGGTTGGTTTATTCCGTGTAATTCTGCAAAATCCTGTTTCTCAACGACTGATTCACTCCGTTTAACTCTGTACTACCTTACCTGTATATGGTCGTCACTGGTTATTCGCGGTAATTCGGTATTAGAAAATATGGACAGGCAGGCTGTTTCCGGGAGAAACTGATGATTAAAGCTGAATTAATTTTAAAGTTCCGAAGCAATTTCTCAATAAACACACCGTTATCTTTAATAAAAATATACATATTAGTGAAGAACAGCAAAGATTACAGGGAGTTTAAACCATGGATTGTAACTGAATGTGACAAACTCTGACCCATTTCTGCCTTACCTTCGTTTTCCTTCCTTCTACAGCTCAAGCTGAAGTTCACCTGAAGACCATGTGATAATCGATTGCTGACCGTCTGACAAACCCCCTAGATTTGCCGAAGACAAAAATATGCGAATAACGTAGAACAAAACAAAGATACTCGCCTACATTCTGCGGATGCTCTTGGAGTCATAAAATTTACCCATGAAAAAGTCAGGTCAACAGCCCTATTTCTGTGTCCAAAAAACTTAATAAGAATGCAGAGACAGTTTAAAATGGACACTTACCGTTATCTGAAGAAGTAAAGTTGTTAAAGAACCTAAATGTTGAAAGTAATAAAAATAGGAATTATTGAAGAATAGAGTCGGTAATCACGAGTATCACATATTGTCCTCTAATTTTTATCATCCAATCTCTAACAAATTTAATATTAAAATTAATACCACAGTTAATGTTATTGTACATCCATCGTGATTAACCAGATGATGACCTTACAAATATAGAACAAAAAATGTGATAAACAATATTAGTAATACTTGTAAGAATATTCACACTAATATAGTCACACTAAGACGCTTGTAAAGCTTCAGTCCTCAAAAAAATGTGATGTATGTCTGTTGTCATCAGTGGACACGAATTGCTTTGGTTGGACACTAATGAATAGTGTTTTACACATGTTTACCAAGTTTCATCAGAATCCAGTAATGTTTTTTGACTGAGCACAAGTAGTGTGAAAAATGAAAAATCGGTTCCCATATTAACAGATAGGGATGTTTAAATTTCCGTGATCTTGACCTTCTAAAAACTAATTACCTCTAATTTAAAACATAGTCCAAATATATACAACTTTCATCGAAATCTTGTTATCTATCTTAGAACAAACACGCACCACACCGAGCTAAAAACATAACGCTACAATTTCACTACAAAGATACCATAAATTCACTTCAGACTGTGATGTAATTAGGACAGACTGACACAGATTAGGTAATTAATCGATTTATTATTAGACATAATTAAACAATTTTCAGAACAACCAAAATTCCTGAATTAATCATAATTACGATACAGAAATCAGAATACATAATAATAAGAAAGTAAACCTAATTACGCGCAAGACAACTATAGCACGTGACACAAAATGAAATTAAGTATTACGGGAAAAAAGTTACCTTAAAGAATTAAATACCGGTTTTTAAAGACTTAGTCACATTAGTACGAGGCCTAGCATGACCAGATGGTTAAGGCACTGGAATCGTAATCTGAGGGTCGCGGGTTCTATTCCCCGTCACACCTGGGGGCGTTATAAGGTTACGATTAATCCCACCATTCGTTGGAAGAAGAGTAACTCAAAAGTTGACAGTGGGTGGTGATGACTAGCTGCCTTCCATCTAGTCTTACACTACTAAATTAGGGACGGCCAGAGCAGATGGCCCTCATTAAGCTTTACGCGAAATTAAAAAAACAAAGAAATAAATACATCACAACGTACTTGTAATAATTTCAATCAGTTTAAACTTCAGAACATACCTTATAGAAACAGCTATCTATCAGTACTGACAATGTATTTTTAAAGCGAAATAATTATACAAGAGACAGAGTGTTTGCTAAAACATCCACTCTCTGTAATAGATACGGAGAACCTCGTTAGACTTTCCATGACCATTGAACTTTACAAGTTTCCTGATGAAGTAGAGGTGAGTATTTGTTAAGTTGCTAAGAGCACCACAGTTAAAGCTAATCTTTGTAGTTAAAATACTGTTATTTTACCATTTTATTTTTCTGTTTTCTTAGTCAAAGTACTGGCCGTTCCAATATTCACTACAGCCTTTTAACGTATTATTCTGAACAACGAAGTATATATCATCTATATTATATCACATAAAAGTTTGCTTTACAAATGGCTCGGAATGGACAGGTGGTTAGGGCGCTCGACTCATAATCTGAGGATTGCGTGTTTGAATCCCTGTCACACCAAACATGCTCGTTCGTTCAGCCGTGGGAGCGTTATAATGTAACAGTCAATCCCACTACTAGTTAGTAATATAGTAGCCCAAGATTTAGCGGCAGGTGGTGATAACTAGCTGCCTTCTATCTAGTCTTACACTGCTAAATTAGAGACGGCTAGTGCATATAACCCTCGTGTAGCTTTGCGCGAAATTCGAAAGAAACAAAAACAAGCTTAACAAATTCAGTAATAGCTTAATAACTGCTGTTTTTTGTTCGATAAACAACAACGAGGAAAGGGAACTGGTCATATCAATTTCTATGCTCTAGACTGACAAACATGGCAAAAATATTGTTGACTCTGTGCGCAATCCTCTCAATAAAACCATTAAACTAAATAAGAATAGTCACGTCACAGTTTTCGCTGCCGTTTACCAATAAACACACGACGGAACCTTGCGAACACTTGGAAAGTTAAGTCTGATCTTTAGTCTGTATGTATTTCTTTGAACACTCCAGATGACGTATACATTATTTCAGTATTTCTCATACTATTTGATCTGATATGTTATTAGTGAAGTAATAAACCATAACTAACATATATATATATATATATTACCTCAATATGTTTCAAATTTTCAAAAGGCAAACAACAATTTTTACCTCAGCTTTCCCTGATGATTTCTTTTTTATGAGCAACACACACAAATACAATACTTACACCATTTCTCAAATATTGATGTAAACTTTTTAAAAAACATGACTGTGGTGCATGGCATTGCCATGTGTCTGCTAGACTGAGAATTCTGTAACTTATCCATAATTGTGCTTTGAAGAGACTTCGGGAGCACTAGTTAGCCACATGACACTCTTGACACCTGTAGCGAAATTCATTTAAACAACTATATTCCAAGTTATAATTAGAGATAAAACATTATCATCCATATGAGAGCACAAGGGTTAGTCCATGAATTTACAAAATACAGAGACTGTCCAACCTGCCAAAGATGAATTAGGTATCCCAACTTCGTTCTTTGGTCCAAATTGAAAAGGCTTATATAACCTGAGTTTAGAGCTTTTATCTTGAACAAGTTTCTGGGAAGCTTCGAAATTGGGTTTTACAGTCAGTCACGGATATGTTATTAAATTGTTCCTCAGCGTGTTGACAATCAACCTGATGGTTCTACTATTTTAAAGAAGGAAATGTGTTGGGATATACAGGTGAAAGCTGCACTTGTGATAGTTTCTATTTGTAGCACATAACTATGAGCATTATCCCTAACTGAGAAACTTAGGTTGTATCTCCTATCTGATAGCACATGAATCTATTGGGCTGACTGTTAGCAAATTTGTCAACCAGTGTATTTTTCTAATTTGCCACAGTAATATTTGGATATGCACCTTACCATACAGATGCCATAAGCTGTTCACTCTGACAGCCAGATTTTCAGCTGCTCCTTTGCAATATCTTAAATGCAGTCATTTAGATGGACTTGTTTTACACTGAGTTAAATCTAAAAAGCACTTCCAAAACCAATATTTTCCAATAATTAAGTGCATCTATGTTGCAAAAAGCAGACTTTATTCGATCTGTCTTGAAGGCGATGCAAGAATGAATGAGCAACATAAAACTGTCGAAACTAAAGTACAATCGGTATTCATCAATACAGCATAAATCTTGATCATAGCACCAGAAATGTCTTTGCAACTCAGTTTCTGGTTTTTAGTACTATGATATTTAGCTATCATTACAACATTGAGTGAAACAGAATAGTCGGCCAATAAGTAATAATGATTAGTTAAATCAGTCATGTAGGTTATGTAATCTAGTGTGAATCATAAATTGAGGCTCACTAGAAGCATAACAAAAGACCTAAAATTTGTGATTAAAATCACGAAAATTGCAAACATTAATTTTTATTCCACATTCCTACCGAATTTGCCGGACTCGGTTCATTAGACCGATCCCGTATTGTAGAAGGAATACATTAACTATAATTTCGAACTTGCTTCGAAAGGTGGTAAGTTTTTACCAAAAATGTGCAAATCTGTTATACGCAATATATCAAATGTGTTACAAACGTACTTATATTCAATATATAATAAATAAACTTAATATTCCGAAATTTGTTTAAGTTCAAAAAAAGTTCAGTTCAATCTACACTTGTCTCTGAGTTTATGACGTCAGTGTGTTCCTGACTCTGACAAGTCTGAGTGCAACTTACTGTTCACGTGAAAAATTAAAATACTTTTGACCATCGTGCAATTTGTGTATTACATTTGAATAACATCTAGAACCTTCCGATGTTAAGGAATTCACTTGTAATAAATATATAGTAGAAATGGCTGATATGGGTGTTAAAAACATAAAACAAGTACAAACGTTTCAACCTATTTAGGTCGTGGGCAGCTGCTCCTCTGCAATGGATTTTAAATTCAGTCCTGCTATTGGACCTGTTTACCACTGAGTAACTCTAAGTATGGAATATTCCACTAAAGAAAACTCCGTCATTTCAGAGTGCATATTTAAGGTGAGTAAGGATGGACTGTTACAAACAACTGAAGTTTGTATAATGTGGCAGGAAGCAGCTAAAACTCAACATATGATACTGTTTGGCTAATTCATCCTAAACCTGCTGATGGCCTAAGTACGTCGAACCGTTGTTATTGTTTTGCGTTATAAACAAAAAATCTTAATACCCATATCGATCATCTGTACTATATATCCAGAACCTTCAAAACACATATTTAATGTTTTTCTCAGTATCCCTACATACTGTGTCTGTTATTTAATCCTCTATACCACAAATTTTCGTTAAAACAGGAGTGCAGAAGTGAACAGTTCATAACTCTGTCATTATATACATAATTTCATAATGAATGGTGCTCTGTAAGGAATTGTGGCACGCGCACAGAAGTTGTACAACTTGGATTCAACATTAAAGGCTTATTTTTAATGTACCATTTTTACGTGCCTCTTATGTTCAATCGGAAACGGACCAATTAGGAATTAGGAAAACATCTCCAATTTAAGATATTTTTATTATAAATTTTAGGCTTATTTTTTTCTAATGCTTTGCCACCTATCGGCGTTTAAACTTTACACATTATAATATTTTTATTAGTAACATCTAAAATTAAGAACGTAATTATAAATGGATGAACAGAATTATAACATGAATGGATGGTAACTGTTCTTAGACGATCACTGAACGTTTTCTGCTTCACTTCCGTCTTTGCTGCTGCTGAGATTGAAGGATAACTTGGAAACAGATGGAACTCGACTGTTGACAATTTGATTAGTCCTCGTAGACTGAGAAAAAGATGCACGCAGGCAATATAGAGCAGAGAATATACACTTTCTTGTATTCCAAAATATTATTAAAATTATAAAATAATGATTTAGTTTTCCATCGGGAAAGTTCACAGATAACCCTACAAAAAACAACTTTTAACTATCTGTGACCTCACAGTTCAAAGAAAACTAGGTAGTCTAAAATTAAGACTCCACCATTTTGATGTTATGGTTTATTTAGTTATTAAGGACAATCTGCTACAAATAAAGGAAGTTTGTAAATATACTTGAATTTTGAAATCAAAGTAGAAATAACAAAGAAGGTTTGATAGTCAAGACCATCACATCGATATGATATCTGTACATTACCTTTGAGAATTATTTTATTTACTTAATGGTCTAACTATATCTGTGTTTAGTCAGTACAAATTAATCTGTTTAATACTGTGTTATCCTATTCTTCATGGCTATTGCATTCAGCGTAGAGTCGCGCTGTCTGTTACTGAACAGATCATTTAGTCCATATATCTGTATTTGGTAATTTCAAATAATTAAGTCTATATAATATTGTGGTATATATGACAGGTCAGTTTGATTAAGTCACCCTGTATGGTAATATATCTATATAGACATTTGCAATGGCTCCATGTGCATTATACTCTTTACTAATTCGTGTTGTTTACCAATACCTCATCTTAATCTCGCCAGTTTATTCATTTCACATTCTATAAAGTTGTCATAGCTCATTCTACTCAGTTCTGTGTGTTTTGGATAGAGAATATTTCACTCCCTATATTTCTGGTAACATTTTGAATAAAGAACAATCAGTAAATATAATATATTGCATTTCTTCTTTTTTTTTCCTGCTAATTTCAATGCAACCAAGAACTTTTCGCTATTTTTAACTTATGGAGTTGTAGCCTTAGAACAACAAAGATTCTGCTATACCAGTTTGAGTTATTAAACAGTAAACTTTCATTTACGATAAGCACCTAAAGTTCACAATGTACAAATATTATGTTGTAACCTAGAAATAAATCTAAACGATGCTCTTTCATGTTAATAACGTTTAAAAATTAAGTGGTGGATAACGTGTCGTGTGTTACTTAAGTTGTTCAAAAGTCCCGAGCTGAAATGTGTGGTAATCTTCACTTACATACATAGCCATCAGGTAACTATATCCTCATAAAATCGAATGGTTCTTAGAAAGTAATAAGATAAACGTGGACGCTCTAGAGCAAAATGGGGTAATGGCCTGGGCAGATAATGAAAAAAATAAACCAGAAATTTTTATCGCCCTGTTTGCCTATAGGCAATAACGTAATACACAAAGCAATGATACTTAAATAAAGTGGGTACTATTATACAGGGGTATGAAATGAGCGTTGAAGATAGATGTATGTCAAAACAATATAGGGTACTCAATACGCTACGTCTAATTGACACATGAAGAAAAATTAAACGTCACTATTGAGGTTTCAAAATATAAAATTGACCGAACAAACAGTAGAGAAGACAAGCCTAAAAGAACAAATGCTTTTAAAAACGATAAACACTATCACATCCACAATGATGTCACAAACACAAAATTCAATTCACTATTTGTAACCTATTTATAGCCACTTAAAATCAAATGGAGCCAAATGTGCTACTTCTATATCTGTCTATGGCAATCAAACATGGGACGAATGTCAAAGTAGTTAAGACTATCAGTGTTGACCACCAAGACATATTAACACTTTATTGAACAGTCTTTACATTGAAACTACTTATTACACCGATTCTCATGATTAAACGTTTGAAATGGAAAACGGTTTTTGAGTAGCTAAGTATATTTATGTTTAAAATAGAATATAAGTCATAGAAAGATGAAGCGGTGTGTGTAAGAATGTGACAGATACAGAAATGATGGCGCTCTATGCCCCCCAGTTCAAGCACGAGGACAGACTTTATTTGTGAGAGCACAGAAGTGTGGTAGGCAATTTGAGTTCATTAAAATGTACCTTACTAGCAATAGCTTGAGGGTTAACTCTTTAGTTTTGTTGGTTCCGTGCTTGTCTGTCAAGTAGGAGTACCAGATTGATTCTAGAGTCAGTCGTGTAGGAAGTACCAGATTCAATCAGGCTCGAACCTACTTGCGGAGTCTGTCGTGTAGAAAGTACCAGATTCATATATATGTAAAAACGGCTCCTTTGGGTTGGGAATTTATTTTTTTACGTAAAGGAGCGAATAAAATAAACCAATACAAAGGAACACCTTTATACCTATATTAAAAATAATATAATAAATAATAATAATAAAATAAATAATATAAAATTGTATATTCAAACATCGAAGCACGCCCTCTACATTTCGACACTCAGTTACACAACCCCTTTCAAACATGAGGTCAGCTTCCGATTAGTTACCTCTTTCTTTCTTTGTGAACCTGACGATGACCGAAGAAGGTCGAAACGTTGTTCGCTCCTCTACGTAAAAAAAAAAAAAAAAATCTCAACCCAAACGAGCCGTTTTCACATATATATTTTTCCTTACAAGTGTGTTTTCTTGACATCATTGAGTACCAGATTCAGTCAGACTCGAACCCACTTGTGGAGTCTGTCGTGTAGGAAATAACAGTTCAGTCAGGCTCGAACCTACTTGTGGAGTCTGTCGTGTAGGAAGTAACAGTTCAGTCAGGCTCGAACCTACTTGTGGAGTCTGTCGTGTAGGAAGTACCAGATTCAGTCAGGCTCGAACCTACTTGTGGAGTCTGTCATGTTGAAAGTACCAGATTCAGTCAAGCTCGAACCTGCTTCTAGCGTCTGTTGTGTAGGAAAAATCAGATTCAGGCTCGAACCTGCTTCTAGAGTCTGTTGTGTAGGAAGTATCAGATTCAGGCTCGAACCTGCTTCTAAAGTCTGTTGTGTAGGAAGTACCGGATTCAGGTTCCATTCTGGTTGCGAGAGTTTGTTGCGTATGGATTACCAGATATAAGGGCTCGATCCTGCCTGTTAGAGTTGTAAAGTTGATTTACCAAACATGCCATATGTTTCAAATGATTCCATAGAATTCGTAACAAAATTGGATTGCTGAATTAATTTCATTTTTTCTCTTTGTAAACGTTTTCCTTCGCTCTTCTTCACGAGAATGTTAAGTGAACTATGATATGTCACATTCGCTGAAAATTGTAAATAAGTATACTAGTCTTCAATATTTTATTTATTTTGTGTAAACTGTTCAAGAAACTTAACCTTCTCCATAGTTTTCAATACTCTTGTGTATAGGTCTTTATTTCGTGGCACAGTAACAAAAATAAGCAGTGGTTTCTCTTCTGTAACTTGGTTGGATCTCAGTGTTCTAGTATTTACTAAAGACGTCAAAGTAATAAATAAGCAGTGGTTTCTCTTCTGCAACTTGGTTGGATCTCAGTGTTCTAGTATTTACTAAAGACGTCAAAGTAATAAATAAGCAGTGGTTTCTCTTCTGTAACTTGGTTGGATCTCAGTGTTCTAGTATTTACTAAAGACGTCAAAGTAATAAATAAGCAGTAGTTTCTCTTCTGCAACTTGGTTGGATCTCAGTGTTCTAGTATTTAGTAAAGACGTCAAAGTAATAAATAAGCAGTAGTTTCTCTTCTGCAACTTGGTTGGATCTCAGTGTTCTAGTATTTAGTAAAGAATTCAAAGTAATAAATAAACAGTGGTTTCTCTTCTGTAACTTGGTTGGATCTCAGTGTTCTAGTATTTACTAAAGACGTCAAAGTAATAAATAAGCAGTAGTTTCTCTTCTGCAACTTGGTTGGATCTCAGTGTTCTAGTATTTAGTAAAGAAGTCAAAGTAATAAATAAGCAGTAGTTTCTCTTCTGCAACTTGGTTGGATCTCAGTGTTCTAGTATTTAGTAAAGAAGTCAAAGTAATAAATAAGCAGTGGTTTCTCTTCTGCAACTTGGTTGGATCTCAGTTTTAATAAAGGATCTCAGTGTTCTAGTATTTAGTAAAGAAGTCAAAGTAATAAATAAGCAGTAGTTTCTCTTCTGCAACTTGGTTGGATCTCAGTGTTCTAGTATTTAATAAAGAAGTCAAAGTGATAAATAAGCAGTAGTTTCTCTTCTGCAACTTGGTTGGATCTCAGTGTTCTTGTATTTAGTAAACAAGTCAAAGTAATAAATAAGCAGTAGTTTCTCTTCTGCAACTTGGTTGGATCTCAGTGTTCTAGTATTTAATAAAGAAGTCAAAGTGATAAATAAGCAGTAGTTTCTCTTCTGCAACTTGGTTGGATCTCAATGTTCTAGTATTTAGTAAAGAAGTCAAAGTAATAAATAAGCAGTAGTTTCTCTTCTGCAACTTGGTTGGATCTCAGTGTTCTAGTATTTAATAAAGAAGTCAAAGTGATAAATAAGCAGTAGTTTCTTTTCTGCAACTTGGTTGGATCTTAGTGTTCTTGTATTTAGTAAAGAAGTCAAAGTAATAAATAAGCAGTAGTTTCTCTTCTGCAACTTGGTTGGATCTCAGTGTTCTTGTATTTAGTAAAGAAGTCAAAGTAATAAATAAGCAGTGGTTTCTCTTCTGCAACTTGGTTGGATCTCAGTGTTCTAGTATTTACTAAAGACGTCAAAGTAATAAATAAGCAGTAGTTTCTCTTCTGCAACTTGGTTGGATCTCAGCGTTCTAGTATTTACTAAAGACGTCAAAGTAATAAATAAGCAGTAGTTTCTCTTCTGCAACTTGGTTGGATCTCAGTGTTCTAGTATTTACTAAAGACGTCAAAGTAATAAATAAGCAGTAGTTTCTCTTCTGCAGCTTGGTTGAATCTCAGTGTTCTTGTATTTAGTAAAGAAGTCAAAGTAATAAATAAGCAGTGGTTTCTCTTCTGCAACTTGGTTGGATCTTAGTGTTCTTGTATTTAGTAAAGAAGTCAAAGTAATAAATAAGCAGTAGTTTCTCTTCTGCAACTTGGTTGGATCTCAGTGTTCTAGTATTTAGTAAACAAGTCAAAGTAATAAATAAGCAGTAGTTTCTCTTCTGCAACTTGGTTGGATCTTAGTGTTCTTGTATTTAGTAAACAAGTCAAAGTAATAAATAAGCAGTAGTTTCTCTTCTGCAACTTGGTTGGATCTCAGTGTTCTAGTATTTAGTAAAGAAGTCAAAGTAATAAATAAGCAGTGGTTTCTCTTCTGTAACTTGGTTGGATCTCAGTGTTTTAGTATTTACTAAAGACGTCAAAGTAATAAATAAGCAGTAGTTTCTCTTCTGCAACTTGGTTGGATCTCAGTGTTCTAGTATTTACTAAAGACGTCAAAGTAATAAATAAGCAGTAGTTTCTCTTCTGCAGCTTGGTTGAATCTCAGTGTTCTTGTATTTACTAAAGAAGTCAAAGTAATAAATAAGCAGTGGTTTCTCTTCTGCAGCTTGGTTGAATCTCAGTGTTCTTGTATTTAGTAAAGAAGTCAAAGTAATAAATAAGCAGTAGTTTCTCTTCTGCAACTTGGTTGGATCTTAGTGTTCTTGTATTTAGTAAAGAAGTCAAAGTAATAAATAAGCAGTAGTTTCTCTTCTGCAACTTGGTTGGATCTCAGTGTTCTAGTATTTAATAAAGAAGTCAAAGTGATAAATAAGCAGTAGTTTCTTTTCTGTAACTTGGTTGGATCTCAGTGTTCTAGTATTTACTAAAGACGTCAAAGTAATAAATAAGCAGTAGTTTCTCTTCTGCAACTTGGTTGGATCTCAGTGTTCTAGTATTTAGTAAAGAAGTCAAAGTAATAAATAAACAGTGGTTTCTCTTCTGCAGCTTGGTTGGATCTCAGTGTTCTAGTATTTAGTAAAGAATTCAAAGTAATAAATAAACAGTGGTTTCTCTTCTGTAACTTGGTTGGATCTCAGTGTTCTAGTATTTACTAAAGACGTCAAAGTAATAAATAAGCAGTAGTTTCTCTTCTGCAACTTGGTTGGATCTTAATGTTCTTGTATTTAGTAAACAAGCCAAAGTAATAAATAAGCAGTAGTTTCTCTTCTGCAACTTGGTTGGTAAAGAAGTCAAAGTGATAAATAAGCAGTAGTTTCCCTTTTATTAAATGGTTTGACCTTAACATTCTAGTATCTTGTTAAGAAGAATGTATATCTCAGCACAGTAATAAATATGCATTATTTTCCATTTTGTATCTTCATTGAAACACAATGTTTTTGTATAAAGTAAAAAAGTCTTTATATGTAGCAGAGTAAAATTAAACATTATTTTACCTTCTGTTCCTTAGATGGATCTTAATGCCCGAGTGTGAACAAAATAAGTCTTTATTTCATGGCGTAATAACAAATAAACATTGTTTTTCCTTCTGTACCTTAGTTGGATCTTAATGCCCTAGTGTGAACTAAAGAAGTCTGACCAGTGGCCAGTCAGTGACCCAGCTTAATACAAGCAGAAAGCGGATTAAGTATATACAATTCTTCTTATTTATTTTGTAAAACCATAAATAAATGCAGTTAAAAATAACACATTCTTTTACGCTTACACAATAACGTTATGCTTGCTATGTAAACCAAAAAAAAAAAAAAAAGTTCACTGTTTACAGTCCCCTAGCGGGACAACGGATTTACAAGGCTAAAATCATGGTCTCGATTCCTCTCGGTGGACACAGCACGTACATAGTCAGACGTGGCTTTGCTATAAGAAAATACAAACGCACATTGTTTTTAACTGTATTTATTCGAACTAACCATATTTCAATTTAAAGAATAATTTGAATAATGTTCAAATTATAACTAGCTCGGCATGGCCAGGTTGGTTAAGGCGTTCGACTCGTGATCTGAGGGTCGCGGGTTCGAGTCTCAGTCGCATCAAACATGCTCGCCCTTTCAGCCATGGGGGCATTATAATATGACGGTCAATCCACTATTCGTCGGTAAAAGAGTAGCCCAAGATTGGCGGAGGGCGATGATGACTAGCTGCCTTTTCTCTAATCTTACACTGCTAAATTAGAGACGGGAGCGCAAATAGACGTCGTGTAGCTTTGCGCGAAAGCAAAACAAACAAAGAACAAATTGTACAGAGCGTCACTTATTATAACTTATCTCGGACGACTCTCCGATTTTTTATGGTACTTACATTATGTCCTACGATTTCACGTAATTAGATGTTTTAATTTAGAAGATAATCAAATGTGGATATCTATCAAACTTATGGTATTTGCCAACAAGATTGATATACACTATTTTCTCTCTTAACACAAATATATTTTCATATAAAACAATGATACAATTTAATCTAACGGTTATTACAAATAATGATTCATATACAACAGTTTTACAAACTTACAAACACTACTGAATCTTATATCTGATTTGGAACTAAATATTTTATCAGCGGTTTACTATGAGCGAATTAATTCTATATTGATATACAGGTAAAATCCACTTGACGGGGAAGCTCGCTTCACGTAAGTTTTTCAAAGCCGAAGTTATACAATTGTCTTCCCACAGATACTAACGTCTAAAGTTAATTCTTTGAAGATGAACGATTCGTAATATTCTAGATATACGTGGCCAAATATCTGCGATTTTCCGATTAACAAACTCTTATCACAGTTAAAGCTTCCGAGATTTATGGTGCATGGACTGTAGCAACCCACCAACGCATTAAACTGCCTCTCCGCGTGTTGCGATGGCTACCTTTTATACTCCGTAGGAGAGATTCTCCAAAAATCAGCTGGCAATAATATTAATTGGCATTTACGTACATATATAAATTCTTGATTCTTACGCTCCAGAATCTTCTATAAATTTGAAGAACAGGATGAACTTGCACAATACACATTTAACAATATAAGTTACATACATTTCTAAATATATATTAAACTGAAACAAACATAGATCTCAAATATAATATTAAATCCATTACAAAACGCAAAGCATTTGTAAAAATGAGTAAAAAAAACCCACAAGAAGGATGATTCAAAACTATAACTTTTTGCACTCGATCTCTTTAGATGTACTAAACAGCACCCACATTTTGTGCTAGTCTCATCTAATAATGGAATTTAATCGCCACTTTTTTAAAATTCCAAAGGCACCAAAGTGTTAGCGCAATTTTGGTGTAACGAGACATGAACCATAAATCCGAGGATCCACAATCTCACACACTAACCACAAGGTCATGCCTGGCTCTCTTTTATAGTTGGAAAGGCCGAGCCATTTCACAGTAGTCAATATGTCACTGTAGGACGTCATGTATCAGTCGTTGTGCCATCTTGATTGGAAGTTGAAGGTCAAATGGACAGTTTCCCCACGCAAAATGCACAATAGAAATTTTTGGACTTTGTAAGTTCAACGACACAAGTCCAAGTAACTAAAATCGTCAAAACTCCTTGAAATGTACATTGAACAATGTCTGGAATTCATATGTGTAACGATGCTCTGTGTGTATATTGTCGTTGGTCAACAATAAACTCATATTTAACACTTATGTATTTGTCCCTTAAGTGAGAATGTCATGAAGTACTATAGTGTTTACACAAATAGGTGTAGGTGTTCTTCAGGCGCTCAAAGGTGATGCGTAGTACGTTACAGCTCGAAGATTAATATAAAAACAAAGAAAGGGGGAAGGTATTCATCATCCAGTGCATTCAAAAAGTTTTAAACAACACTTGAACTTTCGAAAGTGGTTATAAATTATATTTTCTGTCAATAATAAGTGATACTCCCTGCGTTTAGTTTCTAAGAATATTTTACTGTAATTTAGAAGTGATATCTGCTTGATAATGTGATAACTTTAAACAACAGTTGCTTCTTGAAATTTTAAAGTTTTCGTTTCTTTCCATTTAGTACTCTTCATTTGCGTAATAGTTTATTAATATATCCATTTTATCATTTAAGCAAACCCGCAACATATGCAATATGATATCGGTATTACTTCTACGGAAACAGACTGAAATTATCTACCGTTTAGAAAAGTGGAAATCGCACTTGATGTAATATTTCGAAAATGGTTTCTTTTGTTTTTCTTAGTATAGGTAAGTATTAACATAATTGTTTTATAAATGGCCAAGGGTCACATATAACGTCATGTTCAAAACTATAACCACCTTTTTAACTTTCCAAGCTTATTTCCCAAAATTTGGAAACGAGTTTTCATTGTAATAAAAAAAATTAACAAATTTGGGTCCCCCATTGGCATAGCGGTAAGTCTACGAATTTACAACGCTAAAATAAAGGATTTATTCCTCTTGGTAAACACAGCAGATAGCTCGATGTGGCTTTCCTATAAGAAAACACACTGTGATTTGGATCAAAAAATCAGTGAAATTGTATATACCTAGAAAATGCAATTAAACGTGTTTGATTGTCTTCTGAACAAAACTTATGCAACAGTGGACTAAACGTCTGATTGAGAGACCGTTTGGCTCTAGGACAGAATCGTCTCGAATTGCTGAGTAGATGGAAGACAATCAGTCAACAGTACGCTGAAGCTGCTACACTTAAATGATTGGCAGATTTGATTATCGTTTTATATTGTATTCACAGTTGTATGGTGTCTCCAGGTCTCAAATTCCATACCCTTGGGTCCTCGATCTGATATGCGAGGCATTGTAGTTATGGTACTCGATTAGCAATCTGAGGATCGCTTGTTCGAATCCCCATCGTACCGAACACCTTTGACCTTTCCGGTGTAGGGTCGTCATAAGTGACGGTCAATCCCACTGTTATTTGTTAAAATAGTAGTTCAAGAGTTGGCGGTGGGTGTTGCTGACCAGGTGCATTCACTGTAGTCTGTCACTGCTGCATTAGGGACGGCTATCGCAAACAGCTCTCGTGTGGCTGTGTGCTAAATTTAAAACAAACAAAGCAATATGCCAACATAACTTACATAAATGAGAAACTTTCTGACGAAGTTAGAAAAAAAGTGAGTACATCAAGCAAAATACTAATAATAATATAATTGTACTAATCAGAGGTCAGTTTCCATTGAATATTTAAACACTTAATAAAAAAGGTGCATCGATAAAAGTATTTCTACCTGAATTGTTAGCTTCACTTCCTATTAGTTTTTTCATAAAAAAGGAAACAGCAGATTAGAAACAGTAACTAATTTTTTCTTTAAACTCACTTTATTTATGTACGCTTATTTTAAACATTTTCCTACTAATTTTAAATTTTATACTTTCTTAGGTAATGTTTTAATATTTCTGTGTTTAATTTTGATATGCTTCAAGACTAGGTTTAATAATGTTCAGTTATTGAAGCTATATATTTTTAAGAGGCATGCCTCAATTTAAAGAATCATTATTTTCATTTAACGCAGTTATACGTGTCAACTACTATTTGTTTGTTTGTGTTTCATATTTTCGCTTGTCTACTCAAGAACTGTTCTATCCGTCCCTACTCTTGAACTGCTAATACAGAAGGAAGGGAAGTTTGCTAATCAACAGCGCATACCTCTAATTCTGGAACTACTCGAATAGTGGGAACTGACTGTCACTCTCATAACGCAACCACGGCCTCCTAGCTCGAAGCAAAATTTTCTGTAACTAATTTTGAACTCACCGTATTTTTTTTTTATAAAACATTACACACGTATATATGCACATAATATTTAATACATTTGCTGGTATTGTATAAAATATTCTAGTTTTCTTCGTTTGATATCAATTACATTAAATTTGTTCAACTGAATGATTTAATCCACTTATCATCTGGCATAATAAAATCGGGAAAATATCACATGAGATCTATTTGTCTATAATTCTTTAAACACATAAAATTGATTTATCACCAAATCTTTAATCAGAGGAGTTTGTTTTGTCCATAAATATTCAACTGCGTGATATTGGTTCACCGATAACTTGTCCCCAGCGAATATACAAAACAACTTTCAAAAGCATGTTGTTGAAAAACTAAAACAGATATTACTGGTCAGACACAGTAAGCTGAAATTACAACTAATCCGAGAAGGCTTAAACGATTTGTACAATAAACAAACTTTAATATCTGTCTGGGACATCTAAAATATTTATTATCCTTTTTATTTTGCATAGTAATCCAAAACAAAAAGAAGATCACAAACGTGTTTAAAAATAAAGAAGAAGCTTGTTTTTATTACCAAATACCTCATTACTACACGATTACGTTAATTCTTTAATCGTGTAAGCTCCCATAATTTATGAGACTTATCGCTAAACTTTGCCATACCTGTCTCCAACAGCAGCCTAATGTTGCAACGGACAGAGAAATATTTCAGAGGGCATCACTGTCCTGGTGGACAGCCTATAAACTAACCGGTCCTGTCAGCAGGTTGATTTTATCGGATCACGGTGTTGATGGAACAAAAAAAAAAAGTACATCGTTTTCTCAGGAAAGGGGGTGAACGGGACTGTTGCACGTGAAACAACTTTAGGTATGTTTCTATTCAGTTAACTGCTTAGCCCTGAATTTTATTCTCAGAGTTACTAAAGTACTTTACTTTTTTCTGCTGGCTTTAAACTCTGTGGAAAAAAAAGAAGTCATAAACAGATTTGGACCTCCCAAACCCCAACCAACACACACCCTTCTCGTCAATTTCCAGGTTAAAATGTTCTAAACAAGAAGCAGTTTCAGTTTACTTTATCCCCCCCCCCTTTCCCAACGAAACATCTTAGAAGCCTTAATTCCTTAATGGCGGCACATGACAAAAAGAGACACCTCTGTATGGGGTGGTCAAAGCCCGTTTAAACCATATTATCTGTGGTTTCTTACAATGAATTGCTGCCAACCCCCTTGCTGCCCTAGATACTGCCACAAAGGTAGTACTGCAAGTTCTTTCCGCTGTCGATGGCAGGATAAAAATATACAAGAACTGATTAGCTTCTCTTCACCCACGCGTTTTATATGATTCCTCTTCTGTAAGCCTGTTTTACGACGGCAAGAGATAAAGAAAAAATGAGGTGGTAAACTGTTTTGTATAGCCTGGAATCCTATACACTTAAATTAAAGCAATGTTGAACTTTTGTGGAAAGTCATAAATGTGTTTTACTTACGTTTTATAATAAGACACTATAATGAAAGACTTAAGATCCCCTTCCTTGAGACCGATAATACCTGGTGTTATATAGTACGTAAATCTCGTCATATTTATAATCAGTTTGATAAACCGGGGTCGTTCGTAAACCTACCGTATATAATCTCGAAATTGTTCTCTAGTTTACTTCACCTTTTGAATAAATAGCATTAAAATGAAAAAGAGACAGATATGAGCACAGTTGCTTAGTGTTGTAAAAGTGCCCCAGTACAATGAAAAAATTATATTATTTTGTTTGTTTTGAAATTCCACAAAATTATTCGACAGTTAACCATCACCACTCATCATCAACTTTTGGGCTACTTTTTTTACCAACTAATAGTGGGATTGAATGTCACATTAGAACACCCCCAACGGCTGAAAGAGCAACTATATTCGGGAACGGGATTCGAGTCCCAGTCACCAAACTGTGCCAAGTTAATACGTTACAAAAAATCATTAGTAGGTAAAAATCTGTGATAATGTTTATTTGTTTTGAATTTCACGCAAAGCTACTCGAGGACTATCTGCGCTATCCTTCCCTAATTTTGCATTGTAAGACTAACAGAAAGGCAGCTGGTTATCACCACCCACCGTCAACTCTTGGACTACTTTTTTATCCATGAATAGTGGGACTGACCGTCACATTATATCGCCCCCACGGCTGAAAGGGCGAGCATGTTTGGTGCGGCCGGGGTTCGAACCCGTGACCCTCATATTACGAGTCGAACGCCTTAACACACTTCGCCATGCCGGGCCTATCTGTAATAAACTTGAATACAATTTATCACTTTAAAATCTCATTTTCAAGGAATTGTTTATAAATTTTAACAACACTGCTTACACTGCTAAATTAGGGACGGCTAGCACAGATAGCCTCGAGCAGCTTTGTGCGAAATTCAAAAAACAAAAAACAGACAAATTTAGTTATGTATTTAACAGCGATCTTAACCCTTTTAGGGTCACTGAAACGAAATTAAAAGAATCATTTTGTGTCGTATAAACAGTAAACAAGGTGATGACACAGCACAAGAAGGTCAGGAATGAATAAAACTTGTCAGAAACAAAGTAAAATCAACACTGATGTAAAGGACATGACCACGTCAAACACAATAACTTTAAAAACTTCAGAGAAACATTGTCTTTGAAAGAAAAGGTCCTTTGAAATATGCATTCGCTTTGTTTAAATAGTTAGAAAAAGTTTTAAACAATTACAGATATGAAATGATTTACAGGCTCATGGACTTACTTTCTGGGCACTTCTAAGATTAAGTTTATAACATGTTTATAACTGAGTGATATGCATTAAGGCTTCGAGCAGCTAAAGATAACGTATCACCCAATTTGACTGCTTTTTGTATAAAATACTGTCTTGACAATGTGCAAGATTCTTCAAATTTTTATGTCTTTCATTCAAGGTCTACAGTTCTTTGTATGCGAAATCAAATGTGCTGAATTTGTATTGGACCAATAAAAGCCTTATTTTCTTGCCATTCTTTAAATGTGTTCTGAAAGCGCCATCTGATGGTAATTATTCAACTACAAATCGACTAAGTTTTGTAGTCATCACTTCATATCAGAACTTAGATAAGAGCCAGAGCAACATTTTTTTATCAAGTTAACATCAGTTCAATATTTACGATCGCTCAGGAGGCTTCGCACACGTCCCCTATACTTAGTAGTTTCTTATTTTGTCAGTTCACTGTAATCACAACTCGAAATCTATACATAAATATAAAGTTAAGATGATTATATCACGTCTAGCTACAGTCTATTAAACTGACTAAATATAACTAGCTGAAAAGTGGCTTAAGTTGATACGCTTCTCTTTCCTTCGTCGTTTCTTCGCGGGATTGTCAAGAAGGAAATTAATCTATGTTGAAAGTTTAATTGCGGATAATTGAAGTGTGTATTTAATAGCGACCTTGACCCTTTCAAAACTCACTGTAACAAAATTAAAGAATGACCTTGTATTATATAGATAGTTAAAAGTCTGTGGCGTAGTATTTGAAGGACTCAAATAAGCACATTTCATCCTGCAATTAGATATCAGATGTTTATCGAAAAAGGAAGCGCTTCCATACACATGTAAATGTGCTGCTAAGCCTATTTTCAACTGAATGTTTTTATTCTCGTTTGAATATGGAATCTACACGTCAGAAAAGCTTTTAGCTCAACGATGATGAATTATATAATAGAAACATAAATATTTTTTTGCAAGAAGAGAACATTCACTACACACTTTAATCGACTGAAAACTGTATTTTTCGACTTTCATTTATAAGATTTTTTTCTTGCTTTTGTCTTTTTACAAATGAGACTAATTTTGATAGCTTATTTTTGTTTCTTGTTTATAATTTCGTGCAAAGCTACACGTTGGCGATTTACTCTAGACGTCCATAATTTAGCAGTGTAAAACTAGAGAGAAGGCAGCTAGATATCACCACCATCCGCCAACTCTTCGGCTACTCTTTTACCAACAAATATTGGGGTTGGCTGTCGCTTTATAACGCCTCCACGGTTGAAAGGGCGAACATGTTTGATGTGATGATATTCGAACCCGCGACCCAGGCCAACCTATTTTAAGAAATTAATTGTAAAAGCTTCAAGATATTATTTAGATACACATATATGCATCATTTCTGCCTGGGTTTTGTGATCGGATGGAGACTGAACAAAGCGATTTTGTATTCCGTAAAATGTGGTTTAGACATTTGTGTGAAGACAAGTAAAAACAAATAAACTTTGCTGTACTTGTGTTCCAGGTGGCGAATTTAAAAATAAATATTTTTTTCTCCGGTACTTATGTTCCATGTGGCAAATTTACAAATAAATCATATTTTTTTTCTTTACTATACTTATATTTGAGCTGAGAAATTAACAAAGAAATAAGCTGTTCTTCGGTACTTATATTCCAGGTGGAGTATTTATAAAATAAACTTGAATGCCATAATTTGTAAACTGTTCTAGCCTTGACATTAACATTTTGTTTCATCAGTGCATGAAGCAAGTCAATTTGTATTGTTTGTGTTAACAATCACAGTTACCTCAACTGGTCTTTAATTCTGTATATGTAAGCATATAAATAAAGTTTGCATAATTGTATCACTTTTATCAGTAACGATCATCGCGTGTCTCTTTTTTTTTTTTTTTATTTAACCGCTGTATTATAACAACTATTGCTTTATCTGATACTAGTTTGCAGGCTAAATCCTTCAATCCTCAAGTTTCAGTGACTGTACTTTACCTGTGCATCCATTCGCAATCACTAACATCACAACACATCCACTACTGTAGTAAATAAATTCCTCCTCATTGGAAAGACTGTAGACAGCCTTCTTATGGCCATATATTGTAGCGAACAATAGGAAGTCGTTCCTAGTAGCGCCACAGTTCGGGTATAGTATTTTCTTCTGGATATGATGGGTTTCAACTCCGCCCAGAAAGAGGCTTATCCTGTCACTTCTATGTCATTGACATAGTTACTGCTGTCTTTCTATCGGCAATGGTTTCTTTACACTTAGATGATCTGTCAGATAATCATGACCAGGTCTTCAACTTCCGTTAGAGAGGACTACTACCCTTATATCTAAAAACAAGTATTTGACAAGTATTTACCTAAATGAAGTATTGTATTATTTTTCCCCATTTTGGGTCCCATCTATATAAAACTTTTCTTCTGGATCTGGTTCAGTATTAGACAGAGCACCCTTAATATTCATAGAGAGAACAGAGAATAACCTCCTTCTCATCATTTTATACTATTAGCTGATGTTATTGGAAGTCTCGATCTATTTGGCATCCGCTTGAGTTCAAGTGAATTTTCTTAGTGTTTGTACCATAAGATTAGGGGCCTGGCATGGCCTAGCGCGTTAAGGCGTGCTCTTCGTAATCTGAGGGTCGCGGGTTCGCGCCCGAGTCGCGCCAAACATGCTCGCCCTTCCAGCCGTGGGGGCGTTATAATGTGACGGTCAATCCCACTATTCGTTGGTAAAAGAGTAGCCCAAGAGTTGGCGGTGGGTGGTGATGACTAGCTGCCTTCCCTCTAGTCTTACACTGCTAAATTAGGGACGGCTAGCACAGATAGCCCTCGAGTAGCTTTGTGCGAAATTCCAAAACAAAACCATAAGATTAATACAATTTTACAGATTAGGTGTAATGTACATATTTTCTTCTTTTTTTTACATTAATTTCTATGTAACTGCTTTGGTTCTTTCGTAGATGATCCTGTAAAACTAAATCCTAGTCATAGTTCAAAATATTTTCTAAAACCTAAGGTATTCATTCTGGCACTTGTAATTTACTGGTTAGGTTGGATTTGAATGAGTGCGTTAGTGGAATGCAGAAGAACTATGGGCTGATAAAAAAAGACAAGAACAAGAAAATTGTAATGAGTAAATGTCTTTTACCATTACTATAGTTATTTCGTCATGTAGATATTACACATGTTACACCGAAAAAAGTCATTTTAATATTTACCATTACCGTTGGTTTGTCATTGATATACAACAAAAGCTATCCCCAAAAAAACTATAGTCTAGTACTATTTAGATGTATTCTAAATCATATTTAACGTTAAACTGTCTTAGAAGCTATCTAAATCATCAAAGCTTTCTCTTGACTTAATAGCGAGTTCGGAAGCTTATAACGCCAAATATCCAGGGTTCGATCCCTTTGAAGGATGCAGTGCAGCTTTGGGCTTAATAATGATCAAGTAGTAACTACCCTGAATTTGTTTATACATACAATACAAAAAAATCGTTTCACAAATACTAGTAACAAAAATTATGAATAAATCAAAAAACTCAACATAAACAAAAATATTTAAATAATTAAATGTGGACCAAAAGTGCTGGGAATCATAGAAAAGATGTGATGATATCTCTATTGACAATCGTCGCTGTATTGGAAAGATTCATTGGTAATGGAATGACGTCACCATATTAGGATATGGCTGCAGCTCCGTATTAGAATTAACATTTTACCAGATCTTAGATAATACTCCTATGCAGTTTCAGTTTTGTTACTTAGGTCAAATAAATCTTGTAGCGTATTTTGTAGCTACCGTAACTCTGCATAAATACCTAAAATTGATCCAAATATCTCTTTTATTCTTCTGTTTGGTTGAAAATTTCAAATAAAGCTACTCAAGCGCTGACTGTTAATATTAGTCCCTACTTTTGACTTTATGCATAAGAGCATAGCTGGTAAACAAAACCTTTCTCCAACTGTTACGGCACTCTAATCTGACCGAATAGTAGAATATGTTCATCACTCTTTAAAATCCGTCGCGATCCAAAAGAGTGTATCGCGTTTTTGGTGCAAAAGAAAACAAAACATGAAGCATGGACCTCAGATTCACAGTTGAACAAGTTAACCATTATGCAACCTAAGAATCCTTTATAAGGCAGCTCTAACTTATGTAAAAAAAATATATATATATATAAGTGTTGTCAGGCGCCCCCCACTAGTACAGCGGTAAGTCTACAGATTTACAACGCTAAAATTAGGGGTTAGATTCCTTTCGGTGGGCTCAGCAGATAGCCTGATGTGGCTTTACTGTAAGAATAACAAACAAAGAAACTGTTGTTCGACAAGATGGTTAGGTTTTTTTTTTTACTTTTTAATTTCGCGCAAAGCTACACGAGGGCTATTTGCACCAGCCATTCCTAATTTAGCAGCTTAAGACTAGAGGGAAGGCAGTTAGTCATCACCACCCCCCGCCAACTCTTAGTGGGATTGACCGTCCCATTGTAACGCATCCACTGTTGAAAAGACGAGCATGTTTGGTGTAACGGGGATTAGAGACCCGCGACTCTCAGATTACGAGTCGAGTGTTTTAATCACCTGGCCACGCAAGGTACCGAAGGAAATTAATGTTTATTTGTTATTATGCCATGAATATAGAATCAAAAATAACTTTATCTATAAACTCTAGCGTTTGGTGGTTTAACACTCTTCTCTCTTGCTATGCTGATTGATTGAAAATGTTCTGAAAGCTTTTGAAGCCAGATAACAGGAGATTAAGACAAATGGATATAAGTAGACCGATAAATCTGGCTCAAATTTTTTGAGTGATATCATGCATGCCATAAAAAATAATCTCTGATGACATAAGTCTAGGTTCGAAGTTATTCAATTGTTCTTTTTTTATTTAGGCAGGCTGATTCAGTTTCTGTAACTCAATACATTACATACGTCATTCAAATGGAAGACAGGGTGCAGATGTATCAAGTTACTCTTAGAAGGATTTGATGCATTTACTGCAAGATCTTGTTCTCAAGGATTCTGGGAGAAATGGTGCCAATGATAACAATGTAATGTCGATCTCAGGTTATAGAGTGTATTCCGATAGCTGTTGTTTTTATTCATTCCACATGAACAAGATATCCAATTACTTTACGTAAAACAATAAGTTTAAATACGTCAAGCCAAAGATTATTGATTTTTATTTCAATCGTAAATATTTGTGTTACGAACACAGTGGAGAAAAAACCTAATTGAAAAAAACAAGTCACGTATATCTTAACCAAACAAAGTTTTTACTTTTTATTTATCCCCCACTTTCCACGGGTACAACGGTATATCTGCGGTACAACCCTAGAAACCTGTGGTGAACAGAGTACAGATAGTCTGATGTGAAGCTTTGTGTTTAACCTCAAACGACCAAGAAATTTGACCTTTTTGAGTTCAATATTAATAATTTCTCGTATCGTATGAATTTACTCAAACACAAATTGAATTAGCTTGTACTATGCTCACTATATAGATCAAACACTGAATTTTAGCACCATAGCCCCTTAAACTTGTAGCTGAGCCACACCAAGCTACAGTTCTCACTCATATTAAAATATTTAGTATATTAAATAACTACCTTATAAAACAAACACAACACAGAACCTTGATAAAACTACAGTTAAAAAGACAAAATTACTCAAAATATTTTTTGTGTATCTTAGCTTAACTATTTCTGCTAATTTAACTGTGGGGCCTCATGATGTTCATGGACATCATTGGTCAAGCAGTCTTTCTTTTCCAAACATGCACAGATATTTTGTGTCTTGGCTTTACTGTTCAAGATTTTATAATTCAGATGAAGTCTATTTTAATTTTACTCGTAAAATCAGTTAACAAATAAATCCGAATATTTGATAACAACTTTCTTCTCAAATGTCATTATTATATACAAAAACTATATTTTTAATACCATAATTTTCGTCATTTGTAATGTGTCAAAAGGTATATATACATGTAGCACAAGTTTTTTGTGTCTATATAAAAGAATTCACTAGCACTCTCTACATAGGGATGACACGTAGGCTTGTATTAAAGCGATACAAAAGCTATCTGGACTTTCTTATCTATAGGTCATCAGAAGCTAGATGTGAAGAGCTATCTAACATAATCGATCTATCTCGAATATATATGCCGCTTTTCATCTATTCAGAGCGTCCCAAAATCCAGAGCGTTAGGAGGAATCTCATTCTCCATGTGAAGTCGAGACGACTTAGTATGTTATGTGATAATTAGCTAGATCAAGTGATATGTCCAATTCTTTTCTTGCCTTGTATGGTTCCTTGTTTTCAAGATTTGTTCAGTAACCAGCTCTCTACACAGCTTCTTTTATTTCGCGATGAATGTTTATATTTGACATATGATTGGAAACATATGTTCATGATAATATTTTTCTATCTCTATTGGTTATACTTTATAAGTTTTCCATCTATCATAGTCCTTTTAATGTCTTGTTCAGGAGACAGAGATGGTCGTTTTGAGTTACATTGGAATGTAAAATTTTATAGTTGTACCCTAAACAGTCTCCATTTGACAGAAGCCTAATCCACAATGCTTTCTCTGGTTAGAATTCATAAGTAGTCTTTCAGTTTTATAAGTGTTTCAAGCTTATTTATGTACAACAGATTCATTTCGTGTTATCTTTATTCTATCCAAGTTAGCCATCTCCATCTAAGGAGGCCCAGCATTGCCAGGTGTTAAGGCACTCGACTCGTAATCCGAGAGTCACGGGTTCGAATCCCCGTCACACCAAAAATGTTCACCCTTTCGGCCGTGGGAGCGTTATAATGTGACAGTCAATCTATTGTTCGTTGGTGAAAGAGTAGCCCAAGAGTTGGCGGTGGGTGGTGATGACTAGCTGCCTTCTAGTCTTACACTGCCAAATTAGGGATGGTTAGCGCAGATAGCTCTTGTATAGTTTTGCGTGAAATGCAACAAACAAACAAACCGTCCAACGAGGTTCCCTATTGGCATAGCAGTATGCTTGCGAACTCACATCGCTAAAAACCGGGTTTCGATAAACGTGGGGGCAGAGCATAGATTGCCCATTGTCTAGCTTTATGTTTAATTTCAAACACTCCAATCCATCTAATGTTTTCTTTCGTTTTGGTTTTTGTTCTTCTAGCTACTCGTTTTGTTAATACTGTATTATTATTAATGGCTTTAAAGTTGGTTTTAAAGTATAACCGTGTTCTTAAAAACACCCAAAAATCTTTCAATAATACATAGTAATATTATATATGTGTGTGTATGTGTGTTTGTATAATTTATTGGTTAAAAGTTGGTATATGTATGTACATATATATGTTTATACTTTGCCTCTGAAACATACACATGTATTGTGTGTAGGTTATTGTTATGGTGTGAATTGGAAACTCTTATTAACGTTTTTACCTTATCATTAGTATAATGGATGTTATAGATAATCGCGCTATAATGAAATTTCTTCGGGTCATGTCGGAACTAATGACTTAAATGTAACAGTTGTGAAATATGTATTACATAGATTTTATGGGAATATCCTAGGTTTACCTCTTTTGTATAAAATATATACTATGTCCGAGTTGCGTATAAGACTGTGAAACATTCATTCTACCTAAACCCTTTCTCACAAGTTTAAACAAAAGAGAATACCTCTTTCTAAACATATATACCCTGTATATAATACGTACGTTTGAGATATGATTAATTATATAATGGTAGATAAAGAAACTGTGAACAAAATTTGTCACAAAGTAGGTAACCAACGTATGTAACTTTAGAGTGAGTTAAGCCTTTTTATGATTCACATTGTTGCATTTTCGTTAATCATTCATATGAAAAGATTTCTATGTCATGTGAAGGAACTTATTCTGCGCAATATAAATAACTGAAAGGTTTGATGTAATAATTTAATTGGGATGTTTATTATATTGTACAATTCGTAATTCTTTGTTGTTGTTGTCTTTTTACGAAGTTAATATGATGCGTTTTGTACGTTTTGCACAATGTTTGTTAACAACAATTACCACACAGGTTAAAAAAATGATATGTTGACACTGGAATCAGTATCATGGCAAATAAAACCAAAAATAATGTTATTATAAAAACTTATGATTGAAAATAATGAATAATATAACGGCATGTTATCTACTCTACATTTGCTATGTTCAGTGTCGACGAGGCCTTTCGTAAAATACCACGGATCTTCGTAAAAGCTGGGACATAACAAAGATAATAATGTTTGAGACGCTATTTATATGATCAATTACTTGAACAAAATATTTTTGGTGTGAGCTAGATTAAGTTCTTTAGGTGCATTATTTATTAGTTATATTTTTGTAAGTCATTATTCATCAGAATTAGGCTTAGGATTTTTGGTAAGTCATTTGTCATCAGGATTAGGCTTAGGATTTTTGGTAAGTCATTTGTCATCAGAATTAGGCTAAAGATTTTTATTAACACGAAATAATTTATTTCTTTTAATCGTTTATTTATTCAACTTCAATTAACGTTACTTATTATTCAGGAAAACTGGTAAACCAATAAGCTGTTGTTGTTTTTTCTTAATCTTTGGTACTAGATAAGGTCAAGCAATCAATAGCTCAATAGGAAGAGCATTAATTAATTATTGTAAGAACTTTGGAATAAGAGTAAATAATAAAATAATAATAACTAATCTACAATATATCAATAATATCGTCAGTACCGTGTCTCATCAGGTCTATTTTCATTATATGGACATAGTAGTAGTCTATACGCTATTTACATCACCACAAAAACTGCTTCGGTGTTAACTATACTAGCTTGTTGAACTAAAATCGTTACTAAATATTTTAAAGTCATAATGCATCATATATAATATATTTAACTCGAATTAGCATTACTCAACATTTAGACGAACTAGCAAAATGGTTAACTAGTCTTTTTGAAATTAGGGTTATTATCATTTGAAATCGATATCCGAAGTAATGAATGGTAAAGTTGCACTAGGGTCAGTTTCATTAAAAAAATGATATCGGGGCTAATGTCGCTAGTAAAATGATACCACGGTCAATGTCACAACAAAATGTCATCAGGGCTAGCTAGTGTCGTGGAAAAATGTTGTCATGGTGAAGAGATATCAAAGTTAATTTTGTGGTAAGTTATATTATTATTAACTTATTATAAAGTGATATATATATCCGAGGAATATCAGGTAGTAGCATGTTTGTATCATTACATCTTAAATAAATATATGCTGGTTTCTCCCACAAAGTGACTCTGTTACTCAGGGGAGGCCAGATGTAATAGAGCTGTGTGATCTATTTGATAACATACAAATTGATATTTTCTCATAAAAGGTCATAATTGTATGTTGCTACCAAGCAAAAAATAAATTATGTTAATTTTTCTTGGTGCATTTGATACGAATAAATAAACAAAATATTAATAAAAAGATTCTGATTCCATAAATTAATTATCCTTACAGTTACATCAACACGCTTTTATGCAGTATTTTTAAACTTTTAATAAACGTATTACATTTATTATAAGATCTAATAAAACCTTAATACAATTTTTTTGCCAGATAGCGGAGATTTTTGATGTAAAAACAGTTAACTGTCTGTTGTTATAGTTTGTTGTGTTTTTTTTTTTATAAATTCAAAATTGGTTCGAAATTGTTTTCTCTTTGTACTTACTCTTGCTAGTTCAGACTTCCACAGCTTGAAGTGTTTTTAAGATGTTGGAGTTATATAAATACTCCCGAGTTATCGGCCAAGAGACAGGCTGATAACCTATATGCTTATGTACAGAAATATACAAATGGATATTTTGTGCTTATCTCTGACAAGTCGTGAGTGCAATTTAAAACGTTACTACACTATATTGTTTCAATTGATATTCCTGTAGTTGTGTTTTCTTGATAATAAGCGGGATTACATTCCCGTACATGTTGTATAGAATGATCCTTTAATGTTTTCTTCAAAGTTTTATTCATTAATACGTTTGTTTATTACACCTTCCATTTCGTATTTGTAAAACTATTTCTCAAAGTCAAATAAGAAACGTCAAAGGTGCAATAACATCTTATAGCTTTCAGAAGCAGCCAGATCATCTGAAAATATGTAACACGTATAATGTAGCCCAACATGGCCAGGTGGTTAGGGCTCTCGACTCCTAATATGAGAGTCGAGGGTTCGAATTCCAGTCACACCAAACATGCTCGCCCTATCAACCGTGTGGGCGTTATAAAGTGTCTGCCAATCCACAATTCGTTGGTAAAAAGAGTAGCCCAAGAGTTGGCGGCAATGGGTGGTGATAGATAACTGGCTGCCTTCCCTCTTGTGTTACACTGCTAAATTAGGGACGGGTAGCTCAGATAGCTCTCGTATAGCTTTGCGCGAAATTATAAAACAAGAAAAAATAAACATATAATCTAAAAATATCTTATGCTTCCTCATTTAAAAGCAAAACAAATATTAAATATATTGATTTTTTTATCTACAGTTAACCTATCGACATATTAAAACATTAAAGTCTGAGACTAAAGTGAATAAAATATATAAAACAGCTTCACGTATCTCAACATTTGGCGTGTTGGAGATATGTGAAAAAAATAAAACAATTAATCAAACTTTTTATATCTTTTCGCCCGCCCACACAAACTACCCAGTTTCGACACAAAATATTAGGCTATAATTGGTTTTTATCAGTGAAATACTTGTCTCGTTTCTCTACGTCGCGGTGTCGTAAAACTAGTGGAATCTCGCTTTCTTTCGCAGTATTAAAATGTGTCGGCTGCAGAGCGCAAACCTACACAGGAAGTTGCTTGTTAGGCCTAGCTTGTTACGAAAGTTACGATAAGAGGGGATAAGCACATAATGGTTCAGATAAAAAAATTCACGGAGAAGAACAAATTAAGTAAACGAAAGGTTGCTGTAGAACACGAGCGTTATTACCCCATTACAGAAACTTCTATAATAAGAGGATTGACAGCGCCTGCTTCAAATGGAGATAACAATATACTGTTGACTGGCACGTCGTTCATAGAAAAGGAAAATAAAAAAGAAAACAATTTTAATAGTAAAATCAAAATGATAAAGTGGCGCCCAAACAGCAATTCAGGAAAACACAAAGCTAAGTTTGAGGATATAAACTAGAACGAATTATGCATGTGTAATACAGAGGTGGAGAGAACAACGTAGATTTAAAAAGAAAGACGTGTGTAAGTTTCGCGTCTCGTGAAGAAAGCAAATTTTTTTCCTAAAATAAAATAAGAGCTAAATTAGAAAGAACATTTTTTTTAATATGCTTACGCCGTTATGAGCAGTTAATGTTCAACATGTGTGTGTCTTGTTCTAGACCAATGCGCACTCACACAACAGGGTACACAGTGCGAACAGTGTTAACAGATAAGTGTAACCTGTAGCATGTCAACAAGCAAAAGTGTTGCTCTTTCGGTTATCTGAGAGCAGAGAAGAAGTGTTTAATGGCGAATTCGAAGCGCATTGAAGATTCGCCTGAAAGCAGTTGTTAATGAGAAAGAGTAAGTTGAAAATTGTACCTTCAATGATGATATGATTACAACGCCTATTACACCCTTTTCTAGTATGAAAATTGCTTCAAATAACCCACACACACAATATTCTGAAGAAATGACTAGACTGTATGTAGAATTGAGTTTGGAGAATTGTTCGATTCTTAATTGTAATTATATAAGATTTCTACATAGCTCATAGAAGAAAGTAGCGGATTAATTGAAGTGGGGGTTCCCAGTGAGTAGACTCCACTCCCGTCACTAAGACATCTTCGTGATGATTGGCTACTGCTTTCAAAGGTCCAGCCCCTGTAGGCGATGCATATGCAATTAAGACTGGTTTGTATGGCAGTTGATGGTACGGAGACCAGGTAAAAAGCAAAATACTTTCCCTCGTCCCGGGTCTCTTTGTAACAGGACTATATCAGAAAAATAATATTAACTAGTTATAGATTGACGTGAGAGGTGGACAGTGGCAACGCCCTAACATCGTTGTGTGAGCATATAATTCTACTGGTAAGCGTTTATGAAACTGTATGTTTTTTTCAGGTATGTGCATTGTGGATTCTCCTTCACTTTGACGGAAACAGATGACATCATAAAGGTGACAGTAACACTGTCAGTAACACTGGCTTGAATCACTGTCACCTCAGGCTTTGTCCAATCATAGCATCGAATCACACGTTGCTGAAATGCACGCTCACTGATTAGAAATCTGAAATCATTCGGCTCCTTTCATGTCCCAAAACGTCACTTACAGAAGTCTTGTATTAGTCCATGCTAAGTCCAACAAGACAAGAAGGGTGTAGGTAGGGGGCGCTAGGAAGGACTCAACACGTCTTTATCTACAGATGGGTACTTCTGATCAAACAGTGAGAAGAATTAGCGCGTGCATGGGCTGCACGCAGTGACAAGTCCACGTGTGATTATGGCTTTATTTCCATTGAGAATCAAACCTTCGCGTGGGTGGATATATGTTGTTTGAGCTGGTTTACCTCTGTACGGAATCATGTTTACTAAACAACCACGGTTTACATGGCCAACTTCACGGGTCTCTGCCCGGTTTCAACACCGACGAATGCGTCTGACTTTTACAGTACTTCTTCTGTTTTTGATACGGACCGGGGCAGGGTGCGGGCCCGGTCGTGGAAGTGGCATTAGACGGCCCCCCCGCAAACTCACGCCGTTGGTCTTCAAGCAGCATGTTCCTAATGTAGCGGAGAAAACCCTAGCGGCTAGCGGACTTGTGGAAGGAAGGCTTGGACGAGATGACCCGCGATTTCAAGAATTAGTGCCTAATTACAACTCTGATATCATATTTAAAGACGAGGAAGGGACAGGAGCTGACCGACTGATGACTCAGGTATGTCTGCTCTTAAAGTGTTTAACATATAGCAGTGACAGTATTGAAGAGAAGAGTTAGCACAGTAACAAAAATAATTACGAGTTCTTTATATCCCAATACATCATGTCCAGCTTCCTCGATAATATAAGAAAGTTAATATTCATAATAGCTATAGATCTGACACACCTTTGAAACACTTCCTGGGTGTGAAATCACCCATTTTGAAGCATTACGTCATTTAGAAATAGACAGTACAAATCATACTGGTATAAAACTGTATGATAGTACAAATCATACTGGTATAAAACTGTATGATAGACAGTACAAATCATACCGGTATAAAACTGTATGATAGACAGTACAAATCATACCGATAAAAAACTGTATGATAGACAGTACAAATCATACCGATAAAAAACTGTATGATAGACAGTACAAATCATACTGGTATAAAACTGTATGATAGACAGTACAAATCATACCGGTATAAAACTGTATGATAGACAGTACAAATCATACCGGTATAAAACTGTATGACAGACAGTACAAATCATACCGATAAAAAACTGTATGATAGACAGTACAAATCATACCGATAAAAAACTGTATGATAGACAGTACAAATCATACTGGTATAAAACTGTATGATAGACAGTACAAATCATACTGGTATAAAACTGTATGATAGACAGTACAAATCATACTGGTATAAAACTGTATGATAGACAGTACAAATCATACTGGTATAAAACTGTATGATAGACAGTACAAATCATACCGATATAAAACTGTATGATAGACAGTACAAATCATACTGGTATAAAACTGTATGATAGTACAAATCATACTGGTATAAAACTGTATGATAGACACAAATCATACTGGTATAAAACTGTATGATAGACAGTACAAATCATACTGGTATAAAACTGTATGATAGACAGTACAAATCATACTGGTATAAAACTGTATGATAGACAGTACAAATCATACTGATATAAAACTGTATGATAGACAGTACAAATCATACCGATAAAAAACTGTATGATAGACAGTACAAATCATACCGATAAAAAACTGTATGATAGACAGTACAAATCATACCGGTATAAAACTGTATGATAGACAGTACAAATCATACTGTATGATAAAAATCATACTGTATGATAGACAGTACAAATCATACTGGTATAAAACTGTATGATAGTACAAATCATACTGGTATAAAACTGTATGATAGTACAAATCATACTGGTATAAAACTGTATGATAGACAGTACAAATCATACTGGTATAAAACTGTATGATAGACAGTACAAATCATACCGGTATAAAACTGTATGGGTCAATTTCATAGCTCCAGTTTCACATTAAAAACCCAATGGTAACTCTTACGCGTGTAAAGAAACCATCGTCATGTCCCACCGTCAGATAAGGTGTTTCTGTAACCGTTTTACTATGTGTGGTGTACCACAGCTACCACTATTACACAAATTACTCTTATAACACTTGATTATTGTCTACTTTATTAGAAACTCGTCGATTTGTAAACTTACTTTTGCACAGATCTGTAAGTCAGTTAAGATATGTAATTATTATAACATGTCAATTACTATGTCAGTAATTGCGTATTGCATCGCATTCTAGTTTTCTAATCAGAAAATATCGACTAAAATTTATACAAGTAATTTATTTTATCTCGATTATCTTGCTTTTTAAGCCTCAAAAGACTGGAAACAGTCGTTTTGTCAATATTTCATATCAAATAACAAATGTACCTTAAAGTTTAAACAAACGCTTGTTAGACGAACGGGGAAGTTCAATAGCAATATGTTTGTGATTGTTCGTTGAACTACAGAGATGTTTCTCGTAAAAAAATAAATTATAAGGCATGTTCACGAGACGCAATAGTTTGTATAGCAGTCACTTGTACTTTATAAAAACATAAACTTACTCACATGTAAGACAGGAGTGATTATCGAAGTTTAATTTCGCCCACGTTTTCTTGGTTTAATTTAGTCTTTATTAATCGGAAAGGGTAGAACATTTAGAAGGTAAAAATGAGAGACAAAAAAAAACATTAGTCAGTGTAAAACCACTGATAACTATAAAGGTGAGATTAGTGAAGTGAAATAGAATGAAGATAACGGATTGTACGTATGCAAAGAATGCATTATCATACTCGTATGTATTATTCATGACGTCTCACGGTCAGTAATAATGAAAACAATATTTTTATAGTAAATTATAGCAAAGTTCAACATGCACAGAGCATAGAATGGTTATATATATATATATATATATATATATATAATTTACATATATATCGAACAGTAGGAATGTATATTGTACACGCAACGTAAACATTTTGGAGTTACATTTTATGCAATATATTTTTAAATACATCAGAAAATGAATACCTGAGAATGTAATATTATACGCGTGGTTTTCTTTTTAAACAATGAACTTTATGGCAGTGGAATTTTAAAACTTGCGTATAAATACATATGAAATACACCTGTTATGAACAAAATATGTTTATGATGAAGATTTTTTAAATATAGATTATAGTGCCAACGTCATTTATCTTATTTATAGGCAATATATCATTAAACCACGAAATTCAATTGCCTCTCACTTAAATGCCTTTTATTTAACCTTGCATAGTAACCCCCTACACACATTATGCATTTCAATCACACTTCTAAAGGGTATCGTACGTGAGAAGCTTGTTAAAGGTTTGTCAGGTTGTTTTGTTAGTTTTAATTAAAGCGTTTCGAAAGTAAAATAAGTTGTTATTAAGTAATAACGTTGAGTGGCATCAACTGCCAAGTTATGTACATGCATACATATGTTTATTTGTTTACGTGGGCATGGACAACTCCATTACATAACAAGGGCTTTTATCGTGGCCCTTGCGATTAAAACCATTGCTTGAAACTCATCAAACAGTCACACTCTCCAACTTATTTCATACCGGATGTCACAAACAAAAATGTACAAAAAATGTTTCGTTGTCGATTTTATGGATAAGCGTGTTCTGGAACCCACTGAAACAAATAAGAACTAATTAGTCTGTTTATACAGGTAAATAATCAAAAACGTTCTTCGTACTTCAGATTTTGACAAAAGTCCCTAGAAAGCGCTGTCAACTACACAGTGAAAGCTACTGATACGAAAGAGAACCTTCCGACCGTAAAAAAAAAAAGTTATTTTGATTAAACTGGACATAACTTCTTGTATATTTAAAACAAAGATATCTAGTCAATATCTGATTGATTGATTGTTTGTTTGAAATTAAGCACAAAGCTACACAATGAGCTATTCATGTTCTGTCCGCCACAGATATCGAAACCCAGTTTCATATCGCTGTAACATTGGGGTCGTCAATATTTAAAGTTGGCTGATGTGCACAAGCTAAAAGTTTGAAAGCTGTCTTTCGTACCTTTTATCACAATATTTGCATATTTTATTACACTTCGTTTTGAGACTCATTGGTGAACTTTATTTTGTTATTAAGGTTTAGCGTATTATATACATTGCAGATTTATAAGGCATTCTTTCATTCACTTTATCCACCCTATCTTCCCAGTGGCTCGGCGATTTTGCAGACTTACGACGTTAAAACTCGCGACACCCGTCGTGGGCACAGTACAGATAGCCCATAGTGTGTCTTTGCGCTTAACAGTAATACTTTACTACAACTTTAAAAAAAATCATAAAATTTTGTGAAAATTACTATTATCTCTCAAGGAACCAAATATATCACACCTTAAATTTTGTTTTATTTATTCCCCGCAGTAAAAAAAAAATCAACTTTGTTCTACAAGTGTTTCTCTTTACCTTGTAATTCAGTTATTTCAAAATCTAGATAACTTTAGACTACTGCATATTTTTTTCAGATTTTATATAGCCATTGTAATAATAATAAAAAAACATTAATAATAGAAGGCTTTACACATAGTAAAAATAGTAATGTTTATTTATCCAAGTTCCAAAAAGAAAGAAAACAAAGTAATTGGTTTAGTAAACACACAAAGCACCCAAAAATTATATATGCATATCCATATTGTTTACAGCACCCTAACTTAATGTTTTTCATTGTTAATTTTAGGTGATCATCCTCAACTTATTACACACACTGTTAACTCATCTTCGCAGCCTTAGAAAGGGGGTCAGTTAGGTTACTAGGTGACACGTACGTGTCAACAGTGATTACACCAACTCATTGTGCGCTTCGCCATTAACACTTAACCCTGCCTCAGTTTTAAAAGTCGTTAGTTTTTCTAGCTCGATGCTCCTTTCGAATAAAAAGAGTCTCGGGTTCTTCCGCCTGTGGTTAGACTGGTTTCGCAATAAAGACACAGTGAGCAAATTTTACCATTAATTGTGAGTCTGATTATTGTTTGCACACAATGCTACCATTCTTTTTCGATCGAATTCACTCCACGCAGGGCTCGAAATGGTCACTTTTCTGCATGTTATACATAGAGGGTGAGTAAAACAAGTTACGACTGTTTATTAACTGATAAAAGGAACAATATATAAAGTATATTAAATGCGTGTATTAGGTATATTTTATAGTCAGTTACCAAAGGATTTAATTAATTAATTTTTGAAACTGGTTTTGGTGCTAACTGCCTTACTTACTGAAGTATTATTTGTCACACTTGTTTTTAAATATATTTCTCTTCAATTAGTTTTGAAGTTTGAAATTAATGAAAGGTTGCATGCTGTTACTTATAACACTTGAAGTATTTACCAGTTTAAATACAGACATGTCATGATCCCCGTGTCTAAAAGGCTCATTAAACAAAAGTGTGATTTTAGTTGTGAACTGGCATCCTTTGGTTCATGTAACGAACAACAGTTTCAGTTATATAGCGAATTTTTTCTCCGTTATCCAAATCTTTTCAAGATTACCCAAAGGAAAACGTACAACTTGAGTGTGTATTATTGACTTGGTATATTTTGTTGGCTAAAGCGCTTGACTCGCAATCTTCTGGTCTTGAATTTGAACCTCATCACCGAACATGCTTAGTCTTTAAACTTCGGAGGTGTTATAATGTAACGATCAATCCCAATATTCAATTGGAGCAGTTCAAGAGTTGACAGAGAATGATGTTGATTAGCTGCCTTTCCTTTACGTCTCTCGCTTCCATATTCAGAAATAGCTCTCGAATAGGTTTCAGCAAAGTACAACAAACAAATGCATTCTTCTTTGTTTTCACTCGTACATTCTTAGAATTACGCTAAAGGATAGCTAAGTATGTTCAAATATATTCACATTTATAAGAACTATTTATATAGTAATACAAGTAGTTTATTGACAGAGGTGCAAGTCATGACTCCACTGAACACATTTAGCAGTTATATATATTTCATTCCTGATATATTTTCGGTTATTAGACAGTGCAATAAATTTATAACTGGAGTAACAATTGAGTATATTTTTCGAAGAGGTATATTTATACAACGAGATAATTGAGTGATATAATACCACAAGTTGCAACATTTAGAAGTGAAAGCTCTCTCTTCAGAACAGCAACGACTTCGAAACTATCGTCAGCTAATCTACAGAAGCACTCTCAACTGCATAGTGAAAACTACTGATACGAAAGAGGACCTTCCGACCGTAAAAGAGTTATTTTGGTGAAACGTGACCTAACTCCTTGTACATTTAACATGACAATAAGTAAATATTTGAAGTAGGCTGATATATACAAGTTAAACGTTTGAAACGTTCCCACGGTACCTCGAATATTTTCATTAAAAAATGAATAAAAAAACTAGATTTACAACCATTCCGTTCGACAACATACCTGTTAAGTTGTTTGATGCAGATCCTATGGAAGTTAATGTGTTTATTCTGCGTAAACGAGCTCTTAGAAGTTGATTTTCTCGAATAGTGGAGGGTTTGTGAAAAGTAAGCTGATGTCCACATACAGTGAAACGTTTGTCAAAGTTTATGGTCTAAGATTAACCTTGTTACGATGGAAGTTGTGGGAATAGTGGGCCATTTTTTTTACCAGAAAGAGCACGATTGACTGACAGTGGAGAAAGTAGCTTCAAGTGAAGCACGAGACCTCAGATGCCATTCCTATAAAGTAAAGCATACACAATATCGTAAAGATTCATATCATTTTTATCTGTAAAATTTTCTGCCGAAATGTTTTTGTTAATTTCACTATAAACAACGCCATCTTTATTTACGTTATCCCCATGAGAAAAGAATACAGCTACCACTTACACTAGAAACAGCACATTGTTGGGCTTACACGGAAGGAAACGCTGTTGTAGTTTACACTCGAAAAACAAACACTTCATGGACCGGCATGGCCAGGTGGTTAGGGCGCTCGAGTCGTAATTTGAGGGTCGCGGGTTCGAATCCCCATCACACCAAACATGCTCGCCCTTTCAGCCATAGTGGCCTCATAATGTGACGGCCAATCCCACTATTCGTTTGTAAAAGAGTAGCCCAAAAGTTGGCAGATGGTGGTGATGACTAGTTGCCTTCCCTCTAGTCTTACGTTGCTAAATTATGGACAGCTAGCACAGATAGCTCTCGTGTAGCTTTGCACGAAATTAAAAACCAACCAACAAACACTAGCACTACTTGCGTCGGAACTGGTACTAAAAAGAAAAGGACACCACTTTTATGAGCTTTATTTGAACTAGGAGGATAGTATTACTATTTGTTCTCCTTACACTAATAGAAAGGAACACCGTCGTTATTTTCACCACTATAGGAAGAACGCTATATTACGGTAATTTGCTTTACATGGTTGTAGACTGTAATGATAAAATGTTATTTAGTTTCCTGATGGAAAATAACACTTCTGCCCGCTTGCTTTACGTACACTAAGCCTAACAATCTTGTTACCTTTGGTTTCTTTGTATTAAGCACTAAGGGCTGTCAGTGCTCTGCACACCACAGGTATCTAAACCCGGTTTCTAGAGGTTGAAGCCCCCAGACATACCCCTGTGCTGCTGAGGAGCTGTTACCTTTTGAAAATCAATATTATTTACTTCTACTATCTCTTCAAATAAAATGTTTTGCTCTTTACTTTATACATAAATGTGTATATATATATATTAGAAATAAATTAATTACTTTATTTAAGGAGTACAATAAATCGAGATGAATCGAACTCCTGATTTTATCGTTGTAAATCCGGAAGACCACTAATTAATACGGCTGACACTTGAACTTTACCTTTATTTATTTATTATGTGGCTTTAGTCTTACTAAAAGATGTGACTTATTTTTCACTTCTTTACCTGTTTGTTTTACCGTGTGTCTCAAATACCTAAGGCATGCTTACCGGTTCTTTTTATTGGAAATAAACATTAATGTTGGGAAAAAAGTCAGAGTGTGCTAAATATTTCGTTTTGAAGCTATACATATATATATATGGAAAACTGTTACGAATAATTGATTTAAATGGATTCCTACGTTGTTGTTATTTTTTTAGCAACTATGTTACTTAATAAAACAATTAAAATATCGTGTAAATTCGACACACACCAGAGCCTTGACTGTTTTCTGACGTGTTTAAGTTGTACCTTCCATTGCTGAAGGATAAAATTAGATAAAGAATGGAGTAGAAGCTAACCCTAAGAAGACATGGAAAATTCTTTGTGAACTGTGATAAACCTCGGTGTTTTTAGTTTCTTGTGCAAATGTGTATTTACGTTATGCTTTTGATATTGCACTATAAGTAGTTGTTAAATCACATAAATTATCAAACATTGGGCAATTTAAAAAAACAAAACAAAGTGTTTTTCACCAATCAGTACATTTAAATACTCTGTCCTGACAAGTATTTTTCACTGTACTGCTAATCTTACGTGAAGTAAACCTAATATTTATAAGTTTCTACATCACTGCTCCTTGTGACGTTTCACTCATAATTCTATATTTCCCACGAACACTTATCAAACACTTACTTCCCCAACTTTTAATCAGGCTGTTCTAATGATACTGTTTCAGGGATTTTTTTTTTTTTTTATAATTTCAGAAGACATATAATAGATTGATTTTTCGCATGTAGAAGTTAATAAAGATTGGTATATCGCGACTATTCAGCGTAGACCGACTTGATCTATTCTGTTAGGATATATGATTATTTTTAATTAAGTGTTTTGTGTCGTGTCAAAGCATTTTAAAGTTATGTTATAATTAACATAATTAGCTTAGCCCTAACTTGATGAAGCTGACCACCTTGAGGGTTAAGTGAGCTTCCTGGTTTCAGACTCTTTACTAAATTATCACTTGTTCTAAACATATTGTAACTTCACGTTTTGTTTTCATCCGTTGTTGTTGTCGTGACCCCATATATTTATCCAATAAAACAGAGTATTTGGAGATTATATGTTTATATGTATATATATGTATGTATTCATCCACGATGCTAATGAATTTGTTAACAGTATTTAATAATTTATATTAAACATTATGTATTTTGTCAAGTTTTTCAACCTCCGCCTAGAAAACAGATTTGTAGCGATAGGTTGCCTATGTGATAAAAGTATTAATCTATTAACTAATATCTGTATATTTTTATTAGGCTCACGTGTTATTTACTATTTCGTCACGTAATTCATTTGATGGATTGTCAATCTCCATTTCACGATATTGCTTACAGACTCACCCAAGGGTTATAACGTGAAAACGGTTTGCATCAGTATATGTGAGCACTGATATACCTACCTTCATACACGGACCCAAAACCGCTTTTATCTGGAGGTCCAATCGTTTCCGACACCAAGAATATTATGTGCAAATCACTCGAAAAGGTATCTCTAATGTCGCCGTCGGCCGACTAAAAAACTCAGCAGACGTGACGTCTGTTTGCATTTCTTCACGATAGAACAACGTAATATTATCCGACACTTGCTATCGGATGATGCGGCAAGCGTTTGAAAAAAATGTGAAACAGCCCGTGACGTGCTAGGGTAAGTAGTAAAACTCACTTTTCAACTTTGAAAGTCAAAGTACAGAAAGAATGGATGTGGTTACAAGACACCACCCATTTTTTCGGTCGTGGTTTCTTTCCCGTGGAGTTAAATCATTTTTCTCATCGGAAAATATCACGTTTTATTAGCAACAAGTCCATCTCTGTACACCAAAGCGAAAGGGTTAGGCTATTAGTCAACATTTGTGATCACTGATTGGAAAGATTATTATTTTTTTAATGGAGAAAACACTTTTCTAATAGAAGAAACGTTTTTCAGTTGATAAATATTGTAATCGTTGAATTGTTGATGTTACGTAAACAATAAGTCGCTACACAAGGCTTATCAACCACATTACATTACGGATTACACAGTATTGTAGGATTAGAGGTTCCTAAGAACGGAGAATTGTGATAAAATAGACTTTGCTGATACTTTTATTTTCAGGTGTTGTCACTGTTTTCCTGCTTTTTTTTTTTTTTTGTTAATAGGCGTATGTATTCACTATTGAAATGGTGGAAGTATTTCTTATGGGTATTGTACGATTTATACTGCTAAGATTAGCTACTGAACAAACGAACCCGTGCTTCTTTATCTGAGTCATGTTATAGATATCCGTGTTTATTGGAACTCTGACGACGATGTATCTCAGCGCGGAATCAATTTGTCTGCCACTTGGTAATTGACGCCATATTCGACACAACTTTATCAAACTTGTCCGAACTACTGACGTCTCCATTTCCTCGCTCCAACATTCAGAAGGGAACTATAGTACAGTACAGATAAGAGATTAGACACGAAGTGCTGCTTTTATATTTTATGGAATATTAGCACTCGTTTTCATGATTTTGCTTTTCAAAACCAAAAACACACAGTAGTTACAACAACACACAGTACGAATTAAATTATGATATCACGTATATGTTTGTGATGTATTTGACACGTGTATATTTATCTGTGGTTCTTTAGCCCTTAACTACTAGATGTGTTACTGATGTCTTCAGCTATAACCGATTCGAAGAAAAGAAAAAAATGAAATTTTGATTTTCATAAATAACCTCGTTCAACTTATCTCTTAATATCCTGGAAAAGCAAAAATGGATATTTGAGAGGATGATTTTGACGCCTAATGCTATACGTTTGGTCTTGGATCTTTACATATTACACTCAAATAAAGTACTGGTTTAATAAGTTATACAGAATATTCTCTCGTGACAGTTATTCAGTGTATGTGTGTTTTTCTTACAACAAAACTACATCTGGCTATCTGCTGTGTCCACCGTAGGGAATCGAACCTCTGATTTTATCATTGTAAGTCCTCAGACGTGTTTTTGAGAGAGAAAAACAAACAAGGAATGTCTTCTCTGCTCTATAGCTACGAAATCAGTGTTTATTCTTGAAAATTTACCACTTTTTTCATATAAAGAAAATATTTAACCTCCGTATTATACCTTTTGCAATGTTTTAAAACATCGTCAACTGTCTTTGGTCTGTGGCAGTAGTTATGTCCTCGTCTATTTTGGTACTAATTTTCATCACGTGTTAAAATAACTACAGGTTTTTATATAGATCTTGAGTACTTGCATTCAGCCTTAAAATGTTATATAGAAACACGATTTATCTACGTGCTTGTGTTCTTATTAACTGCTCACTAAACTGTTGTAAGTATTACGAACTATTAAGTTCACTTACACAACATTTGAAGAAACTTGTCTGAATTATTTATTTAGCATATACACATTATAGTAACACGTGATATGTAAATGTATATTTATACACACTGTATTTTGTCTACATTGTAGATTAGCTCTGCGGCTATTCTAACTTTGCTGTGTTATATTTATTACTTCATTAAAAATATATGTTATTGAAAATTTTGGGTTACCTATATCAGATTTACTAATTAATGTTAAACCAATTTTATATATTTAAATATTGTAAAGGTTCTTGTTTATAATAAGTTTGGTTTGTTTTTAATTTCGCACAAAGCTACACGAGGGCTATCTGCGCTTGCCGTCCCTAATTTAGCAGTATAAGACTAGAGGAAAGGCAACTAGTCGTCACCACCCAACGCCAATACTTGAGCTACTTTTTACCAACGAACAGTGGGATAGTCCGTAATATTATAACACCCCCACTGCTGAAAGGGCGAGAATCTTTGGACCGATGGGGATTCGAACCCGCAACCCTCGAATTACGAGTCGAGTGTCTTAATCATCTGGTTATGCCGGGCCATTTTTAATAAGCTTACCTTAAAAATAGTTTTCCATACACATATAGTATTCGCAATATCTGTAATTCTGCAGTATACTCTAATTCAGGGTAGAGTGCAAAATACATTTATTGTTTTCAGCAATATAAGCAGAGCTGAAATGTCGAAATTTGGCAATTTTTAAGTATTTTGATCTATTACGTAAAAACGAAAATTTAAATTATTGTTAAAAAAAACACTGTTTTGAATCACACCTATATTAAAAGTACTGATAATCATTTGAAGGATTCACTTTTATAAAAATAAACCAATTTTAATTTAGTTTAGTATTCGCCCAGTGTTTCTTCCAATTCATCTGTGGGAATAAGTTTATTTTGTTCTCGTCTCGAACGTAAACGTCTCCCCCCCCCTATGGTTCGACGATAAGTTTTTTGAAAGCTTGTAACACTAAAAACCAGGTTTCGATACTCTTGGTTGGTGGACACAGCATAAATTGCAACTGTGTAGCTCTACACTTAACAACAAACGAAAAATCGTTTTGGGCACTTGTATCATGTAAGTGGCATGTTTATTATTAAAAATGAACTATCTCTACTTATAAAAAATATTTATACATAACTCAGTGTCTTGATTTTTCTTCATCCTGTAACGGGTAAACATATAACTTATGTGAGGTTTATGTCGTTGTGAAACTCAACAATAGCATATAGTAACTAACTATGGTGTAGTTCCAGCTGATATATGAATACAAATACATGCTGTTCTGCAACTTATAGTATACATACTTGATACAAGAGTACCTCATATATAAATAAAAGTGAAAACAACGACCTTAGTAAGAATGCCTTATCTTTAGGTACAAGTATGACATTTGAAATCTTTTGTATGCTTGTGTTTGTCAATAAATGTATCAACTTTGTTATTTTTTACATGTAGCGAATTATATTTATTTACTTTAAAGCACTGTAGCAAGTTAAGTTTTTCACAACGTTCCCCTGAGCAGTTTCTGTTTTCGCACCAACTCGTGAAATCAACTTCCAGGTGACGTTAACGAGCATTCACCCTTACCTTATTTAACGTTGGTAAATATTCAAACAGTGTGTAGCTATCATAAAATGTACTACAGTCCAGTCTGCTAAAGTTAACTATTAGTAGGATTAAGATAAGATAAGATAGGTATGCCGTTTCGATTAGAAAATATTCATATTCTTATAATCTACTAGTAATTCTGCAACGCCCTTCACAACGATGTTTTCGAAAAATAGCGAAAAAGGTATTCGAAATTATTGTTATGTCATTAATCAACAGTTGAAGGCAATGTTTGTATAGATAAGATAACGACTGGGTAGCACTGTAGTTTTAACACGTGTGAACGTGTAAAGTGAAACAGACAAAACAGTGCCTTTGTAGACAAACCTCCTGCAGGTTGTCTGATTATTAACAAACTCTTGTTTTCATGTTTATATATATTTATGTACTTTATTCTACAATAATAAAATGTAAAAATATTATATATTTGAAGAGCGTATATATAAATATAGATAGTTATTGCAATGAACGGCAACTACTTTATATATATATATATATCTTGTGTACAGTAAAATTTTCGAAATGTCGTCCTCTATGTGTGTTTTTGTTTTATTTTTTATAACAGGAAATCATCAGTTATTTCAATATACTTACCATGAATAAGCTGACTAAACAATCTATCTACGATAAGTAGTTAATCGAAGACTCAAATGCGTTAAACAAATATCACAGATCATTGTTATGTTTAATAACATCATGCTGAATTATTAATTTGCTACTAATAATTTCTATTAACTGAATATTAATTGCTAACCAGTTTTTATGTAGCAGTAAAAAATATTATTTGTAACATTTTGTTTCCCGTATAGCGAAGCTACAATCTGTCACCGTTAGGAATCTAAACCCAGATTTTAACGTTGTAGGTTCATAGTCTTTCTGCTCATCCACGGGAAGACATTAATAATTAATTATTAAATACAGGTAATTTTATAACTTACTCACCATAACAACTGATAATATGCAGTTTCCACTATCTCACCACAAGTAATAAATATCAATACCTTTTATTAGTCACTATGTATATATGTGTATGTGTGTATAAAGAAATAAATCCATTTAAATAGCTTCTCCATGACAACATAGTCCATAGTTTATAAATACTGCTGTCATTTTTTTAACTTTTATTGTAAATGTATTATAAATAATGAGTTTTCACCATAAATTATTCCAATTTTCGTTTTCTAGAACTTACCATTTCATGAACGTAAAAGTGGTAAGTTCTAGAACTTACGGAACGATTGCTTTCAACAACTGGATGCTGTGGCAGTTTAAACTAATACGTTAATAGATACGCCAGTTTTAAATAGTAACATGCATTCATACAGTCTTAACATTTTATTTTGCGTACTCTTAGCACATCGGTCCACGTGCTAATAGCATACCATTTTGTGGCGTTTACAAACTGTTCAGGCGGTTCTAATATACCATTTTTATAGTCTTAGCGCATTAGGCCGTTTAGATGTAACACACTGTTTTCTGTTATCGTAATATTATTCCACATAGGCCTAACACTGTGTCCGCGTATTTTTAAACAAGGCGTCTGTGTAGTTTTAACACTATTCTACGTAATATAAATGCTTTTATCCAAATAGCTTTTAGGAGTTCGGTCCATGTAGTCTTAACATACTATTTCGTATTGTTGAGTACGGAACAACGTTTAGAGATTGTTTGACTATTTATGAGTAAAGCGATGTTATGAGATACTGACAGCGTTTTGGAAGGATATCTAACAGTTCTTTCCAGCGCAAAATATTTTTGCATTCAGATTATAAAAACGTATTTAGACTGCAGACTTAGAATTTCTAAGACGTGAATATTTCTTGTACTTAATGGCATTGTAAAATAAAGGAATGTAGATTAACTTGAGGTGCCAGGACCATTCAAAAAAAGACCTGCAATAATTCGTACTTCAGTCGTGTAAGCAAAGTGAGGTTATTGTAATAGATAAAAAAGTCCATGACACAAAGATAAATGGCGAATCGCGGTCCACGTACCTCAGACGACAGTACGCAACATAATTAATAAAGATCATCATTTACAAACGAGATTAAAAGGAATTTGGGTCCACCAACATAAGACTCTCAACAACACCTCCCATTCAACCGTCACATATCTTAAAGAAACGGAGAATGAAACGAATGTTCATGCTATTCCTTTCGAAGACGTACAGGTGACGTCGCCAAACTTAACACCTACAGAATTCTGGGCGATCATACTGTTGAAACGGGTGCCAAGAATTCATCATTCACGTACACTATATGGAAAGAAAACAGGAACGAATAGTGCCCTTTGACTTAATAATCGTTCGACGGCGCCTTTGACAGAGAAAATCTGTTGTCAAGATGCATGATTCTCCATTGTAGCATGGTCATGTGTAACGACATAGCCTGTAATAAGGTGGTTTGGCTTCAGAATCATTTTAGTATAACGTACTTAAGCCTGTGTAATCGTTATACTCCAGCTTATGTAGTCTTAACATTTTATTTCTTATAGTAACAACACAACAGTTAATTTAGTCCTAACCTACTAGTTTATATTGTTTTAACATGCTTTTCCCTGTCGTCTGTCTAGGCTCGGAACAAAACTCTATAAACCTAGCAAGAGTCTGTGTAATGTCAGCTCATCTGTAAATTACATTTTAAATACTCTCCATGCGAATAAACTTCCTCTGTTTCTATCATGCTCATCTCAAACAATTTCTACTTTTTATAATCTCAATACATTCATAAGTACTGTTTAGGATAGCTTCATGCAAAAATATTAATACATATACAAAATGCTCTTATAGGAGTTAGGAAACAACGTGCACGTTTTAAACATTCGTGAATCTATTGGTGTTTTTAAATAATTTTAATCGTAATTCTCCAGTTAATTTTGTTTATAAAATCGTATAAAATATATCAGTAAAGAAATTCGCCTAACTGTTAACACGAAATCCATGACAAAGTATTTCTTCCTGTATATTTGAGTATTTTGTTACAATTTAAACTGCTCACGTAACTCATGACGATAGCTGTTAGGTAATAATGTGTGTGTGTATTCAAGTTGGCTATAATATCTAAGCTTTCAAATCCCAGTGAAACTTTGTGTATTTTAAATAAATTATCTTACCTATTCTCTGCTCCGTCCCTCCACCTTAACTTCCATGTTTGCCTTCAGAAATAGCGATAAACAAATTTCCATTGTTTCGGAGAAGTGAAGAAGGGTATCTTGGTTCGTGTACGTCCGTGGGAATTAGGACTTGCACTGCTTAAGGGGTCCACATTCCTAGTTTAACAGTCATAATGTCACCACTCCGGTTCTCTCGCTATAGTTCCTAATGGATTTGTGGTACAACTTGATGTGATTGTAATGGATATCACGAAAACATGGTATGTCATCTTCTTTACACCCTTTAGCTTTTGTTTCCGCCCCTTTTATTTCGCATTAGGAGACAAAGAGTCCCTGTTATTTCTTCCTTTAGTAGCAACAAGTTTCTTGTCACCCATATCACCAGTTTAAAACTAAGAGACGCCATTGGATATTCTCCATGAATAAAGCATTACAACGTCTTGCCATTGCTCCTGTACTTGGTTTTGTGAATTCTGTGGAGGAAAGTTTACATTTGATGTGTTTCTCACCACAGCATCTCTCTCACACAAATTACCATCGATATTTCTAATGATTGGTTTGTTTTGATGTGTTTCTCACTACAGCATCTCTCACACACTAATGATTGGTTTGTTTTGAATTTCACGCAAAGCTACACGAGGGCTATCTGCGCTAGCCGTCCCTAATATAGCAGTGTAACACTAGAGGGAAGGCAGCTAGTCATCGCCACCCACCGCCAACTCTTGGGCTGCTCTTTTACCAACGGATAGTGGGATTGATCGTCACATTATAACGCCTACACGTCTGAAAGGGCGAACGTATTTGGCGCGACGGAGATTCCAACCCGCGATCCTCGGATTACGAGTCGAGTGCCTTAACCACCTGTCCATGCCGGGCCATTTCTAATGAAACTCGGATGTTATTGTGCAAAACCGCCTGTTAAATTCCACTGCTCTCCCAGTGACTCAGCGATAAATCTGAAGACGTCTAACACAAAAACCCAGGTTTCGATACCTGTGGCAGGCACACCTCAGATGGCCTATTGATTGAATAGCTTTGCACTTAATAAGAAACAAGTTAACTTTCACTAAGTCTAACTAGCGTGGTAAATTATTTCTTATTTTTACGTGCTAACTGACAGTAAGTCATCTCCATAAACCATGTTGTAGAGACATGATTAGTTGGCTTGGCATGGCCAAGCGTGTTAAGGCGTACGACTCGTAATCTGAAGGTCGCGGGTTTGCATCCCCGTCGCGCCAAACATGCTCACCCTTTCAGCCGTGGGGGCATTATAATGTGACGCTCAATCCCATTATTCGTTGGTAAAATAGGAGCCCAAGAGTTGGCGGTGGGTGGTGATGACTAGCTACCTTCTCTCTAGTCTTACACTACTAAATTAGGGATGACTAGCGCAGATAGCCCTCGAGTAGCTTTGTGCAAAATTCAGAAAAACAAAGATAATTAGTTCAGTCCCTTTTGAAACGATACATGCTACATTGCTATTGTGTGTAATTATTTTGTGACAAATGAATGAAAATCTTTAAAAATATTTCAGTCACGGTGGTATTGACCAATAACGGCAGCTTAAGGTGTGTTTTCGTATCCTTTGGATGAAATGTCCTATTGTTAAGTTCAACACTACTTATGAGATTAATTTGCGTGTGGCTTATTTCGGTAGTGAGACTAGTAAGTCCCTAAATGTTTCCTTTCCCTATTATATAATTCCATGCTTATTCTAGACCTTTAACGTCTAGTTTCTGACACTTGAAGTTTATCAACGAAAATTATTTTGTATTATTTACAATTTGCAGATTTTTACTTCAAAGTAAAATGTTTTGTTTTTTTAATTTCGCGCAAAGCTACACGAGGGCTATCTGCGCTAGCCGTCCCTAATTTAGTAGTGTAAGACTAGAGGGAAGGAAGCTAATCTTCACCACCAACCGCCAACTCTTGGGCTACTCTTTTAACAACAAATAGTGGGATTAACCGTCATATTATAACGTCCTATTGCTGAAAGGGCAAGCACGTTTAGTACGACGGAAATTCCAACCCACGACCCTCAGATTATGAGTCGAACGCCTTAACTCACCTGGCCATACCGGGCCACTTAAAAGTGTATATTCTTCGTCTTTGAGTGATTTATTTCAGTATTCTCAACCATCAAATGAAAATAACAACGTATTTAACTTGTCCTAAACGAATAGTTTAGACTATCTTAGTTTTAACCCTTTATGTTTCACGAAGACTGTACATTAATTGGTTTCTTTCTGTTTAACTTGTTGTATTTAAATAGAACTTAATGACTATCTTTGTGTAAGTATAAGAAATTTTTCATTTAAAATATTTCCATTTGAAGTGATATATTTGAATATTTAACGTGTATACAAATTATTTTGATCAGGTATTTGATGAGTAGTATTTTCAGGTTTCTGAGATTTTATTTTGCAGCAATACTGAATGCCTATTTGCAGAGTGTTATAATTAAAAGTTATATTTGTAATCTTACTACCTAGTGTAGTCTATTATAATTTCAGGGTTCTAACAATTTTGTACGCCACAGATAGTTACGGAATTACCTGTAAAATAAAACATCAAATATTAAGCATCGAAAGGTTTACAAATCTGCATACTGAATAAATTATCCATAAATAATTTTCAAATAAAATATCAAGGGCTCAAAGAGTTAAACACCCAAGACCAAAACTGTAAATCATGAGTGCATTTTGCGATAAGCTAATTTGCTAAACTTAAAGACTTGTCTCTATAAGTTAGTAATAAGTGCCCCCAGACTCCATTAAAATACAGGGTGTTCGGAAAGTCATTGTGCAGTTTTGTCTGTTAATAAATATGTAAGTTCACAGTGACTTTCCGAACACCCTGTATATAAATAAAGTAAGGCTGCTGTTATATTATCTGTTGTATATACAAACCAGGCTTACCTTGTGTTAGATATTCAATTAAAGATTTAGCTATATAAAGGAGATTGAAATGTATGAAGCCTTCTAACTATAGTGCTAAAAGACAAGTAAAAAACCGGGAATTTAAAAACTTGCAAATAGGAAGTTTGCGATCAAATAGTCAATAGCTACAGTAAATCATCATGAACTGTATCAGCTAGCTATTAGCTATGTTTATTATCATTATAATGCATAATGTTAACTATCATATAAAGTAATTGTTTGGCCTTAACTGAGTATAAAGAAGTAAAAAATTAGATTTTAAAAAATTGAAAATTTAAAAACACACAAATAGGGATTGTTGAAAAAGTAAGAACACGAGGGTTCTGTTACCTAGAATTACATTTGGTGGAGTCAAAATAAGGATTTGTAGTTTGAGAAAACAATGTCTACAGTATCTCTAGCCTTACTTGATCGCATTAGTTCGTGATGTAAAACGTTAACTTGCAGCTGGTGATTGTAATGGAGGTTTTTTTAGAATATAGTGAGCATTTATAGTTTTGTGTGTATGAATTCTCCGTACATAATGCATAGTAATGGGAAAATATATGCCTAGACCGTGACACAACCCTCGCTAAGCACATATAAAATTTGACCAGTAGAAAAGCAAGCTTTTCTAGTAAAAAAATATACGTCTAAAATATTGCTTTGAATAAACCTTTCATTAATGTGTGTATTAAAATTTAATATTTGCATTTATTTATTTTCATTTTGTAGGTAACATAGGGCTGTCTCCCTAAAGACTCTGATTGTATAGTGTACAAATCATTGAGTAACTACATATTACAGTCATCTAATGTTCATCTCTTAATAGCTGATAATTCCTTTCCCATCCTGTATTTAAGTTTCTTAATGGAACACCAGACATTTTTTAAAAAAAAAACTAACTTCAAAGTGTAATGATGACATCGTTTTTTCTAGAATTATTATGTTTCTTAGCTTATATAAAATACAGAAGAAACAAATCGACCTTTCAATACCACTACGACCTTCACAATGTATTACTTAGTATTCTACAAAACTTCTGGGTGTAATTTATCAAGCTGTTTTTATTGTAGGCTGGTAAGAGAATAATAATAATAACAACTACTAACAGACAATTTTGAACGGAATTTCTTTTCTTTGTATGTCTAACATGTGTGCAGCCTTGGTAGTCAATATAAATGTTTTAAAGTTTTGTTTTAACCGAATAATTACTGTTTAAGGTGATTTCAGTTACGGTTATTTACCGAATGTTAAATTACGGTTTTGTGTAATTACTTGCAATCCTTATTATGAACCACTATCTTAGTGCGTGATAATTTTATACCTTAACAAAACATGTTAATATGAAACTGACATTCTGCTGTTGAACTTACACAGTCAACAATATGCAAAATGTTTAGTTGCTAAAGCTTTGAATAAAAACGAAATTAAACAACTAGTTGAAAAATATTTTACTAAGTAAACTTAAAGTGAGCTTAATGCATAAAAGCATCTACATCATCCAATGAAGTAACTGCACTGACAAAAACGGAAATGTCTCCTGTTCCCGACAGAGTTTGCTTTCATACTTTTATTGTATGACCCAGAGCAAGTTGGATTAATTATATTAACACAAGTTTACGGTTTTATGAAATATCAAGTTTTGATCATAGAGGGCGGGATTTTAGATAAGTAATCACGTGACTCTTATAAATCATTCATACCACGTGTGGTGTGCAACACTTTATGTATTCGCTGTGTGACTGTCATGTGCACAGAACGTACAGTGACATCACACGCTGACCTCATGTAGTGAACAGTACTTTAAGCATTCTCTGATACGGAGTTAGAGATGTGCAGCACTTGTAAAGATGAAGAGAAACTCGAAATTTTGTATCAGTTCCTAACAATCAAATCACAGCTTTGTTTTTATATGATGTTCAGAACCGATGGGGTGCACCTATTGCACCATAATGTGTAGTTTTATGTGTTAAGAACTAGCCAAAACTATGAATGAAATCCCTGATTTTCTATCTAGAATGAATGAAGTACCCTAACAGTCGTTCTTGAGGTTAATTAAAACGCTGACGGTATTTTTGTGTTACTTTTATATTTTTCAGGATCTAGTAAACAACGCAGTCGTCGTGTATAGATTCGTTAAACATGTGTTTAAAAAGTCGTTGATAGCCCATATGAGCTTATTGGTAATCTCAGGTTAAAATGACCAAAATATGGCTTCTTTTCTTGTCCTCAAATTATGCACACCTTGTTCTAGTTTCGTTTGCTCCTCATATCGTGTTTGAAATACGTTAGAAAATATTTCAAAGGCAAATAAAAATTTGCTTCAAAAGGAAATCTATTGATAAAAAGATCTCTTTTGTGTTTTACTTCTTTTGTTTTTAAATTAAATATTAGTTGAAGGTCACATCGATCACAACAGCACTTCTGAACCCGAGTTATTTGTTTTAGGCGTTCATAGTATTTTCAGATTACAATTCCAAGTCCATACTGTGTTAATTGTATTTCTGAATACATTTAGATGAAGAAAAATGCTCAAGTCTTTGCACTGAAAGTTTATAGCCTAAAGTATCATCTAAGTTTAATTAATAATTAACTAATTTGTTTATAATTAATCTACTTTTCGGCTGCTAATATGTTACAGTGTTAAGAAAGTCCTGTTACTTTATGGTTTGTTTCGAATTTTGCCCAAACCTGCTCGAGGGCTATCTGCGCTAGCCGTCCCTAATTTAGTCCAACTCTTGGGCTACTCTTTTACCAACGAATAGTGCGATTGGCTATCACATTATAATACCCCCACGGCAGAAAGGGCAAGCATGTTTGGTGTGGCGGGGAGTCAAACCCATGACCCTCAGATTACGAGTCAAGTGCCTTAACCACCTAGTCATGCAGAGCCTACTTTATGGTACTCACACTGTATGTATTGCTTTATCTTTATGTTTCTCTCTACCGTTTGTATGATTTTATAACACACACTTTTTATACGTAATTCTTCCCCTGATATATTTTCTTTAACTTTTCTATTATTTTATAAGACACACGCATTATATACATTGTTTTGTTTTTTTGTCTTTCCTTTCCCGTTTCTATTATTTTAGGACACACACATGTTACATGTATTTTTTATCTTATTCCTCTCTATACCTTTTTTTATTACTTTATGACACATGCACACATATAAAACTATTACCGGTTTTACTTGCGTTTATTAATTTTTATGTGTTATTTTTATTCAGTTTAAAAAATCTTAATGAATTTGGGATAACTTTATAAAATACTTTTTTGTGTCTGCGCAGACAAATGTTTTCTTCTGCTGTTATTATGGAAATGGCATCCGTAAATACTTCTGCTGTAACTTTCCGTATCTGGTTTTCTTATCTCTTACAATTGGTTTTCAACATATTTTAGCAGCTGTAAATTATTTTGAAAGATATGATTTGATTAATCCTGTTAGGAATATCTTCATTAATAATAAAAGGCCTGATATAATTTTATGTTTATATATAGAGAGAGATATACGGTTTTATTGTCGTAAAAATAGCATAGAGTCAAAACAATTTGAACGAATTATTCAGCACGTCATACCTGAACTCAAAATGTAGATGTTTTAGTGTTGCTAACATAACGGTCTAGGTTTCGTTACGTCGTATTTTTCTTTTGCCCTCTCTTCTGATAAAATAAAATTAGCTCTTAAGTTTTTCTTATTCACTAACAAAATAAGTTCACAACTTAAGAAGCATTTGGAAAGCAAAGTTCATTATTCAGGATGCCGTTAACGTGCAAGATTAGAGCCCCCACTGAGTGGACTTTGGTCCCCCCTAAAACCTTGTTTTTCCGCACTGTTTTAAATAATACCGTTCACAACTGATTTCTTCTTATTTCTAAAATGTGAATTATTTTGAAATACAGTTTTTTTAGTTTTTTATAATATTGAATTTCTTTGTTATTGCTTCAGCGAAAGAATCTCAGCATGAAATTTCAAATATGTCCATAAATGTTAGATGGAAAATACTTTTCGAAACAAACAACAACAATGTAGTCTTGTTTAGAAGATTGTGTCTCACCCTATTTATCAGTTCACACCCTAAGGTGTTTGTGAGATAAGACTATCACCGGCAAGCTAGTTGAGGCCTGATTACTAAGTACTTTGGTCTCTTCAATTTGCCAGTTTCATTGTTTTGTTTATATGGAACTCGGGCGTCTTTGTTCTTCTCTCTACCGTTTCTGGTATTTTATGACACACACACAAATTTTGCATTGCTTCGTCTTAGTTCTCTCTATATACTGTTTCGGGTATTATGTGAAACCCAAATACTTTATGTATTTTTTTATCTTTGTTCCTCTCTCTACCGTTTCTGGTATTTTGCATTGCTTCATCTTAGTTCTCTCTATATACCGTTTCGGGTATTATGTGAAACCCAAATACTTTATGTATTTTTTTTATCTTTGTTCTTCTCTCTGCTGTTTCTGATATTTTATGGCACTCGCATAGTGCATTCGTAACTTCATCTGTCCTCTTCTCTCCCTACCGTTTCTGATATGTTGGCCCCTGTAAAGTGTTTATATTCCTTCATCTCTGCCCTTTCCTTTAACGTTTCTGGTATTTTACGGTACGCACACACATAGTCAAAGTATTTGTTGGTTCGTTTTTTTGTGTTTTTTTAACCATACCGGTTTTGTTACTTTATGTCACAAACACGTTATGTATATTGCTTTATCTGTAGTTGTTTTTGGAAAACTAACCTGACTAAAAAGAGCAACGTTAAACACGCATACCAGGAGATATAGGTGTTCTGTCACAAGTGTAAAGAATGGAGATCGCTCGGTTTCATTCACTCGGTTTATTTTTTGGTAGCTTATATTGCTAATGAATATACCACGAGTCTGAAATGATGTTCGAGAATTTGAATATTCAGACATCTGTTTTTCTTTGTTTATGCTTATTGAAAGAAAGCAGTATAGGCGTGTGTTTTCTTACAGCAAAGCTACATCGAGCTATCTGCTGTGTCCACCGAGAGGAATCGAAGCTCTTATTTTAGTGTTGTAAGTCCGTAGAGTTACAGCTGTCCCAGCAGGTATCAGAAAGGAGTAAGTGAATGTCAACTCTAATAACACATTCTGAATTACTTAATTCTTAAAATACTATTGAATTCGTTCCACCATAGAAAGAGACAGGAGTGGTATATTCAAGTTTTATTACCCTTGCAGCGTTCGATGGTATAACTTACTTATACAGGTTGTTGATGTCTTGAAAACATATAGCTTAAAGTACATTAACCCTTCCGTTGTCCTACTTTCAAGTAATATCATGCCCCCCTCTGCCATACCTTTAATTTTCAGATACACATTTGCAGAGAAATGGAAAGAGACAGAAGAAAGGTGTAACTGTGTTAAATTTAGTTAACCGAGTATGTTATAAGCACAAATATAGCAGCATTAATATTATCTGAGATACGTTTACTCAATGGTACGTTATTGAGTTCACGTATATTAAATAGGTTACACTCCAATAGGACATACGATTTAAAAGCAACCATTTACATCGTTAACTTATAAACGAAACTTACATATTCATTCGTTTCCAACTTAAATACTTTGAAAGTTCTGTGTTAAACTGTAGAAGGTTGACGCTAGACCTTTACTAAACTGATTTGGATAGCAATTACCTAAACACCTGGTTAGAGTTATCAGTTTAGCAGTGGCCTGCCGTCACTTCGAGATTATTTTGATTCCTTGTAGGCCTAACTTAAAACTCATAAGTTTTTTTAGTTTAAAACATAGGTATTGCTTTTTAATTGAGAGGTTTGTGAAATAAGGTAAAATATACGACACAAAATTATCAATCGCAAGCACTATTTGCGAATCGATTCACGTAAACGTAGAGATGTAAAACTAGAATCATTACCATTAAGGCTAGCTGATGGCCTGATTAACTTCTCTGCATGCTAGCTATTCTGAACACATTAGCTAGGGAATAGCAACACTTCATTGGTTCTCGCTACAAAATATGGACAGCACACGTCTCAGCGGTCGAGGAAGGAAAATGTTTACGATATACCAGAACATGGCTGACTGAATTAAGCAGCCTTTTATTCTGAGTAACAAATTTTAGCGATTTAACTGCCTCCAGCGGTCTAAGTAAAAATAGTTCTTGTTAATGTGGTCGACCTTGCGAAGGCCGGAGGTCACGAGCTTTTGATTCTCTGAAAAACTGCACACTGATAGTGTTATCGTGACTATATGACGCTATCTTTCTGTATTTATACACAACATACAAAGGTAAATGAATAAACAGATGTGATAATTTCTTACCGCAAAATAAGTTAACCACGTAAGCTACAGATAAGCGTATTCGCGTTGGAACCATTAAAAATGGAATCTGTCTTTTAGTTTAAGTTTGTACATTTTGAACTATCGAGTTATCAACTTGTTTTTATTAAATCACAATCGCGAGAATCCACATATTGCATCGTAATGAGTAAGTACGTCCATGTTCTTGTCTGGTACAGCACTGTAAAACTAACCACAGGAGGCTCCAGGAGTAATTAATGAGGTTAATTACAATGAGATTAATTACAACATTCATGATATTTGTTGTTGTTGTTAGATACTCTTTTTTAACTAAAGAAGTCATGAACCTATAAGCAGTTTGGTGCAGAAATTATTTAGAAAAATGTTTAGAATTTCACCGGTTCTTCCTGGAGACCTCCCAGTGGCACAGCAGTATGTGTGAGGAGTTACAATGCTAAAAATTGAATTTCGATACCCGTTGTGGGCAGAGCACAGATAGTTTTGTGCTTAAGCCCAAAATAAACCAATACAAAGGAACACCTTTATACCTATATTAATAAATATAATCAAACATCTAAGCACGCCCTCTACATTCCTACACTCAATTACACAACCCCCTTCAAACATGTGACCGGCTATCGGTCAGTTACCTCTTTCGTTCTTTGTGAACCTGACGATGACCGAAGAAGGTCGAAACGGTGTTCGCTCATCTGCATAAAATTTTTTTTCAACTCATACCAGCCGTTTCTACATAGATATTTTTCGTTACAAGTGAATTTTCTCGTCATCAAAGTATATATGTATGTATGGCTTTTTTAACCACATCAGTACTAAATTATCATAAATATCACTCTCTCTTTTAATAGCTGAGCCCGGTTTGGACAGATGGTTACAGCACTCGACTCTTAATCTGAGGATCGCGGGTTCAAATCCCTGTCACACCAAACATGCTCGCCCTTTCAGCCGTGGGAGCGTTATAAGTGACGATTAATCCCACTATTCGTTAGTAAAAGAGTAGACCAAGAGTTGGCGATAGGTGGTGCCTTCCCTCTAGGTCTTACACTGCTAAATTAGGGACGGCTAGCGCAGATAGCCCTCGTGTAGCTTTGCGCGAAATTCAAAAACCAAACTAAACCTTTTAATAGCAAATAAATACCGATGTTAATACCTGATGGTGGAAGAAGCAGGATGCAAAGGCCCTGTGAAAGGAATACTTAAAGACTGCAATGAATTATCTGTACGGAATCCTCACATAGAACTTTTTAACTTAGTACAAAATTATGTTTGTTTAACTCGGTAGAACGGTATACAAAAATATTGGAATGGAAAGTTCTATTATACAACACAGTTAGAAACATCATATCTACACCGAACTTTCTTTGTATGACGTGTAAGCGCCAAATAATTTAAAAATGATTCACAGGTTCCTAAGTTGTGCTGATTGGATAAAATCAATAAAAGTAAAAGGCTTGGTAAACGAGAAAAGCACATATGTATATGTGTGTGCGTGCGTACATACAGTGGTTGAGTACGTTATATTAAAATGATCTTGAAGCCTTATCAAATCATCACAGTCCACATCAACACGTCCGGCCATGCTCTACCTGACAACCGTGCATCGTGAAATAGAGCTGCAATGTAATTTCCATTGCAAATGAATCCGTCGTAAAGTTGCTTTGTTATACTGCTCGTCACTGCCTGATTTCCATAAGCTATATGGTGTACGTGGACAACAGTTTTGAAGTGTCCACTTCAACAAACCGGTTGCACACAATTCCATTGACTTGATCAGTATGCTTCTATGTGGAATACTGTAGATATCTATTTCATTTTGCAACCGCATGACGATTGAATAGATACACCGTGAAAGCAGCTAGTGCACACGTGACTTGTATCATTTTTCCAGAGAGGGATTGTGATGTGCATTGTTTCCTGGAATAGACAGACTGCTTTTGCCTCTGACCTTTGTGTTTGTAGATTCTCACCTGCTACAAGATGTCAGATGTTGCTTACCATGTAGGGGGAGAGATTGAACTTTGTTCAGATTACTTTCTGTACGTTCCTGTTTTCTGGTGTACATTGGGTACAAGGAATATCCTATTCTAGAAATATTCTAAATCCCTGATTTGAATTATCTGAACACAATTTTATAGTCTGAATGTTCGAATACTTTGCGTTGAAAAGGACTGTTATGCACCTTTTCTAATAAGGGATCAAAGTTTACACGTTATGCACCTTTTCTAATAAGGGATCAAATTTTACACGTTATGCACCTTTTCTAATAAGGGATCACATTTTACACGTTATGCACCTTTTCTAATAAGGGATCAAAGTTTACACGTTATGCACCTTTTCTAATAAGGGATCAAATTTTACACGTTATGCACCTTTTCTAATAAGGGATCACATTTTACACGTTATGCACCTTTTCTAATAAGGGATCAAATTTTACATGTTATGCACCTTTTCTAATAAGGGATCAAATTTTACACGTTATGCACCTTTTCTAATAAGGGATCAAAATTTACACACACACACACACACTAAATGTCAAAATGTACTCGCTGATTCATTACACTACATCGGCTGTGGATGTCACGTGAATTGTTCATTTGATATGTGTATTCGAAATGATTTTCTAAAAAGTACTCAGCACTCTTTATTTACTGTAATTAGTCACATATATTACTGTAATTAATAGCTTCTACAGTTGTACTTGAAGTGAGAATCACATATACGCTTCTACGAACTTAAAACACTAACCGATTAACTTTTATTCGTATGATAAATTTTATACAGAAACTATTCATCTTCCATCACTCTCTCAAATAAGAGTTTTGTTCGATAAAATAGTGTGGTTGGAGAATTGTTATTACGTACAATTACAGAAAGGTCTATCTGTGCTCTGCCCACCACAGATTCTCGAGAACTTGGTTTTAGTGTTATAAGCCAGGGTAGGGTTCTACTTGTCATGACTAGGTGATTAGAGCACTTGACTCGTAATTTGAGGGTCAATAGTTCGAATCCCTATCACACCAAACATGCTCGCCCTTTCAGCCGTGGGGACGTTATAATGTGATGGTCAACCCCACTATTTGTTGGTAAAAGAGTAGCCCAAGAATTGGCGGTGGGTGGTGATGACTAGCTGTGTTCCCTCTAGTCTCACACTGCTAAATTAGAGGCGGCTATAGCAGATAGCCCTCGTGTAGCTTTGCGTGAAATTCAAAAACAAACAAACAGTAGAGTTCGACAATAATATATATGATAACTGAGCTTTGTGAAGGTAATATATTCGCTGGTTTTGAAAGTCCAATGGCTATAAACTCATTATTTTTAAGAAGAAAAATCCACGAAAAAAATAAATATTTGAAATAAAATAAATTAACATATCTCTTCCTAATAGTTTAGGAGTGACAAATGTTGTCTTATTTGAACAAATATTTAGTACCACATACACTAAAAGTCGTCTGAAAAGTAAACGGAATTTTCAAAATCGAAATAAATAAATATTATAGGTGAATCACAATACAAGGAATGGTGCACGTGTAAGCGTGCCAGGACTGTGAATTTGACAATTCCTCGTTTGTACCCCGTTTTCCAAAACAAAAAACAACTTACTCTTCGTTTTGGGTTTTAAGTATCCTATAAGGTTAATGGGGAAATACCAGGAAAAAGTTGACGGTGGTGGATGCTGCTAATTAGGCTCCTTATGTCTAGTTTATCGATTCAAAAGTATGGATAACTTGTACAAATAACCCATTGTGTATTGTTATACCGAAAGTTTGAAAACAAACAAGACAGTAGTTTTAGGAGCCGATAATATCAGAACTTTTCTGGGGGGAAAAGTTCTAGAAATGGGAGTTTCTGCATAAGGTATCATAGAAAATTAAACAAACTCAATACCCATTACACACGTATTTGTGTTTCGTTTTTTTTTTCTCATAAATTGTTTTAAAAAATTCATACTCTGAATACACCTTTCGCTCCCGTGTTGTACATTTAGGCTTCACTTGAAAAGAACATTGACTATGTATCGACGTTTCAATTGAATCTAAGATGGCCACCACGTTTTGTAAAGTGAAACGAAATGTCTCATTTAAGTGCTGAGAGTAAGATAAGCTTGAAATTTCGTAAGAGTGTTTGACACTTACTGCTCTTTGGCCTAGAAAACTATCGTTATTTTCGAGTGGGAACGTCTGGTTTTACAGTTAAAACGGTATCTTCTGTCTGACATATCGGATATTTATCACTTAAGTTAGCGTTAACACGTACATAAAGAATTAAACTTGTTCTATGAATAACACGTGATGAAACGGTTAAGAGTATTTTCCACACACCTACTGTATACTTTATATTTTTATTAAAGTTTCCTGGTTCTCAATCAATATTATACAGATTAAGAGCACAAATTTTAATTATATTCGAGTAGGTTATGTAACAAAAGTTAGAATGCAGACTACAATCTAATAAACTGAAAAGTTGTGTCACCCTTTGCTTGTGAACTGTTATTTATCCAGTTGATCATAAAAAGAAAATAATAAAAGCGTTCTTTACATATGTCTATACATATTGAGCCATACCAGTGTAGTAATAATCCAGTATCAATGAAAACTTTCTGTCTGTCTGTGGACACATCTTTTTTCTAAACGAGTTGACCGATCCAGACCAACCATGGCATGCTCGTTTAAACGTAAACTGGTTTCTTATTAAACTTTCTCATATACTGAAAAATAAAAAAAATATGCTGAAAATAATCGCAGATACTTTTCTCATTTCTAGCCAATTTCTGTTTCAATGTTTTTCAGAGAAAGAAAGCGTGCAGTCTCCTTAAAATAACCCATAAAACATTTAAAGTGATTAGAAGAACTTCAGAAATAAAGTGCATTACGGACTTGGAATTTACTAAAGGCAGAACTGATGTGAAACTGCATACCTATTTAATTATGAATACCTGTCAGTATCCTGTGCTTTATGATAATGCGTATTTAACAACAGAAGCCATTTCTGAAGAGTAAAAACAATATATATGGCTACCATCCAGGATTTTCTTGTAAATAACTTCGCATTTCACTTTTAAAGTTACTCAGAGTAGGCTGAAATGTTTCCTTGGAGAAAACCTCCTACACAAGACATTGCAATTAAAAATATATTATTTCTTAAGTTATATCGTAAATTGTCATTGTTTTTTTTCTTTTACGATACCTACTGTTACTTCAGTCTTGCTCAAACCTCGTACGTCAAGTCCTTAGAAGTTCCACTGTACATGATTTTGGTTGATTATGTCGATAGATAGGATATTGCGCATCTGTAAATGTGTTTGGTAGATAGATGGGTGAAACATCTTAGATTTATAAGTATGTTTGGTACGTTATATCGACTTTTAGAATACATTATACTAGAAATTTGGTTCGTGAGTATATTGGTGAAATATCTTGCATACATAAGCATGTTTGTTAGGTAAAATAGACAGATGTAATACTTACACCAGTAACAGGGTTTGATAGTTAGGTATATCAAACACCTTACACTCTTACACCCGATACTGAATTGTTTATGTACATGATTAAAATATATCACACCCGATATGTCTGGTTTGTAAGTACTTGAACTATCTTACACCTGAAGCTGAGTTTGTTACATAGATTTATGACATATCTTACATCTGGGACTGTTAGATAGATTGATGGTATGTCTTACACCTTGAGCTGAGTTTGTTAGATAAATTGTTTATATACCTTACGCTTGCGGCTGAGTTTGTTAGATAGTTTGATCACATACCTTAAATCTGGTGCTCAGTTTCTTAGATAGATTGTTTATATATCTTACTCTTAAAACTGAGTTTCTTAGGTAGATTGTTTACATAAATTTTACTCTTAGGTCTAAGTTTCTTCAATAGATTGTTTGCATATCTTACTCCCAACGCGGAGTTTCTTAGGTAGATTGTTTGCATATTTTACACCTGGAGCTATGTTTTTAGATAAATTGTTTACATATTTTACATATGGGGCTGAGTTTATTAGGTTTTTTTTTACATATCTCACATTTAGGTTTGAATTTCGTAGATAGATTACTTACACATCTTACATCTGGGGCTCCCAATTTATTGAGATTACCATTAACCTTCCGGAAAAAAGTTGTTTTGTTTATGAAGGTGTAGATTGTGAAAGGTTAATCAAAGTTTAAACCTTTACACTCGACAGAAAACAACATATTTGGCTGAACTGTAACGATAAGAGCAAACATCTTCACAATGTGTTTAGCATTATTGAGCAATTTTCCGCTCAAGATCTCATTTGGTGTTGACATCCTTGACGATTTTATTTGCCTACTTATAAATAATTTTCCTTTAAATGCATAGATCATGGGTCGCTCATGTGACACCAATTATTGGCAGTTATTTCGGTTGCGCTGTTAATTCGTTGTTGCCTCAGAGGGCGAGGACAGTATTCATTCCTTGCATGCGATTGGTAGTTATTGCTTGAAGCACCAACCTTTCCCCTAAGGCGCTTGGCACCTTCAAAAGGTGACCCCATGAAGAGGTTGGGATTCTAGACATCGGTTATAAGGCGACGATTTTTGTTGTTGTTGTTATTGTGCTGTTGGGTTTTTTATTTTATTTTTTTATTTTTTTTGCTACCTGGAGCCAAGTTTTGTCAAGGCCATATGCGTCTTGCTCTAACATGCCTTTGAAGAGAGTTGCTCAATTTGCAAGTGCAAATTGCATCAAACCTTGATAAGGTAATCAACTGTTTCAGAATAGAATTACGCACTGCTAAGAAGCACATGGATGACAAAAGCAGTAATTTGTTCAAACCCAATCACTAACAATGAGTAGGTGATTAAAAAAATTCCGATATATGTATGGTTTAGTCATTATGATATTTTTAAATTCGGTGTATATCTCACAAAAATGAGTTTTGTGTTAGAAGAATTTATAAAATTTAATTTGCTGATTTTTCAGTCCAAACTGACCCACATATATTATAAGACGATGGAAAATCACACAGAAATTGATGGCTGTAAAAGATTCTCTCTCCAAATTCATAAAGCTACCCACTGTTTTGTTACAACAAAAAGTTTTCTGTCATCAAGAAAAACGTGTATCAAATGCTGTGATCGAATTAACTTGTTTCTCCTGTTTTTGCTTTAAGTGATTTTTTTTAAAGATTACGTTCGTGTATACTTGAGCCGTATTTGTTTAAGTAGCAATGATAGTATAAACTAGCCTGGAGTCTAGGCTCATTTATACGGTTGGTACAAATTTAATCTTGAGTTAACCGTTGTGTTTGGAATAAAAAAGAAATTATACAATAGGCCTTGAGTCGTTCGTGCTTTGTATTTTTTATCTTTTTTTTTTTTTACACGAACCTTTTAAACCAGCGATGAGAGTAGTTTCTTCTCTTAACGACCTTGAGAAAAATGTGATGATTGGTTCCATGAATTGTAGAGTTTCTTCTAGCTTCTAATCTTTATGGCATCTAAAAGTAATAAATTGTAGTTTGGTTTTTTCTTCTTTCTTCTCCACATTACTGTGTTGTCGCATCGTGTAGATAATATACTGCAGCTTTGAACCTGTCGATATTTGTTAAATTAAAATAGCCTCTCCTTCACTTTTATTCGCCATTACTGATCTGATAAACATACACAAAGCTGATGAATTTGATAAGATTTTATTTTTATACCGATTATCCTACTGAATTGAGAGTTGAAAAAGATATAGAACTAATGGAACAATCCTTTTTTTTTTATTTGAATAAATTTGTGTGTGAGCGTGCACGACTAAATGACATGGTCCGCGACTAAAAGAAAGACTTGTAATATCTCGTACATGTTAGCGTTTGGTCAGTTAAAACGAGAGTGTAAGTTCTTTGATATAAAATTCGCATAATTGTAATGTTGTAGCGATTTATCTCAGAGATCGTGTTATGCAATCGCAGTAGGATTATTTGTGGTTAGAAATCATCTCTGATGATAATTACGTGCTAAGTGTAATGAAAAGTAACTGGGTATTTTAAGCTATTTCAGAGTCTTATCTTTATTATTTAAACTGTATAAGCAGAACATAAATTTAGTCAGGGACTCTGCCACTAAGAGAGACAAAAGCCATGTGTCTGTTACCTATTGTGGCGTGGATTGTCGTGTGATAGAACATGGTATTTAAGATTTAGCGAGTTGGGTTCGAATTTGTGCGACAACACGAAATATTCCTCACGGTTTAAACTGTGGATCCGAGTAACAATCAATCCAGTGTCGTGGGTGGTAGGTTGTAGGGTGCTGCTGTCTGGTGTCCTCTCTGGTCAGTGGCTCAAAATGAAAGACTGTGTCAGATGGTTTTGTTACTTAATTTACTGAATGGGTTAGAAGTTTGAGTTCGCTGTTTATTTGTTTCAGAGTTTCGCGATTCTAATCCAATCTAGTCATTCTTACAACACATCCACAGAATATTTGGAGAACATAACATGAACATTAAACCCGAGTAATAATTATCTGGACACGCTAACCACTAGTACCAGTTTCAACGCTGCAAGACTTTTGCATTACAAAGTGGGCCTGGCATGGCCTAGCGCGTTAAGGCGTGCGCTTCGTAATCTGAGGGTCGCGGGTTTGCGCCCGAGTCGTGCCAAACATGCTCGCCCTCCCAGCCGTGGGGGGCGTTATAATGTGACGGTCAATCCCACTATTCGTTGGTAAAAGAGTAGCCCAAGAGTTGGCGGTGGGTGGTGATGACTAGCTGCCTTCCCTCTAGTCTTACACTGCTAAATTAGGGGCGGCTAGCACAGATAGCCCTCGAGTAGCTTTGTGCGAAATTCCAAAAACAACAACAACAACATTACAAAGCATCTTTTAGTTTAGAAATTTTCAGAAGCTCTTTTAATAATAATTTATTTTCATAAAATATGAAACTTCGCCTGAACCTTAAACATATTTTTCTTAAAGTAAAGTGATTCTCTGTAAGTATTTGAAATTTCCGAGATAAAACAGAAAGTATTTCTACCTCGTATTCACTGCACGTTCTTTATTGTTTCCGTTAAGACTTTTTATTGATTCTAAATAAACTACGAAGAATAATACGAAATATTTCCTTTACTCGAGTTCATTTACATACGGTTAGTATGTATGAACTTGTACTTATGCAAGAATCAAGGAGAATTCAAACAAATCAGACGAGAAAATTTATTACACTACTTCTACAACTGCGCCACCTCGTGAACATTCTAAGGAGACCTATGCAGAGGCCAGCGGGCCACCCTGGGTTCTTGAGACGGAGGTCTCAGAGTAATGGAACATTTAGAAGTACTTGTTTGTCCTTTGCCTAGCCACCGCATGGGGGTCTAGTTATTAAGGATAGAAAAGTATATAATTTACTTCCATTAACACAAACTAGCCTTTACTGGAGGTGCTATAGCTTGCTCCGAACAAGAAAACTGCCGAAGGCGGTAGCTCACCACAGCACCCCCCGTAGACCGGCCCCTCGCTCTGACCCACAGGTGTAAATTACACCGGCGACGACTGCCTCTAGCTAACTGAGGCCTAACCTGGGACTGCCAACAGATCATCCGTCGGACACGAAACAAGCAAGCGCAGTTTTTGTTTCGGCTTTTGGCAGTCTGGCAGCTAGCTAGCTAGGCCTGAAGGGGTTGTAAGGGTTACGGAAGTTGAGCTAACGTCCTTGCTGGAAGGCAACTATTCGTTTAGTGTTAAAGCTGTTAGGATGGAGGTTTCGGTTTCATAAGTAATTCGTGACATCACTTAGTATAGCATTAAAATAGTTTCTTTCATCGTGATTTTTAATAATTCAAAATAATATCTTGATTGTTTTTATTTGTTTAACATGTCTTAAATAATCTAATGTTTACAATTAATCTGTCTATTTAGAAAAGCAAGAGAAAAGAAGTTTGCATAGCGCGTTTTAATATGAAAAGTAGCAGTTTATAAACTTATAATAAAATGTCGTGAATGGTATTAACAACATTTGTTTTCCAAAATCAGACACCACTTTATTTTCATTTTCAATGAATATACATTTCAATGATAAACAAGGTTAAACGCAATCATTCTGACGCAATAATTCAGTAAAAGAGAATAATCATCATGATTTGTCAGCCAAATAATAATATTCTGCCACAATGTATTGCTCCGCTCAAAACTTAGTTCCCTTGAGATCACTATGATAAAAACGTGGTTAGAAACTTTGTTTCAAATTTTGGGGGCGGTACAGACTTTATTAAATGTAATATAGCAAACCTAGATTTGAAAAAAAAAAATCTCCATTCTAATTCAAATATGGCGTGAGAAGCTAAAATCTAAATAAACACATATTTGTGTTTGATTCGAAGTACGTGGAAAATAATGAAACTTATGGGTAATATAAGATATAGGATGGTTATTTTATAACAGAAAAAAAAAACCTACCGGAATTAAGAAAATAATTGTTGAGGTTCTAATAGAGAATTTTAAGAACCATATTGGAAAGTAATGGCTGACGTTAAAAATAGGTTCTCATTGTAATAGACGTTAATTAGGGGAAATACAAATCGATAAACATCTGTATAAATATAATCCATGTTATGTAAGTACCTCTAAAATTGGAAAATAATCGTCCTGATGATTAGGGCAGCCGACTCACAATTAATGATTCAAATCTCATCTCAGAGTATGATCTTTCTTTCAGTAGTGGGGGCGTTATAACGTAACGGTCGATATCACTACTAGGTTATAGTAGCCTAAGAATTGGCGGTGAGAGGAGTTCAATACCTGCCTTCCCTCCATTCTATAACTCTTAAATTATTGGCAGTTTAAGCAGATAGCTAGCCCTCGAGTAGTATTTTGCGAAATTCAACAAACAAATACATAAAATAAATAAACAAACTCCAGTCTATCACTTCTAAGTTAGAGACTTCTAGCTTAGATAACCATCGAGTAGGTTTGTGGGAAATTCAACAAACAAGTACGATAACAACCAAAAGAAAATCGGAGAAAATTATATATGCAATCTAAAATTGAAATAGAGCAAAATGAGAAGTTATGCAGTTGTGTGTTTTAATATAGGGTATATAATTAGAGGGTAGGTGGGATTGTTAATGCTTTGTTAATGGAACTTAATTAACTTGAACCATTTCCATTTATATTTTTTTTCTGTTTTTAAAGTGTACTGTGTTTCACGTCGATAATGAAACAGTTAACTTCAATAACCCGTCTATAGTCTGTGTACTCTAACAAGTTAAACTAAGAGTCAAAATGTGGCTCGTCCCTAGTGACTTAATCCTGAATTTAAATAAATATGATTCGCGTCCCCTTGTGGTAAGATGTGGGTTGTACTTTACAGACTTGGTTTATTTGTAATAATGACAGATAAATTCCACTATTTGACCAGGCGATAGTAGTCTTACAATTTCAAATTAGAGACGGTTATCCGTAGACACGAGTTGTGTAGCTTTGCACAAAATTATTGAAAATAGTGTAAAAATAACCGATATGTGTATGTATATACATATATGTATGTATGTGTGTACATGTACGTATATATGTTTTTGCATTGTACTATTTACACTGTTTGCTGCATCTGTCATACACGGTGTATGGAAGCCCTGCTTTCAGAGTTACAAGTTTTCAGATTTACCCGGGGAGCTAAAATAAACGAAATCCGTCATCAATGAAACATGTAGCTTAAATTATATATATAGAAAATAGTTTAGTAATTCAACCCTTACAGATATTCATCAGGGTCGAGAAGTTAAAGGATTAGAATCGAAACTATATTGTACCGGACGCAAGATTGCCGAGTACCATCATAAATCATTGAATTTTCCCCCTTGTATTAATACGCCAATGATTTAAAATCCATTAAAGAGAGGATGAACATTATTAATAAGATTTTGTTCATTTGTTTGTTTTGGAATTTCGCGCAAAGCTACACGAGGGCTATATGCGCTAGCCGTCCCTAATTTAGCAGTGTAAATCTAGATGGAAGGCAGCTTAGTTATCACCATCCCTGCTAATTCTTGGGCTACTCTTTTACCAACGAATAGTGGGATTGACTGTCACATTATAACGCCTTTACGATAGAGAGGGCGAGCATGTTTGTTGCGACGGGAATTCGAACCCTTGACCCTCAGATTAGGAGTCGAACACCTTAACCCACCTGATCATGCCGGGTCCATATTAATAAGATACATACTATCTAAAGACGAAAAGCTGTTTGACTGTTAGACTTATATCACGGCCTTACCAGGCATGGTCAAGTGGTTAGGGCGCTCGACTCGCAACCTGAAGGTCGCTGGTTTGAATCCCCGTTACATCAAACACCTTTTAAGTCGTGGGAGCGTTATAATGTGACGGCCAATCTCACTGTTCGTTGATGAAAGAGTATCCCAAAAGTTGGCGGTGAGTAGTGATGACTAGCTGTCTTTCCTCTAATCTTACACTGCTAAATTATGGACAGCTAGCGAAGATAGCCCTCGTGTAGCTTTGCACGAAAATTAAAACAAACATTGTGGCCGTTGCGGAACCGATTGACACGTAACCTGTACCTCGAAATTTATAATACGGTTCACTGCCCTTACCATTATTATTAATAATTTGTAAAGTCATAGAGTTGACTAAGTAGGATTATGTCTTTAAGAATCAGTTTTATTGCATATTTTAATCTATAAAGATTTATCAAGAAGAAATTTCAACCATAATTGATAACTATACAGAAGTCAAAATGCTGATCGTACAATAATTAAAGGAAATGACCAAATATAAAAAAAATATTTTCATGAAGTATTGTTATTTTAGAAAACATGTTTAGAACAAAGATATAATTCAGATTGTTATTTAAAATTGGTAATTTAGTTTTTCCATCACAATCAATTGTATAGGGTCAAATAATACACAATCAATTGTATGAGGTCAAATAATACTGACAATATATACAATATAATCGCCACGATTGTCTCCAGTATGTCATTTGGTGTTTCAAACATGGAAATCACCTTAAACACACATGAACTAAACGCATAAGTAAAACACTTCATATCCTTAATTTAGGACTGCTGACTAGATGAGAAAAACTAATCAACGGTGTCCTCCGCCTATACGACTGCATTATTTAAATAATTGGATTGATTGTCACAGTTATGTGTGTGTTTTCTTATAGCGAAACCACATCGAGCTATCTGCTGAGCCCACCGAGGGGAATCGAACCCCTGATTTTAGCGTTGTGAATTTTAGACTTACCGCTGTACTAGGAAGTACGGAGCGTGTTCAGAAAATCTCATCTCGAGCCTTGATCCTTTTGAAGTGTAGCCCAATACAGTTTTCAATAGATTTACCTGGTCTTCTTGAATACTGTCTCTTGGGATTAAAACGTTACGGACTCTCTATATATTTTATTTACAATTGAAGTTAAACACTTTGTTTATTTTAACAGAAAAAATAATTCAGTGGATAAATATGCAAGTAATTTATAAAATTAAATATAATAATTACATCAATTACCAGATGTAACAGGATTTTAAAAGTAGTAACTTGCAATTATTTTGTAATTAATTTTGTTTCGTATTTTAAATAGTTATTTAGAATAAATAAAGTTGTTTACGAAAAAATACATTTTGCTACAGAAAGAATTTTTGTGAAATATTATTACTAACCTTTATAATAATGAACTTGGTTTAAGTTTTAAGAGTAGTGTATCCATAGTTCAGATATTTATCGATGACTGATCAAAATATGTTCATGAAACTGTAAATAACATTGCCATTTTGCAACTTGACCATGAGTGAGTCATCTCAACTAGAGATTGGTTTGCGTTGAATTTCGCACTGCGTTACACGAGGACTATCTGCGCTAACCGTCACTAATTTAGCAGTGTGTGTGAGTGTGTGTTTTCTTATAGCAAAGCCACATCGGGCTGTCTGATGAGTTAATTTAGTAGTGGTAAATTTAAGGGAAAGCAGTTGTAAATGTCACCCACTATCAATTCTTGAACTACTGGCCCGACATGGTCAGATGGTTAGGGCGATCGACTTGTAAGCTGAGGGTCGTGTGTTCGAATCCCCGTCACACCAAACATCTTCGCTCTTTCAGTCATAGGGCGTTATAATATGACGGTCAATCCCGTTATTCGTTGGTAAAAGAGTAGCCCAAGAATTAGCGGGGATGGTGATAACTAGCTGCCTTCCATCTAGTTTTACACTGCTAAATTAGGGATGCCTAGCACAGATAGCCCTCGTGTAGCTTTGGGCAAATTTCTAAAACAAACAAATAAACATTTCTTAAACCATAATTTTGAGCTATTTTTTATCAACAAATAGTGTGATTGACCTAACATTATAACGTCCTCACAACTGAAAGAGTGAGCGTTTAGGGGTTACGGGTATTCAAACCTGCGACCATCAGATCTCAATTCGAGCGCTCTAACCATAAGGCCTAACTAGGGATTGATCATATAAAATCTTAAGTATACCTCATATAATTTTCTGTGTTTTACTCACACATATACGAAACTTAACGGAATATTCCTTGCACCATTTGCACATGCGAGCGATTATGAAGATTTACTAGCAAAAATTATTACAATAGAAGTTGGAGATTAGATTAGGTACCCAAAAGAAGTTCCTTAGATCCTAAATTCGATAGTGCACTTAGATTAACTATGTTTATATACCTTCAAAGAATTAGTAACAACAAATAACCGAACAAAACCAGTGTTTCAGAATAAATGTTGATTAAACTTCATAAGTCCTCCGCTGGTACGACGGTAAGTCTACGGATTTACAACACTAAAATCAGGGGTTCGATTCCCTTCGATGGACTCATCAGATAGCCCAAATGTGGGTTTGCTATGAGAAAACAAACACACTTCATAAAAATAATTTGAAGGTGATTTTCTCTAATGATTTTAAGTAAAATAACTTAGGAGTATTAAAACAAATTACCAAATTATCATAACAAAATATCGACTAGTTTATTTTTCTGTTACTCTTCCTTTTTGAATCAAAATTATAATTTTTTAGTATCTGTACAAAGTATAATTTGAACAGTTCAGATATACATGAGTTACGTACTGTATCCTTATAGAAAGTATCAGTTGGAAACCTCTGATGTATGGGGCTTAACCCAATACATCAATGATGCCTCAAGAGCGACAGTTACTAAACATTTATTTAAATGTTATATATTTAGGAGTTCAGTGTTTATTGCTGGACCTGTACACTAACACTATGGTGCCATTTTTGTCACCGGTGGCGCCACTTGTGCTTTTGAAAAGATGGTCTGCAAGTTTGAGGCGTCAGCTTTGTTTGTTTTTCTATTCCCTTGGTTTCCCTCTCAATGAGAGTGCTTGTGTATTTCAGTATTTGTAAAACTCGAAAGTGGGTTGAAGCTTCTGCAAACTGACGTGATGAAGGAGACAGAACAGGAGAAAGGTGAGAAAGAACAGTGATATAACAAACATTAACAATGCGTGTCTTCCACTATCCTGAACTCTTTATTATACATTAACATAAGGAGCCATATTCACACTTCATATAACAGATATAAGATGTTCAAAAATGTATTCACAGTGACTCAAAAAAAGTTTCTTATTTGTTAGATTTTTCACAGAAATATTTTTTAAGTTTTCCCTTTAAAATATAAACATTATTCCAAAGACATGCTTAGATTAGAAAACTCATTTTTTATTAAAGAGCTAAGAACTAAATACTGAACACACTTTTTACATGTTAGTATGGTAAAGAAGTTTCATTGCGTTTAGAAGCACGTATAGCTGATTTCTTTTTATGTAGCTTTTCGTATAATGAAAGGTTTAATAAAGATTCTAATTAGCTGGTAACTATTGTTTATACCTAATTTATTTGTGTAAAACTAGCTGTCATTTTCATGGTAATAAAGTTCTTTGAGTGCAGTCCAAATTATTTACCTGGTTATAACGTTAATCAGAAAAACCAATCACAGGTAACCTTACATATTCATCTTTACTTTTCCTACAGTAACATACAAAATATCGTGGATAGTTGTTGGGTGAGCGTGCGAAAAGTTTGTGCAAATGGTTGAGTACGTTACATGAAAATAGTTTTGAATATCCAAACTGGCAAGTGACGTCACAATCACAGCTAATACAAAGACATGGAATGATATTTATTAAAAATACACTTCAGTGATGTTTGGCACTATTTAAGTAGAGTGATGTCACCGAAAACTGATTGCTTTTTATGCAGAGTACTCAATAACCTTTTCCTACACTAAATATTCATGCACTCTGATATCAAGATGTGTTTAAATCGAGGATTTAGAAATGTTAAGACGTGAATGTCTCGTGATGAACGATCATAGGTAAATTGCACAGTAACTGCTTAATTGAGAATTATAATTGTAGAGAAAGCCTTGGAGGAATAGTTAATGTAGAAGAAAGCTGTATGATCTTTTATAACCCTTTATCGTCTCCACCTATATATTTACAACAATTGCGATTATTAGAAAAATCCTTCTATAGATGATAACAGTTAATATAACATATTATCATATCCTGTGTTATGTGACAATTTCTATCATACTGCAACTAATAAATTTAATTCAACTATACAAGCTGTTCCTTGTAATCCGTGTCATTAAAAACAAAGAAATAAGGATTGACATGGGGTACCAAACCATCCTAAAAGAGACCTGCAATTAGTCGCACCCTTGTGGTGATAAGGAAAATGCGGCAGTTTATAGTAGGTGAGAATACACGAACACAAAGGACAATGGCAAAAGCCTTCCACGTGCCTTAAGCAATAGCACGCAACATAATCAAGAAGGATCTCCATTTGGGAAAGAGACACAAATCTCGTGTACACAGGCTGCTTCCATAAGATATCCGTTCAATCGTCGCATACCTTAACAGCTGGAGAATAAAACAAGTATATCTCCTGTTTCACACACAGACGTATCGCCAAGACGCCAAAAGCAGATCTTACAGATTTCTGTGCGATGTGCCTGTAAAAATGGGTGCTGGAAAACTCTTATCGTCGAACATTAGCTAGGTTATGGAAAGCATGCAGGAATAATTGATGCATTTTGGACATGACAATCTTACAACAGAGTTCTTTACAATATAAACTATACTACAATTTAACTATCAAACTGAACGATTGTCTGCTAAAGTATAATCTGACGTGGCGCATTGAACTTTAATGACTTGAGGAGCAATAAAAATCGTTTTAATATGACGTATTTAAGCCTACTACAAAAGACCAACAACCATTTTTTAAACTGCTCTAAGTTCATTCACTAACTATCCAGTTCACATGTTAACTAAAATACGTGCACTGTGGAACAGAGATTTGTAAAAAAACAAAACAAAAACGTATGTATTATTTTTGTTGTTGTTGTTTTTAGTTTCTTTGGCACTTTAGGCAAACATTTTGTTTCTGTAGGGTTTTTTAGAAATTATTCACCTTTAACGATATTACTGCATCCTTTCTGTGCGGCGAATTAAAAATTACGAGTATATGTTTTATTTCATTGTCCCATAAATATTCTGAGAAGTATCAATTCCAAATAATCAGGTTTTAACTGAGTTTTTCGTATGATTACGTTTGGTGTTAAAAATATTCACTGGTGAATAAACCATTTCTTTTATGTTAAGCAGAATGGACTATCTGTGCTCTGCCCATCAAGGGTATCGAAACCCGGTTTCTAGCGATGTAAGTCCGCAGATATATCGTTCTTCCACTGGGGTGAGACAAATCATTTTTGTTTAGATTTTTTTCATTTTTTAAAATATGAAACGGGTTTTTAAGAAGATTGTGTAGGTTTTTCTTATAGCAAAGCCACATCGGGCTATCTGCTGTGTCCACTGAGAGGAATCGAACCCTTGATTTTAGCGTTGTAAATCCGTAGACTTACAACTGTCGTAGCAGGGGGCAACAGAGAAGAAAAGAAAAGAAAAACGTGTCATAATACTGACTTCAGAAGAACGTGTCATAATACTGACTTCAGAAGAACGCGTCATAATATTGACTTCAGAAACACAATGCTTCCATGCTATTTTGAGTAATTTTTAAACTTGCTTATAAACATGTTTTGAAGATGTGATGTTTTTCTGTGAGTTGATGGATCAATCAGAGGTACCCTTCTGTGTATTTTAACGTCTGCGTATGTTTATTATTGTTGAGAACTTTGAGACAGAATACAATATACGGTGCTCAACATTTTTTTGATAAAAAGAAACGTCATAGGCTTAAGCTACTTTCGAAAGTCAAAATTTTAAATTCTTTCATTGAGTAAAAGAGCATCGCTTCAAAATCAGAAGGACATTGCATGGCCTGATAGTTAGGGCACTGGACTCGCAATCTGTGGATCTGGGGATAGAAACCTCACACCGTATATATTTGTTCTTTCAGCCGCAGAGGCATTACAATATTACGATGAATCTCGCTATTAGTTGATGAAACGTGATCCAACAGTTGATTATGGGTTGTGTTGACTAGTTGCTTTCACCTTAGTCTATTGCTTGAAAATTATTGAAGACAAGCGCAAACAGTCCTCGAGCATCTTGGCCCGAAAAAAAAAAATCAACACAACAAACCACTGAAATAAGAAAATAAATCAGCATTTTTTAGTACCTTTTCTTTCCACTGTGGCTCAACTGCAAATCTGAGCGCTAATAATACTAAACATAAAGCTTCGATACTCGCTTTGGGAACAGCACAAAGACAGCCCATTGAGAAAGGTTTATTGAACGAATAAACAATTGATCAATATCTTGAAAAAAATTATAATTATATTTTATATTGACAGCTTGTTTTTCTAAGTTTAGCACAAAGCTACACAAGGGGCTAGCCGTGCTCTGTCCACCAGAGGTATCGAAACCCGGTATCTAACGTTGTAGTTTCGCAGACATGTCACTGTGCCATTGGCGGGCATATAAACATCTCTTCTCACTGAAACGCTCACTGCTAGAAACCGTGTTTCGATACCCGCGGTGGTATGCAGAACTCAGATAGACCTTTGTGTGGCTTTGTGCTTAATTCAAAACAAAACAAAACTCAGTGAAACAATATATACAAGCTATAAGAATAATCGTCTGCTACACACACGATAAATATCACTAACTTTGAAATGGTGACTATTTTCTTGTTACTCGGAATTGCATATGTTAGTCTTAATTTACTTTTTATGCGACTGATTACCTAAAGGGTCCTTTAATGTACCCACAAATTTTATGTCTTTTTTTTTTATATTTGCATTGTGTCTCTGAAAACATTTATAAACCAATTTTGGTAATGAAACCCGTAATAGGGAATACAGACGAGCCTTAAGTATGCCATTACAAAAGCGTTTGTTATTCTTTTACGAAGCATTGTTAGTCGATGCTCAGTTGATTGGATTCGGCTCTTTATGGCTGGGCTTGAGTGTTTCACTCAATAATCACAGCTTTGACGCTACCTTCTCACACACCTGGCCGAGCGGGAATTCCATCGTTTCTATTACGAACTGGTGAGAGAATCCTGCACGTGCGGAAACACAGCCAATAGCGAATATGAATAACGACCTGCGTCAACGATCGTACAGGTGTTGTCTCGAAAAGAGTAGAAGACAGTATATTGTCCAACAGAGTCAGGATTGTAAACCCTATAATTAGCCCATTATTGCCATATTAAGGAGTTGGTTTAGGGTTGCCCGAGGGGGCTTTAGTAAGCAACAACCTTTCTAAACTTCAATAAGAAATATTATTGCTAATACACTTGCTCACTGGTCACCGTTTCTCCTCAGTAACTCATAAATATAGTGGCCTTGGAATGGTTTTATTTTTTCTCTGCCTAAAACTACAAACTTTACTTTGAATAATAAGGACGATGTATAGAGTGTATAAAAAATTAGAATATAGTAAAACATTTTCTACATCTTTAAAACATTTTTAAAAGTACTTTTATACGTCCTTGTTGCACAACTGAAGTGACACTTTCAGTAGAGCAGTACTTGAATGTAACAACTAATGTACGATATAAAGTACGTTACAAATGGCTCTAGGAAAAATCCTGAATATTTTATTAGTCATTCGATTGGTTAATGATTTAAATAAAATAAAAAAGTTTTAAAATGAATGGACAGTAGAAAATATTTATATTTTTGTATACACTATGACTGGCATGGTCTAATGGTTAGAGCACTCGAGTTCAAATCCCGTCACAAGACATGCTAACTCATTATATTGTTACAATGTTATGGTCAATCTCACTATTCTTTGTTAAAGAATAGTGAGAGAATTAGTGTTGGTAGCGTTCAACATCCACCTTCCCTCACATTAAAAGTAGGGTCGAATGGTGAAAATATTCCTCAAGTAGGTTTTCACGAATTTCAACAAATTCACAAAAGAGAATAATATAATATAGTGCTAAATCAGTTGAGAGGGAAACGAAATATTTATCTAAATGTATATCAACACATGATGCGTGGGATAATGCATGTGATGATTTTGGGGTTTAAGAAAATCCACTTGCTGATGTTGCATGTACAAAGTAACCTCTCATCTCATAGTTATTTATTGTGTACACTTGGCTAAAAATTTACGTTTCTCGAAACGTTTTTTTTTCTTTCTGTGATTACACCGAGAACTGCTCCAGCGAAACATGCTTGGATTCGTTATATAGAAAGCTTAGCACGCGGTCAGAACAAGCTGTTCGCGGGGGCCTAGAGTCCCTGCTGCTCTTTCATTATAGCCCTGCCATTTGTCTGTTCTGCACCCCTGGGCGTCAAGGCTACAAGGTGCTTCTCATTGATTTTCAGAGTTCCTTGTAATACCTGGCCATGAGAAGTTTCCAGATTGTGGCCTGCTCACCCCCCTAGTGCTGCCTGTGTATACGCCCAGCACCCATTGACAACCCGAGCGGCCCACACCTAACATCCATCCATAAATTATTGGACAATAGGACCGAAAGTGTATACACACACACAGAGAGAAGGAAGTATTTGGTATGTCAAAGCTTCCAACTTCTTGTAAGATGAAAGATTTCTTTTCAACGGTGTTGCTTTTTTTCTTTCATGTCACTAGGACTGAGGTGTCATCTTATTGTGAGAAGCCTGTTGGCGTATCCACTATGCAACTCACAACAGACATGTGCACCCATAACTTCCATGATGTCTTTCAACGACAAACATTGTCATGGTCAGGCGGAGCCTTTGATTCTAGCTAATATATTCTTCGCACATCCAGAAAACCTCAAGTTAAACTAGGGGTTATTATGGTGAACTAGTTAATACAAAATATCCAACACAAATATCTTATTAATTAATAGCATGTTATTTCATAAAGAGAACTAGTACAGTGTGCTTTTAATTTGTCATTTTATTTCAGTGCAGTTTTCTTCCCAGTTTTCAGTGTATGGGTTTTACCCCCTTCTCTTTTTTTAACAAACGTTTTTCTTTTATTACAAAATGCTCATTTTTTAGATTGGCCTTTCAATCACAAAATACGAATGAAAATGAAATAATGACTCATTATATTTATTATAACGTTGAAATGTCATAGTTAACCTGTTACTAATGTGAATATAAAAACAATAGTTGTGAAGCATATTGTTGATGAACTAGCGGTTTATCAAGTAGCATTCGTGTTAAACCCCTAATTTAACAGTCTTAAACAAAAGATAACATATTTACTATACATTAATACATATTTTACTTAAATAATTCATAAAAGGGAATCGAATGACATTGAAATGTCATTTTGTGCCACCATGTTATTTTGGTTTAAAATTCCATCAAAGTCGGCCAGACGAAATGTCAGTGTTGAATACGAGTTGGAATTATTTTCCCTTATTTTGTATGTAAAAGAGACTAAGGGGCGTGTTTGAATTGTATACCAAGCTAAACCAGTATTTTTCTTATGATAATATAACGACCCAGCACTCGACTTGTAATCCTAGGGTTGTGAGTTCGAATCCCTGTCACACCAAATATGCTCGCCCTTTCAGCTATGGGGGCATTATAAGTGACGGTCAATTCCACTATACGTTGGTGAAAAAGTAATCCAAGAGTTGGCGGTGGGTGGTTATGACTAACTGCCTTCCCTCTAGTCTTACACTGCAAAATTAGGGACAGCTAACGCAGATAGCACTCGTGTAGCTTTGCGAGAAATTCATGAAAACAAACAAACAATAATAATATGGTTGTTTAAAAACTCCTCTGTAAATAAACACCCAGGATTCGTAGTTGAAAATGCGCTTCATTAATTAATTAAGAGTTATTTCAGGTTCACACCTGACGGTGACCGAAGAAGGTCGAAACGTTGTTTGCTCCTCTACATAAAAAAATTTTCTCAACCCATAGCAGCTGTTTTTACATATATAGGTTTATCTTTAACCCACCATGAAAGCATTGTTAAAGTTTAGATTCATGACGGTTATTTAGTACTAGAATAACAATGTACTTTGCATTAAAATATCGCCTTTGTTTGTACTGTCAGAGAGGTCATTACTATACGCCGTACGTATGTATAGTTCATTTGAAGTCAGTCATGTTAGGTTGAGACACCTGGTGGCTGTTAATCTACAATACATGTATTTTAAAATTTTCAATTTTAGGTTTGTTTCTCTGTCCCCCCGCTAGTAGAGCGAGAAGTATATCGATTTACAATGCTAAAATGAGGGGTGCGATTTCCCTTGGTGGGCTCAGCAGATAGTTCAATGTGGCTTTGCTCTCAGAAAAACACACATACACATTTTTGTTTCTCCCGCTATGATAATTTTCTCCATCAGTGCTATCAAACTGAAATAATGTCGTTATTTATTACGATATTTCGTCAATATATTTATAAGTACTTACCATACAATATGTGAAGGTTGTTTTAAGACTTTTTTCAAGCTTAAGACTACAACTTTTCTTTTTTGAATATTACTTAAAGCTAACCAAAGGACATCTGTACTAGCAGTCTCTGATTTAGAGTTGGTAGATTAGATGAAAGGCTGCTAGTTATTATCTTCCACCGCCAGCTCTCTTGAGCTACTCTTTTCCAACGAAAAGTGGGATTTACAGTAATGGTAAGCGTGTTCGATGATGAAATTTGAACCCACGACCAACAGTTTGGGATACAAGCTCCTTAAAATTGAAGCCATGCTAAACCCTGCTTAAGAAACAATCTGAATTATTGTCAGCTTGTTGATGTCGTTGTTATTATTTGTTCATATATTCCAACAAAGCTGTGCAAGAGCTATCTACAGTCACTGTACCTAATTTTGAACTCATAGGTTAGAAGGAGTAAGTCACTCATCAGTCCCATCATCCGTTCTTGGGCTATACTCTGATAGAATACTGGGTTTTGACTGTTTATCTTATAACGCATCCACAACCCCAAATAGTAGAGCGCGATATTTTATATTAATGAAATGCGAACCATAGACCCTTATATTCACTTCCTGCACGCTAAAAACTAGACCTTTCTAAATAATAATTTTAATATTACTTCTGAGAACGGAATACTTTTACTGAAACAGATTACTGACACTTGATTCAACAATAATAAAAAGGTTTGAATAATAACCACGCATAGCCAAGTTCTTTACTTTGTTACCACGAGTTAAATTTCTAGTATGCATAGACTGAAAAACATACAAAACTGTATTTTCATTGACTAAAAACTTCTAAGTGCCTTGTGGAATCCTCACAACCTTTAATTTTGAAATGTCAGGGTGTTTTCCATTTTTAATAATGAAGCTCGTGTTGTTTTTTCAAGTTTGTTTGTTAAATAGAAATACAAGTCGGTAGTCAAAAAATAATATTTTAATATTTATTCAGTATGGATCTAAAAACACATGTGTTTAGGTCATTTCGGTCCTTTTATCACTGACAGTCGTGTATATCTTATTTAATTGTTGAACTATTTTTGACCACCCTGTACAATAAAAATAAAAAGATAAAATTTAAAAGAGCTAAGTACACAACGCCTGTAATAAATTTTTAATGGGAATATTTATGCTATGTGGTTATTTCTATTTTATCACCTGAGATATAAAAGCAACCTTTCTTTAGAGTTCTGGATGTTTCTCAGCAGAAGGTAAGTTCTGAAATAAAGATGCATGAAGGAAATAGAACTGTTTCTCATGTGTTCAAGCAAGTTAGATTAATCTAACGTTTCAAAGATTAATCGTTTGATATATGGCTTCAAGACACGTAATCAAATAATGTAAAAGAAGCGCCATTACTGCTAAGCTTTCGCTTGTAGGCCAGTTGTCACGACTTCACAAACTACACATAGTTTTTACCATTGCACAAAGCAAAACACAATTATAAAAAAAAAGGATAAAGGAAACAGACAGCCGCACTGATAAAAGTTTGTTCACGTGTATTTTGAGTGTGAAACATGTTATCGCAGGTGTAAAAAAAACCAAGATGACTGCTTACAGGTATAGTTCGGTTGTCTATAAAACAGTCCAAGTTCAGAAACTTTTAAGTAAAGACAGAACAAGGTTTCAAAATTTGAAAATTGGGAAACATGAAGTAAAACATTTTGAAAGATTTTACTAGGGATCAGAACTACGGAGAATAAAAATATTTAAAATACGGAATGTCCGGAAATTATAGCTGACATTTTTAAGATATAAATATGATTTTATTAACTTCCAGACGCTTTGTGCATTCATTTAAAAAGGGAAGAGAAAATAAAATTATGTTAAATCTATTACGGAGAAAATTACAATAAAAATTTTAATATAAGCAATTAATTCAAAAGTATTTTGTTAGCACAGGTAATTTAGGATGGCGTAACGACATTGTTGAATTTATTGAAAGGCAATCATAATGATTTGTATACATATCAAAAATGAAGTTTACCTAAACAGAAAGTTTCATTTATTGGATTCAGGTTATGATGCCAGACATTATTGTTTTGTTGGCAACGTGAAAGTCAAATGCTGTAATAACCAGTGATGTCGAGAAAACCCACTTGTAGAAAAAATAAATATGTAACACGTAATTTCACAATAGAAAAAAATGAAACATTGAGCTTTTGATAAGGATGGATACGTTCATATAATGTTGAATATATGGGACGGTGCTAATATTGACTACATCTCGGTTATATTTGATTTCCCTACAAAATCTTGACAAAGAGTGTACTGTGTTTGTGATGTATAAAAGAGAGATTGCAGAACATAATGTGTAACAATCATGAATCTTTGTTCTGCTTTACATCTTTGTAATGCCTGTGTTTCCTTCATTCACAATTGTTCTTTAGGTAAGAATGACACAGTTATTGATTGGTCTTGTTGGATCCACCAAGGGAACAGTGGAATGTCTGCGGACTTACGACATTAAAAATCGGGTTTCAATACCCGTAGTGGGCAGAGTACAGGTGGCCAGTTATGTAGCTTTGTGCTTAATTCCAAGCAAACAAACAAGATTTTGTTAGCAAGATATGAGGGAAATTAATTACTTACTTTCATGACAACAAGGGCGTTAACCATCACAGTGCACCAGCTTTTCTCCGTGTAATGGCATAATCTGGTAGCGACGGGAAATATGGTCTGTTTAGTCAAAAGGTATTAAATTTTTCAAGTTATAGCTGTAACATAAAACTACAAAACCTAGTGACAAATACGTTTTAACATAGAATATTAGCAACAGTACTAGTAACCAAATGTCTCTTTGTAGATGTTACGATATATGACTATTACTAGTTTTATGTAAGAAAAGAGGGTGTTACGTTATGAATTTCTTGGAACATAACCGCTTCAACACATTTATGACAAAAGGAAAACCCGAAACAAGTGTAATTATTTTTAGTAGATTTTTATCAAGGATCCCGACACGTGTTATGTTTCAAAGCTTTAAAAGACCGTGTCCATTTCAATACTACGCATGTCAATTCATATTTTGATATTCTTAGTAGAAGCTTGACCAGTTTCCACCCCAGGTGTAAAGGCCCATTGCCCTCAATAACGCTAAACGCCAATCATTGGCTTATCCTGAATGGTAACTAACAGGATAGGACTCGAACTATTCGAGAGCACTGGCTTGTAAAATGGCTGAAATTAGCGGTTCTCACGGAACAATAGCTCAGAGTACGTGTCGGCTTTGTCGGCATCGTGGTTCTCAGGTGTGATATAAAGGGATTATAGAAAGGAGGGTTCGTTGTTGGCTAGTGGGCACGACAAGTCATTCTGTTAAACCATCAACAAAACATAGCTATCAAAACATTTATTGTACAGAGAATTGAAACTGGTTAGGCCTTCGTGTTGGGTCTCCATGGGAACAAGATTATACTGAAGTCCATAATCCTGATCTGCTACAGACCTTCTAACAACTTGGCCAAATTCAAACAACGGTTGAATTATCTCAACAGTCTTTGGCAAATATTCACTAGACTCGCAATTTTAGAAAACTGACGCGTTTTCTAAGCTTTTGATTTAGCGACCATATAATGATCCATTATCGTGGGTTGACGTTAGCATTTCTACTCTAACTTTATTATTGATCTTTAGAAATTATTACTTTCTTTAAGTAACGATCTTTGTCATAAATTGTAGAAGTTGACCAGAAAAGATGTTTTTTGAAATTGTACTGGAGTTCTAACTAGAACTGTATACTAACTAAACTAAATATTCGTTAAGGTATCGGACCTGTTTTTCAGCACGTCCATCAAAGGTTAATTCTTGTACAATAAGTTATTACGAAATGAATGAACTCACGAATGTACACACACTATAAAGAATATTCGTTTAACGTTGATATCGTTGTAGAGTTCTTATTATAGAAATTAATATCATAGGAAACTGAAAAAAGATGACAGTATATGTTGCTATTATACTTCGTCACTCATGCATCCAGGAAAAACATGATTCAGTCAGCCACAGAAGCGACATGAAAAGAATATTTATATATAGACTAAGATTTTGTTTCTTTCAATTTCAAACTGCTAGTTCACTACAAAATATAACCTGTATTTTATAAACCGGCATCCGTAACAACACTTAACATAAATGTAATTGCATCAACTTCCTTAATCCAGCCAAACCCGGAGTGTGGCTGTGATGTATACACTTTCTTTTACGTTCTGTTTGAACACCCCTTGAGGTCGTAGCAGTTACTGGAAACATTTCCAATTACCAGGATGATGTGGTAAATATCCGATGTCGTACTCCTCATCAAGAAGATTAACCAGAGTAACATATATACTATATTATTTGACAGCTTAAAACAGGAAATATATAATTATAAGAATAATTACTAAATGGATAATTAAAAATATTAAGCTCGTAATAATTTTATCTGTCCCATTCTAGAATATGTGTGTAAAAGTTAAATTATTACGGTAAATTGTGAATGCCACAATAAGTTGGACTGATGGTAAAGTCCCCGATTAAAAAGTCAAATTCGTGAAGAAGGTACTTTTGTATTTCGCGTTTGAAAATACAAACATTTATACTTGATATAAAACATTAGTGTTAGACCTATTACATGTTTAAACACTACATTCTTAAGCCACAAACACTTTAGAAGTTTTCAAGAGTCAGTATTCCAACCACACTATATTTCTCATCTTCAGAGTATTTTCCGATGTAAAAAGTATATATATATATATATATATATTTTCTTTTACTTAGGTTGAACAAAGATAAAATAGTTACGAATTTCATGCTGCCACGAACAATTTTCTTTATCTTTTATAATTTTAGAAAAGCACATTATTTATTCTCTCGGCTCCGTAAACATTTATTGGGTAACTACTGTAGAATTTATAGATTTGTAGAAATTTCTCGGTCATGTTGAAAGTGCATCGTGAAATTTTCGGACCGTGATATGACAGGAAGCACGAAGTTGTGGTTAGATGTAGGTAAGATCCCCGAACGTCATATCTTCTTTGTCATCGGTCCCGGAGGCGTTAGGCCTAATAGAGGATTCACTTAAATTACAATACATTTAAGTGACTGTCTTCCTCGTAAAACTTGTCGTAGGAGTTAAACTGAAAGTTTGTTTCTTACCAGGCACATGAAACTGTTAATAATTTGTTACTTGTGTGATGCCGAAAGAGCCATGTTTCATGGACAACGTTATTATTTAATACTTGAATAACAATGATAGAGTGTGGGTGGACGAATAAAAAGTACCCCAATGAATCTTTAGTCACCAAAATCGTATACTCGCTTAAAGGACGCGGTGTGTAATAGTAATTACCGAAAAAAAACAATTATATTGTAATGTAATAGTAACTACAGTAATAAAAAAAAAATATATTGTAGTGTTATAGGAACTACAGAAATAAAAAATTGTATTGTAGTGTAATAGGAACTACAGAAATAAAAAAAAAATATTGCACTCGCTAAGAAAGTTTTTGAATTATAAGTTATTGATATTAAAGTAAAACAAAAATAATAGTAAAGATAATAAATACAGTAATTGTGTTTTCAAGGCTCTATAAAAGCTGACGTCATAAAATGCATTTGTTAATGTTATAAAACATATCTACTGCCGTAAAACATAATATCTGTAGTTCTGTAGTCTGTAAAAAATATGACAAAGTATATCCGCAATTTTAAAGGTTATAAAAAACAGATATCATAAAATACAAAGTGTACAATAACTTATGTCATAAAACATAGTATATGTAGTTGTAAAGGCTCTAAAAAAGGCTGACGTCTTAGAGTAAAAAATGTTTGCAGTTTCAAAGAGTGTAAAACGTTGATGTCATAAATTATATTAGTAGTTTTAAATGTTGTAAAAACGACAGGTGTCCTAGTTTTCTCTACACTTAAAAGACTTTGTTTTAGAAATGATAGCTTTAAACACCCAGTTCAGTACTTCTGTTAGAAATATTGAAATAACGTTTATATATATATATGTATGCACATACACACAATATATATATATATGCTAGAGTCTCATGAAATACACATACAAAACTTATTAAATATAAATGTTATTGCCATGGAATTGGATGTCTTTGTTCTTATCGTGTTTATTCTTTATATTTTAGTCGAAAAAATGTTTCTACAATGAACGTTTAACTGATGCACATTTTGGTTTCCGATCTGAATATGATTGGATACGTATTTAACCAGGTTCCAGTGAGTTGTGAAATTGCAAGGAATTTAAACCAGTTGAGATTTATTTTTATTCAGTATTGTCCCATAGGTTTTGTTTTTTGTGAAAAAAACAGGAAAAAGTTTCCTTATCGAAAATATTACATATTCAAAAGATTTATCTTGAGAATTTATCGCGACTACAGAGTCACACCCGCCCTCTAGCGTCGCCAGCAGCCGCTTGGCAGCAGTTAAGTTCACGAACCGAAAAGTCTAGCAACGAGTACGCTTCTCATTCTGTAGTGGTGCACTAACAGCTTTCACGACCTGATTAGGGATTGCAGATTACTCGCGTAAATTATCCGCTCGATTTTCTCTGTGACATGCATGGAAATTGTCACAAATTAGCTGTCAGTGTGTATCTGTCACTCTTCGAACCTGTCCTCCTATAAGCACTATTCAGACCCCCCGTAGGGGTGTCACCAATAGCTATTGGACCTAGGGTGTGTGACGAAATGAACATACTTTGATCGTGAGAACGTTCATCGGAACGCAAGGTTTACTTTGAGAAATCTTCCAATGTCCACAAATACGCTTGACGCATATCTTCCGCAGGATGTTTATTGTCCCCAAGAAAACCGGATTGGTCGAAACTACGCATCTGTTACACGTGATTCCCAGTAGGCAGAGAGGGCAAGGACTGGCGGTAGAAATCTTTCAATTTAATTTACAGATGTGAAGGAATTTGTGTCAGATAAAATAGAGTCAATTTACTGATAAGTTAAGATTTTGTTATAGAGGGCACTGATGCGTGTTCAAAAGAATAATTTCAACCATTCTTTGATTTATTTATTTATTTTTAATATGATAAAAACAAGTTAGGAAACAAACACCGAAATGAAGGTAGCAAAGAGAGCTCAATCCTAAAAAATCTAAAGTGTTTATATTTGTCTTAAAGCCCAAATCCTTCATGATATTGTGAAAGTAGTAATAACGTACGAACACTATTATTTATATCTTATCATAATCACCCATTGATAAACTAATGAACCGATTTATTAATGAAAACTTTAAGTTGTTTTGAATGGTTCGATTAATCCGTTCGTGTTTTATTTTATTAATAATAAGGGTCTATTAGTCATAACTTAAAGTTTGTTAACAAAGTTTGCTGTTTAGCAAAAGAACAACAAATACAAAATGGGATTATTGTTCTGAAAATATATAACAAAATGTTTCGTACTATGTTTATAATCCCGAAACTAAAGAAGCTTAGATAAGATAGCTGTTGTGACGAAGCATTACAGCGACAACAGTTGTAACGTCGAAACTAGCGACGTTTGGATAAGATAGTAGTTTCGATAAAAGATAAACCTGATAACAATTCTGCAGCAACACAATAAGAACTAATGCAACGGCAAAACTAGCGAATCTTGGATAAGAAGATATCAGATGTTACGAAACGTCTCAGGGCCCGGTGTGGCCAGGTGGTTAGAGTGCTCGACTCGTAACCCGAAAGTCGCGGGTTTCAAGTTCCCTTCATACCAAACATGCTCACCCTTTCAGCCATGGGGGAGTTATAATTTAACTGTCAATCCCACTATTCGATGGTAAAAGGGTAGTCCAAGAGTTGGCGGTGGGTGTTAATAACAAGCTGCCTTCCAGCTTATATAAAACGTTTATATTTTGTTCAAGTTGTAAAGACGTATGTACATATATAGCGATTCTAATTTTTCACGTTGTGTGGTTAGATAGATGCATGCATATATATTCAATGTAATGGGTCATAATATAATATTATATACATATAAATAAACATTTTAAATATTTTTATAGCAGAAATATTTTTCACTTTCCCTTATATGCTGACCATAGTAAACACCGGTCACAGTTGTGCCACAACTGACCAGATTTCCGCTTAGAGTGGTATTGTTTACACCCTACAAGGTATAAAACATGTTAATTAACAATTACAATTGATTTTATTAATATATATATATTTCCCTCTATTCATTTCTGGGGGGGTTAGGTCGTGACACTTCTATGATCCCCTTCTATTGTGATGACCCTAAACATTTTGGGTTGTCTCTGATGCATACTTTGTGTTAGACTAAACATGTTCTAATTACTATATAACCTCAACATTTCTGTCTCACTTTCATTTAGAATCGCCATCTTCTGCTTGCACAGTTCTCATCACTCTTTACAGTCAGTTTCAAGTATGGCTACTCAATCTGCAGTATATGTGAAATTCGCAATCACGCATTGTTGGCTATAATTCGACACTCACATCAGTTATCACCGCGGTTGTAGATCTGATGCTCAAAACTGAGCTTAATGCTATCTTTTAAACTATAACTTAAAGATTTCTCTTGTGGAACACAGCCTAGACGTTTGTGTAACATTCCTTGATCACACAGTAGTAAAAAGTAACAGCAAAAGAAAAACTGTGGTCTTGTCAGCAACTTTGAGAACAAAAGGAAAGAAACTCAAGACATCAATAAATGATGTGTAAAATCAACCCAATTCCAACAGTAAGTTATTAATCGCTGTGGTACATGTGTCATGTCTGCAATATAAACATTAAGTTACATCTACGACCCGCACGCGGCTATATACGTACACATGTAGTAGGTTATGAGGCTCCTTATGAACCACAGACAGCGTTAAAACGATTAGATAGATATCAAGGTTATACAGTCGTTGTTATAAATAACCTAAAGGTAGTCGAACAAACATAAGAATGGCTCTACACAATGTACAATGATGCGTTTAATAATATTACCTACCGTGATTTTTGCAGTAAGAACGACGAATGGGTGATCTATTATAAACCGCTACTGTAATTTGCGATAAGAGAAATGATATATAAGCTTATAATTATAACACGAGTTCTGATATTCTACAGAGAATGAACCTGATTAGGCTAAACATAGATAGCGTCTTTTTTGTTATTATTATTGATATTTTCTCTATTTTTAACTTCTTATTGTATAGTATAATTTTAGTAGCATTTAGAATTATTCCTGATGAAGATGTGTTGACTTGGCAGCTTCTTAATAAATTATTTATGTCTTTCCAGTAAATAATACGATAATTAGCACTTAAACTTCTGAGGTAATAAAACGGTAAAGATTAGGAAAAAATGTTGTTTTTTTGCGTGTGTTTATCAATTTATATGATAATAATAATAATTATGAGAGATCAGTCACTAACATTTTGTAAATAATATAACGGGAAATTCAGGAATTTTGAAAAAACTTTTCATATGAGACTAATCCTGTGTCGTAATATTTGAACTACACTTATGAATTCAAGCAGTTTATCTTGAAAATATGATTAGAACATAGAATTACTTTTGACTTGACGACGTGACACTCGCACTTGAAAAGGTTTTTTTAAACTTTTTTCACCTTCTGAAATGAATTATAATATTTCCTTGGACAATAAAAATACAACATTTTATTAAACTATACGGTAGTCTAAATAAACTACAGTGTTTGTTAGGATGTTATCCGAAAATAAATCAGTGTTGAATGACGAATCATTCAGTATTTTCACTAAAGGAGTAATAATTTTATATGCTAGGATAATATGTTTGTATAATGAAAAACAATTACATACTCTTAAACAATAGGTTGTATTGTAATTGACGAACAAAGTGTTTGTAAAATTCATGTACACTGCACAGGAAAGTTAAAGGATAAATAAGATGTTTCAGTTATAACGAAGCAATGTTGTGCAATAACATTACTCCATCTCTTTCGCAACTTATTTTGCATATACAAATTAAACACCTGCTACTTCAAGATGGGAACAATTGGTCCTTAAGCCTATATGCTATTAAATGAACATTTGAAATATATGTTGTTATTTGTTTTCAAGGTTCGGTATGGCGCTCGAATCGTAATCTGCTGATCGCGAGTTCATATCCTAGTCGCACTAAACATGCTCGCTCCTTCAGGCGTGGGAGTGTTATGATGTTAATATAATCCCACTATTCGTTGGTAAAAGAGTAGTCCAAATGTTTGCGGTGGATGGTGATGACTAGCTGCCTTCCCTCTAATAATACACTGCTAAATTAGGGACGGCTAACACAGATAGTCCTCGTGTAGCCTTGAACGAAATTAAAAACAAACAAACAACATAGTTATTTTTATATATTTACAGTTCATGATGTTCATTCAATAGGGATTGTGGTCGCGGTGAATTACAAGGTCAGCTCGACACAAATTGTAAGCTTTGAATAAAGTGTTGATGTAGTTCTGTTGGGGTTGAGATACCTTCAGTTTCTCTTCCCAAAGAGCTGATTTTTCAGAGTCTATTTAGTACCTGGAGTTATTTAAAAGAATATGATTTAACTTCCAGTGGTATCATATACACGATGGACGTGGGTGAAGTCCGATGAACGTCCATACCACTCCATTTGGCCAATCTCTTTTTCGTCAACGAATGTATTATCTTAAGTATTGTCAGTCAACGAATGTATTATCATAACATTAGTCTTAAGTAGTGTCAGTACCTCTTCTGTCATCATATGGCAAAGAATCGTAGACTATTGTCATCGTAATGTATGATATTAATGGTACTACTAAGTACACTAGCCAGTAAGTCCACCAGTTCTTACTCCTGCCTGTACTTAGCTTGTATTAACACCACATTTGTGTTGCTTTCTTATACGATCATTGAGTGGAATGGTTATAGTATACACTTGTAAGCTTGCTTTACGGTGAAGCGTGATACATCTGTTCAAATAATAACAATTGATTCAATATACTTAGTGAATCAATTGTTATTATTTGAACAGATGTATACAACTGTGAGCAGTATACAACTCATCAGGAAATCTGTTCTGAACTGTCTGCATACTCATAAAGCGTTCAATTGTGGCTGCGGGCGTCTGATTCAGTCTTCGAGCAAATACGCTACAAACGCCCAGAAAGCTAAAAACAACAACTAACATCATGAATAATGTTCTACATTGTCCAATTGTCTGAACAATGTCAAATTTACTTGAGTTGTTTATCATTATGCTAAGGATATTTATAGATACTTCTAGCCAACTCTGTTGTAATGACTTTACTTGTACAATTTATAAAAGTAACATTCAAATGGCTTCTTAGAAATCCACCCACATTTCACGAGCAACTTGGAGCACTTTAAACAGCGTGATTTATCTCAGTTTGGCAATCAAAACAAGATTTTGTGAAATCACTGCATATAACTTAGGCTGGATTACTATCGTTCATATTTCGGATCACTTGAGCCCGGCATGGCCAGGTGGTTAGGGCGCTCGATTCGTAATCTGAGGATCGCGGATTCGAATCCCCATCACACCCTAACATGCTCTCCCTTTCAGCCGTGGGAGCGTTATAATGTGACGATCAACCCCACTATTCGTTGGTAAAAGAGTAGCCCAAGAGTTGGCGTTGAGTGGTGATGCCTCGCTGCCTTCCCTGGAGTTGTACACTACTAAATTAGGGACGGCCAGCGCAAATAACCCTCGTGTAGCTTTGCGCGAAATTCAAGAACGCAACAAACAAAATCAGATCACTTGACTGATCATATGATTCCTAGTTTGTATAGCAATTAGGGTAGTTATTAACAATATTTTTATAACACTAGTTTTGCTTTTTAGTTGTTAGGAAGATACATAAAGGTATGATTAGCTACTGATTTTCCTGTGTGGTGTATATGCATATATTATATTCATACTTGTATTTGTCAACGTCTCTCTCAGTATTAAACATTAACTATATAATCCCCTTGGTGCTGCACATGAACTAATATCATGTTAACAAGAACTCCACTTATACCCAGTGTTACAACTGTGTGTGTGGCCTTAAACAGATATCAACATTTCAGACCATGAATTATCTTTATCTCACTTATATATATCTTAAGTTGTGGGTATCAAAATATTAGCTGCACCTTTGAAACGTGCATTCATAACAGCGCGTACTTATTAGCCTGATCTCCAGTGCTTTTGTTTTGTCTTCTTACGTTCCACGAGTTTCATCACAACCAACAAGTCTTTTTTTTTCCCTACGCTATTATGCCAAAATTCCAGAAAAGCCACGTGCCTTTCCCAGCGATCTTAAGACGGATGAAGATAAATTCACAAACGTGGAATGAGAACAAAAAAACACAACAAAACAAAAAATTTTTATTTTTATAAAAGACCCTTAGACTCCTAAACCGGTTCTTAATTTTTGGTGCTTCATTAGATCGCTGCTAAATTCTTCACATACGCAAAGAATCCCATTTCCAAATATTCCCTTTCTAGACGCAATCAATAACTTTTATATCCACTTAAAACGTTAAAATTTATGATGAAAATATATAAAAGGAATACTTGGATGTGCGCTTTTGACGTTTACAATAGAACAGAGCCTTTAAGCTTATCTGATAGCACGAATGACATACAAGCGAGTGATTTATCTGAGAAGTTTCTAAAAACCTTAGTACTGGTATAGATAGCTTCCTAGCATATTTACCCTAAAGGCTTAGCTCTGCATACCTCAGAAAACGAATCAGCATGGTATTAGATTATAACAGGCTTCACTTCAAACATCTAAAACCTAATATTAGTTATTTTCAGTTGTTATTTTGGTATAATTAATTCGCGAAACATAAAACACACGTACATATATATATATTTAATAACGAATGTTACGTCAGCAAAGTGCATAACTTAATTAAAACAAAAATGTTCTCGTATGAATTCAAATTTATTCGAAGAGTTTTATCAACTATCAAATTACTAGCAACCGGTTTCGTAACCTAAGTGTTACTCATCAGGTATATGTATAACATTAAAGTCTGTGCGAAAATTTACAGGTCTTTTAAATCTAAGTCATCTTTCAAATTTCTCTACGATTGGTCGCTGAACTGAAAATATTTGTATACATTTGTAAAGTACAATTTTCAGTTCTATACTTTCTTTTGTTTGTATCATTATCAGTGTTTCCTTAAGCAACATTAAAAATATATATTTTAGTTTTACTTTATGCGAGAACTCTTTGTTTCATTTATATATATCTGGTGTTTATATTTATGTACTTTATTTTGTTGGGTAAATACCCTACAAAAAGCTCCATACAACTAAACAAAAATTATTGTTATATATCTTATAAAGTGTGTTGTAGGTACTCTCTTCTAAAAAAACCGTGTACACAGTATTAACTTTCATTGCATTATTTTCATTATATGCATATGCTTGCACGTGTTTGAAATGCACGATTAACACAATTATCACAAAAATAATATTTTATCTCGTAAACTCACAACCTATCATACATCGATATAGGCGTCATTCGCAATACAACCATATAACTTTTCAAACATTGATTTAGCCATTTGTTGGTTGGGTTTATTTTAAGCCATAAAAGGTTTGTTTGTTTTGAATTTCGCGCAAAGCTACTCGAGGGCTATCTGTGCTAGCCGTCCCTAATTTAGCAGTGTAAGACTAGAGGGAAGGCAGCTAGTCATCACCACCCAACGCTAACTCTTTGGCTACTCTTTTACCATCGAATAGTGGGATTGACCGTCACATTATAACGCCCCCACGGCTGGGAGGGCAAGCATGTTTGGTGCGACAGGGATTCGAACCCGCGACCCTAGGATTACGAGTCGGTCGCCTTAACACGCTTGGCCATGCCGGGGCACCATAAAAGGAATTTATTGAATTCACAATTTTGGGACAGACATCTTCAGAATTCTTCTTACTTTGTTGCTGTTTTAAGACAAATAGAAGGAATAGTCAGAAGTCGTTTTAGCTACTGTATAGACTGCTTAAAAATCATTAATTATCCATTTTTCCTACAGTGACCTTTTATATGGCATTAAAATTTGAACTGAGAAACTAGTGAAAAGCACCTACAGCTATCTTTTGGACTACTCTAACTGACATGTGGATTTTGAGTGCTAATTTTATAGTACATCCACGTTCGCAAAGGGCAATTCTGCAGTAACGAGACCCAAACCATGAACCTTTATGTTCACAGTTCGATAAACTAACCACTAGACCACCTCTGGTACCTTTATTAACTAATACTTTTTTATACGGTCATGAAGATTGTAGCATATTTCATGGGAACCACTGAATACATTCGTAAATAGTTATAAATAATAAACACACAACTCAATAGATCAATTTACGAAAGTGAAACACATTTAAGGAAACGTAAATGCAAACACAGTTTAGTTTTTAAGAGGTTGCAACTTCAAAACTTTTTTTCACCTTAACACACCCACAAAAACCAAATATTTGTAGACAAAAAAATTTACTAATACCCGTTTCCATTTACCTTTAGATTTTCGAATGCTAAGAAAATACAGGTAACGTGAAACTATTGATAAGTGAATGAAACTTTTGACATTTCCATCGTGAAATACCTTATGGATGAGTACATTTCTTCATAAAAGATTCAGCTGGTCGTAGCTAGTTTTGCATCTACCAAAATTCGATATCGTAAATCACGTTATTGACTCAATGTTCTTTAACAGTAACTCTGATAAATAAATTAACTTACGTGTACTAAAATCGGAATGTGTGAAGGTAGTTAAAAACAAAACGTGCGGTCAGTTGTGTCCAAACATCTTTCGTAAAAATTGGGTGTGTATTTTCTCATAGCAAAAGCCACATTGGGCGCTCTCCGAAGAATTCACCGAAGAGAATCGAACCCCTGATTTTAGCGTTGTAAATCCATAGACTTATCGCTGTACCAGAGGGGGGAGAACTCGTCGAAATTGGGACCCATGTAAAAGATTTTTAGCCGAAATGGGACTGTTTTTAATGTTTTAGTATCAAATGCATATTACAATAGCTTTTAATATATATATATTTCTTAAATATTGTTAATTGACTACCTAGTGACACAGCGGTATGTCTATGTTCTTATAACGCTTAGATGCCAAGTTTCGATGTGTTACCCTGTGTTACTTTGGGCTTAATTAAAATCAAATATTGTTAGCAAAATTGTACACTTAGAAAATATTGCGACAGTTTTGTTCTGTATGTTATTCTGTATGTTCACAGTTCTCCAGTTTCCACTGTTCTCTCTTTAATGCGTAAAAATGTATAATTTATATATGGTACATTTATTTGGTTGGAAAGGGCTCCCCATCCTTTATACTGTGCTAATCAAAATTAAATTAAAACTGTAATTACAATACAGCATTCCTCTTATAACTTATTGAAGTGTCCTGTCTCGATCAGAATCATATCTTATTGAACTGAGCCGACGCAATAACTAATAAGTATATAACAGTTTGTTCCTCGTATTGAAAGGCGCTAGAAGATTAAATTTTAGAAATGTTATTGGCCTTTATATCATGTGTTTCCTACAGTACAAGGTTATTTTATCTATACCCCATCTAAGTTTATATAATAAGTTAAATTACAAAAACTTCTTTATGCGCCAAGACACGATTAAATGTTTGTAACACTCAGTGGTACAGCAGTAAGTTTGAAGACATATAGCACTAAAATCCGGGTTTTGATACCCGTGATGGCTACAGCACAAACAGACAATAGTGTGGCTTTGTGCTTAACAACAAACTGTTAATGTATACAACAGCCATTCCTCATGTCTTTTCGTTTACGTCCTGATTTTTAGCCTTATAACAGAAAATTCCTTATATAATATATATTAATTTCAGAATTATTTTTCCTCCTTTAAATTCTCTGTAACATTTACACTTCTCACTTTCTGTTGTTTTACTCTTTAACTTATTTATAAAAATTACAAATTCAGGATTATTTTTCCCTTTTTTTTCAATTTTTTACAACAGTTACAGACTCTATTTTTAGGTTTTTTTTTCCTATTTCTAACACACTATTCCCTACTTAGTGTAGTCTATGGTATTCTTGTGGGCTTCTAACACTAAAATTTAAAACTTAAAGGTAAGTCCAGCCCATAAATAGCTCATTTTTATGCTACTTTGAGCTTAAACTAACAAACTATTTTTCTAAACATATAATCCACCATTCATAAAACAATTAACGTATTAACTCAAATATCCTAACTATACAGCAAAAGACGTGATAAAAATGTGAATGTTTTCTCCAGAACCTTAGCCAAGAACTGCTAATTTTACTTTACACATGTTAGGCGGTTCGTGTTTTGCGCAGTTCTTTAAACTCTGGAGTATGGTATAAATCTGCCTTTCAAATTACATTGCCGCATTTATTAATGCACAAGGGAGGGTTATTACATTAACCCTATTTTCTTCTAGTATTGTTAAACTTCTTTCATCTTAGTTTAATATGTAATTTGTCAGAGAGAACTAATAATAATAATACGAAGTACTTATCATTAATGACCGTTACTATAGTATGTTAATGAACGGCATTCATATTTCACTTCGTCTCGATAAAAGCACTTTCAACTCACTTGAATTACACGTTGTATAAAGGCTCGGCATGGCCGTATGAGTAAAAGCGTTCGACTCGTAATCTGGAGGTCGCGGGTTCGAATCTACCTCGCACTAAACATGCTCGCCCTTTCAGCCATGGGGGCGTTATAATGTAATAGTGAATCCCACTATTCGTTGGTAAAAGAGTAGCCTAAGAGTTGGCGGGGTGTGGTGATGATTAGCTGCCTTCCCTCAAATCTTACACTGCTAAATTAGGGACGGCTAGCGCAGGTAGCCCTTGAGTAGCTTTGCGCGAAATTAAAAAAAACAAACAAACAAATTTTAGCTAAAAATTTGTTTTTGTGTATTTCACTTATAGCAAAGCCACATTGGGTTATCTGTTGTGTTCACCGAAAGGAATAAAACACCTGATTTTAGCATTGTAAATCCAAAGACTTACTGCTGTTCCACAAGAGAATTTGTTTTGCATATGCTGAGGATGTCATTTCAGAAAATGGAAAAGGATTACAAAGTGGTAATAAACTTATTGAATGAAAGACGTTAGCATACTTCTATCATAAGACATACGAAGCACCTTTGCTATTTATAGGAAAGAACTGCTGTCATATAGCATTTAGGCACATTTAAAGTTCTTAATGTATTAATAAGATGTCTTCTTACACGTTTTCCATCTCAACTATTAAATTGAAATGTCATTATAATTCATTTTTAAGTGCTGTGAAAGTTACGGGTATCATTTCAAGGAAAACTCTGAGGACAAGAATATTTATAGTGCTGACAATTTTTTCAGAGAAAAAGTAACACTTATTTTCTGAAAAAGTTGATGATAACTTATTGTACCATCAAACGTCGCAAGAAATATTTGTAAATAGGGAATTCCATCCCATCAAACAGTGACTCTGTCGGCATAAAGAGAAACAAATTTCAAGAAGAGCCGAACTGTTTGATATCCTTTAATGACAAGTACATTTTTTTCAATGAAAAATAGCTTAAAAGTAGATTTGTCATTATGTGACCCGGTGAAATTCGGAGACTGCATTAGAGTAGAATACATTGAATTTAGGGCTACCAAAAAAAAGAATACAAAAACGATAGATAATAAGAAATAATCAACACTCCTGTAGTGGTTCCTTTTTTATTACACCTCCTGCCGACAGCTTTTTTGTGTCAAGCCTTGTTCTATCGTAAGTAGTAGCTCGAAGCTTTGTAAAAGGCGCCACCTTCTCTGAGCTGAACCCGATCAAACCATGTCATTAGAGGTGGGATCCTTATAGACTCTGTATGCCTGGAATTTACACCCGTCTGTGTGGAAACCCGCCATGAACAAGAAGGTCAGCCAAGACGGCCTCAGAAAATATCCAATCTTCCTCGAGGAATGGACAAAAGATAGATTAGGGCGGAGAGCCGGATGGTTTACAGGAGATTCTTCAAGACGTTCGAGTTAACCGAGTTGTGTGGAGGTTTTGAATCATTTGCGTAACAGTTACTACGGTAACTACACAGTTATAGTTTTTCCAATTAATTTTTCTTTTTCTCGGAGTAAATCGGATGAAAAATGAAAATTCTGCATTCAAGAAAAGGATATATTATTTCATGAGCAAAATTTTCTTTAATACTGATCTTTCAATATTAAATATTTTTCTCAACACGATTACTTCAATAAACCCTATGATATTTTGTAACATTAAAAACTCTATGAAAAAACTCATCTTTTCAATAAATTTTGTTCTCAGGATACACTAAAACCATACGTGGCTTAGTGATTATCTTGCTCGGACGAGGAGGTGAAAGTACTCGCCCTTTCAGCTGTGGATATGTTATAAAATTACGATTAATCCCATTATTCGTTGGTAAAAGACATCTCAAGTTTGGCGTTGGGTGGTGCTGATCAATCGTTTTTTCTGTGGTCGAAAGTTTAAAACTAGAGTCGGTGGCACCTAGGTTCTGTAGCTTTGCCATGAACAAAAGAAATAAACAATCATTCCCACATTATAGATGAAAGGATTCGCGAGTCATTGCTATAAATACGTGCACCATACTTTGGGGTTGTGGGTGCGCTATAATAGCGACGGTTAAGTCTACCTGTTATACTAAACAATATCTGCTCAATAGTTCAAGAACTGACAGTGAATATTTTGACTACCTGTCTTCCTTTTAGTTTATCAGTTTAAAATTTGGGATGATTAACCGTTAGTAGCTTTTGTTTAGCTCGGAACAAAATTCTAAAACAAAAGTAACCATAAAAAATTAAGATGCACTGGAGTTTTGCATACTTCCAAGCCGCTGTCCGCCACTGAGACAGCGGTAAGTCTTCGGATTTACAACGCTAAAATCAAGGGCTCAATTCCCCTCGGTGGACACAGTAGATAGCCCGATGTAACTTTGTTGTAAGAAAAACACAAACACACCGACATGGCCGTGGCACATAAAGCTAATAATGTTACCAATAATGAAAGAGAAATACTTTGGTATATAAATACGCATGTTATATTTTCATTTTCACTCGTAAACTTTGAAATCACTCTAATTTTGAGGATATATTTGTTTGTTGAATTTCCACTTAAAACTATTTGAAGGCCACATCGCTAACTGTCCCTAATTTTTAAGTGATAGATTAGAGGGAAAGCAGCTATTCATCACCACCAACCGCCAACTCTTGTCCTTCACTTTTATTATCGAATAATAGTACTGATCGCCGCATTATAAATCCCTCACAACTGAAAGAGTGAGATGTACTGTGCCGGGTTTCGATCCCACGACACGTAGTTGAGTGCTCTAAGCACCAGGCAATGTTAGACCTCTTGTAGAATTATAGAAGCAACCAAAGTACGTTATATGTTTGTATGTGTTTTATATTAACTTAGAAGTAACCAATGACTAAACAGAATAATTCCATTATTTATATATAGATGTGCAAAATAGTACTAAAGATCTTAATAGTTAAGTAAAACGATTACCATGTGCAATAATAATATAAAATAGGTAAATCAAATGTTAAACACGATTTAAAAGATGTTCGTAAGTAACAAAATGTTACGATGCACAATATTTGCTTTTAATAAATCAAATTTTCATGGTGTATGAATATTAAACATACATGACGCAATATTTAAATATTAGTTTCGCATAACACCAGATGTCGCTCTGTTTAATGCAGGTGGTCCTGCTGGTGTTTGTTTAAATGACAGCCGAGGTCAGAGAGAAGCCTCCCGCGGCTAAACAGCCTTTAATTTACTTATGTTATACCACCAATAGCACCAGACCGTTTGGGGTGGTCTTGTTGGAGCGGGACGGAGCACGTGGACCTAGAAAGCGTTTACAAAGTGTCTTAGAACAGGTACTTGCGTTATACCTCGTATAAAATGATGACAAGGCCAAGACGACCGAACACCTAATTCACATTCTCAACAAAGTACACTTTACTCTGTAAACTGCCATATAAGAGAAAGTTTTACACGGGTTAAAGTTAATAATAACTTGCCAAAGTACCGTGAATGTGCGCATTGTTCAAGACCGTATAATTACCAACGTCCAAGCTCTTTTTCCTTTTCTTTCTGGAAACATACCACTTAGCACCTGTGTTGTTATCGTACGAGTAAATTAACATTCCACTTGAAAGTAGCTTTAAACTTAATATACAGCAACATATAATATTGCTTTAACAAGTTACCATTCGACGTTGCCAAGGCAACCAACTTTAAATACGTCGTTTCCAAGTTAACCCTTTCTATGAGCATTGATTATGAATGATGCGTTACATTATCTTGCCCGAGGTTCAATAGTTAAAAAGTAGCCCCTCCCTTGTGTCTGCCTCATCAGTTCTACAGCTCTTGCTAGATACCTGGTTGCTCTTTTGAAACGTGAAGGCCTCACTTTCTTAACAATAGGGTGTGAGGGCATGTTGCAAGTAGAGAAGATGATTGACGCATAGGTTTCCACCCACTGTGGCCGGTCGCAGCCTGTATTCGTAACGATGTGGTTATTAGCATAAATTACATCACCGATTTTCCGCCATTTTAAACCTTGTGTTCAGGAAGTTGATCAAACATGAGTTATAAATCTTAAAACAAGTTTTACAAGGGAAGAAGAACGGCATATTCTGTCAGAAAACAAAACTGGTAAAGCTATTTTATTATTGAATAAGATCACGGGTAATAACCAACGTGAAGTAACAAAGAGGGAGAACTTCGCACATATTCAGAGATAAATAAACAACAGCCATCGATTGCAAGTCAAAATGGCGGTAACACAGTTGTTGCTTATTCGAACTGCTAATCAATGAAAAGTTGATTTTATACTGAAGATGAAATGTGTTAATAAACCTTTTTATTGTACCATACAGTTCTTTCCTTTTTGGTGGCTCAGCGGTAAGTTTGAGGGCCTATAACACTGAAATTCGTGATTGTATCCCTGCGTTCGGTACATTAGTAATAGCCTACTGTGCAGGTATATATTTAAAAGCGAACAAATCCTCACAGCAATAAATGTATTTCTTAGTACAATAACTCAAAAGATAAGTTTTGAATTTGCATCTTACCATCTCAGGGAAAACTGTGAATGAATTGAAAAAACACACAAAAAAAAACGAGTTCATTTCTCACTTCACTGTTAAAGAAAGTAAGTTCTACTGTCCAAAAGTGCCTTCTTCTCCGAGTTGGAATATCTTAAATTCACTTGCTTTAGAAACCCTAGGACTAAGTATTACGTTTGTTTTGTTTTTATCACGCTGGGATAATCTTATTACATAATATGATTTATTTGTAGTATTTCGTTCCTCTTTGATATAAGACGGAAAAACGTAAATATCCGTATCGATATCTTGCATGGTGCTCCTAAGAAAACAAAGTTAATGTAAGGCACCACCAGGGTTTCGGGACTCAGGATGATAATTATATATGTCAAACAAGGAGTTACGCACCACCAGATACTACAATGGTAGCTATATATGGAAGTAAAGAAAGTCAGTACCATCAGAAATTGGGATAATGATTATATGTGTTAAACAAGAAATTACGTATCGTCATGGTAGTCATATACGAGCCAAGAAGGTATTTATGCACCACTTAGATTACAGAAACATGAAGAATGATTACATATCTAAGATAAAAAATTACACATTACCAGAATGTAGAAGTTAGTCTAAAGACTGCATACCACTAGATGCTAATGTGATAGTCATCTAACGAAGAGAGAAGAGAAGATGCATACTCCTAGAAACGAGAATCATAATAATATATGTGAGATAATAAGTCAGTCAAAACTATAAAGTCAGAAAGAAACCATATAATGTAAAATAATAAGTCAACAAATATCAGAGAGCCAGAATGAAAACTATATCACGTAAAATAAAAAGTCAACGAACGCTATTGAGCCAAAATGAAAACGGTATTGTGTAAAATAATAATTCAATCAACACTACATGAATAAAAACCGTATTGTGTTAAATAGTAAGTCAACCAACACTGTAAAGTAAGAATAAAAACCACACCTAAGATTTCCTTTTACAGTACGCTTTTAATCAGTAGAATAAAACACAGATATTTCAAATGAACAGTAGCTTCAGATATTTTATAAAGAAGTAGTTGAAATATTCACCAATTTTAATAAAATATTAAAGGTTTAGGTGAAATAAGAAGAAGTTTGAGAAATTATTTTATGTACGATTCAGGTAGAGTAAGAGAAGGTGAAAGAAACAGAAACAGTGAATGCCTGGTTCAGAGCGACAGTTGTAGATAAAGTCTTGAAGGACTAAATTATAAAAGTTGCTCAAATAATAAAAACGACGTTTCGAAAGCCTTCCGTCTAATGACTTGGTTCGTTCGGTTTGTTTTCAATTTCACACAAAGTTATACATGCGTTATCTGCGCTACCCGTCCCTAATTTAGAAGTGTAAGACTAGAGAGAAGGTAGCTAGTCATCACCACTCACCGCCAACTCTTGGGTTACTTTTTTTACCAACAAATAGTGTGATTGACCGTCACTTTATAACACCCCCACGGGTGAAAGGGCGAGCATGTTTGGTGTGACGGGGATTCGAACCCGAGACTTTCAGATTATGAGTCGAGTGCCTTAACTACCTGGAGATGCCGGGACTCGTCTAATGAAACGTCCTTCTTTCTATTTGAGCTACTATTATACATTTGTACTCCAAGAAAAATTTCTCTACAAATGTCACCTGTGTTATTGTTCAAGTTTTAGAAATACTGCTATGTAAATTGTAGTTTTAATATCACCCCACACATCTATTAAAACAAAGAATCTGTGCAATTTGCATGTATTTTATTATGTACACAAAGTTTTCCTTATAAACACATTAAGAACACGAAATGTAAGTGAGAACTCTTAAATAGAACATAAAGCTGATACTTTTCTACGTAACATCATCATAGGCTGTACGACACGCAAAATCTATATCTAGTTAAGTGTCACGCGTAAACAAGCGACGAAAATACTGCTGTCTCAACAACATCAAATAAACTCATGTTTATTAAAGATAGATGAACATTTGCCAATCTACATTAATATAGCTATCTTCGCTGGCGGTAGCTCGACCAATAGGTACAACATAGTTAAAGACCTAAAGTGTTGCTAGTTCAAAGAAGTGTAAGATGTACATTGACATAAATAAGCATGAGCTACTACGAGAAGAGCCAGGTTATAATAAAGATTTTGGCTCAAAACAAAGTAATTTAAAAACGAATAAATGATTTTAATGTGCTCGCACATTAACCGCAAAAATAAAATGTTCAAAAATAGAAATTAACAAACATTGTAATGAAAACACGCAGCAAGGAGCAAAACGTCACTGAAAGAAGAACATATTTGTTTGTTATTAAGAGCAGAGCTACACAGAGAGTTATCTGTACTTTGTCAACAGAGGGTATCGAAACCCGATTTTTAGCGTTATATCGGGTTTACTGTTGAACCACCGGAGAGTCTGAAGAAATGTGTTATTATAAGTATACATTCCCTCCATTTTAGCCGCTGCATAGCAGCTCGTAGAATGATTCCGAGTTCGTTTTCTACAAATACAAACTTTTAGCTCATAGCTTCATTTCTTAACCGATTTGGGATTTCATTACAACTATGGCTACTGAGAATTTCATCTTGCTTTTACTCGCTAGAACAGTTTAAATAAGAAACTTCATTCGAACTATATTACAGAGTTTTACTTTTAAAAAAGAGAAACTTCATTCAGACAGTCTTACACAACTTTAATATATTTAAAAGTAAACTTTATTCGAACAGTCTTATAAAATTTTAATATTTAAAAAGTAAACTTTATTCGAACAGTCTTATAAGATTTTAATATTTAAAAAAGTAAACTTTATTTAAACTGTCTGACAAAATTTTAATATTAAAAATAAAACTTCGTTTAAATTGTCTCACGAAATGTTAATATTTAAGAAGAAATCTCCATTCGAGCTGTCTGACAAAATTTTAATTAAAACAAATCGTTTGTTAAAACTTTCACTTGATGAAAGAAGTACGTTTAGTGAAGTTTTGTGATGAATAAACATATGAAAATCAGAATTTCAGATTTTGTGAGACTGAATACCCTGTTTCTAGATTGTTATCGGATACTTCCTGCCTTCAACGAAGTTTTATGGTTTCTAACTTGCTGTAACGCGACTCTTTCCCAGAATCTAGACTCTAGCTTTTACCTCTGCTTTAAACAATGTGCGTACGACACTTGGTTGCGTTTGTCAACAACGGATTTTTAACAAGAAAATTCTAAACTATTCATTAGTTAATTACTTGCAAAAAATATAATCGCAGTGAAGGCCAAGGAATTAGATACAAAACTTGTAAAACCTGATATTTTTAGTGTTAACAATCAGAAGTCGCATCATTTGTTTGTTTGTCTGTTTTGAATTTCGCGCACAGCCAAACGAGGGCTATCTGCGCCAGCCCTAATTTAGCCGTGTTAGACTAGAGGGAAGACAGCTAGTCATCACCACCCACCGCCAACTCTTGGGCTACCCTTTTGCCAATAAATAATGGGATTGACCATTATCACGCATCCATGGCTGGAAGGGCGAGCAATTTCGGTGTGTCGAGGATTTGAACCCACGGCCTTCAGAATAGGAGTTGAGTGCCTTATTCACCTGGCCATGCAGTGTCCAAGCCGCATGATGATGTGACAGAGAAAACTTGCCCCGTTACAAAAGGAAGGCATGTAATGAGATCTATAGGTGTAAAATACGAGTTCCCTCCATACTGATGCCCAATGTCTACCCCTCCTCACCCATCATTCCTACAGGTGTTTTACATTTTAAACATAATCAACCTTCCTTCTCCTGACGTATAAAAATTATAGTGACTCGTTCTTTTAATATGAAACACATATTTAGACAATGACTGCATTTTTGAGCAAGTAAAATAATGGATTTCTCATACAAGAATCGACCTATGAGACTGACTCCACGTGCTTATATCTGAACTATGTCATATAGCAGTTGTTAAAAACCTATATATCCATTCGTTTTTGTGTGTTTTCTAGTACTTCCTAAAGCCTTGATTATAAAAAGAATAAGATATATGGTATTGGGCAGAGAATAGATAGCACAAAGTGTGGTTTTGCGCTTAATAAGGTATAGAAGGCGCCGTGTATAATATGAGCACTTATCAACCATCTTATAAAACAAAATATAGGCTTGCGAATTATGTATTGTGTGGACAGACAAATAGCTACAAGAAATATATAAACTCTGTGATGTTTTTTTGTCCTTTTAAAATATGCTATGTGTACTTCCGTCTTCGAAATCTCTCTTCGTCACCTGGTGTTGTCTGTAACCGATAATAAATGTGTTATTAGCTTCAATAATGAAGTATTTGTAACATGTTTTTAAGTGTTACTTTCTGAATGTACCTGTTTAACAACCTACGTGATAACATCTTCACTGTACAATTTAGCTCTGCAAGTCAACTTTAATTTTTGCTACTTAAATAGAAACTTTCTTTAAGGATTGGGTAACAACAACAACTGAAATACCTACTTAAATATGTGCCCATTTTCCCCCAAATCATAAATGAGCTAGACCTCCGGTTAGCCAGTTAATCTGTTTGGAAAATAACCTCTTGGACAGTAATTGTATTATTTAAACTTATGTAACCTCTATTTTCTTATCATGCTAAGTAGTTAGGGAGCTCGAGTCGTAATCTGAAGGTCGCGGGTTCAAATCTGCTTCGCATTAAACATACTCTCCTTTTCAGTCGTGGGAGCGTTAAAATGTGACGGTCAATTTCAGTATTATTTTGTAAAAGAGTAGTCCAAAGGTTGGCGGTTGGTGGTGATGACTAGCTGCCTTCCTTCTAGTGCTAAATTAGGGACGGATAGCGCAGATAGCCCTCGTGTAGCTTTGCACGAAATTCAAAATAAACAAATATTTTTAGTTAGTTTTAAAGAAGCATGGAGAAGATGTATGGTATAATTTATTTTCAAACAAGATGAACTGTAATCGCCTCACAATTAAATGATTTATTTACCCAAGTTGTACATTTTGTCGATTTTGCAAAAGACACGATACATGAGTCTGATCAGGTAATGGTGGTTGGAAGTGAACGAGACTGCCATGCTTTACGTGAGCTAGGTCCTCGAGGAATGGAACCTAATTCCTTAGCATATTTTTGTGGAACTTCTAGCTGCCCTTCTAGAGAGAACTGAAACAGTTTTAACAGTCAAAGATATTAATCAATAAGATATACTAATATTGAAGTCAATATCCTAAATTATATAGACTACGTGCAATTGTATATATAACTATATATTTCATATGTATATTCAAAAGTAAGTCAAACAGTAGTCAATTCAAGCTCGTAAAAAAATATAAATAAGAAAAAAAACGATATTCTGTTATTTTCCCTTTTCTTTCCTGGGGTTAGATTCTTCTTGGCGGGCATCACAAGGGTAGCTCATTTTATGACTTTATGTTAATGATACAACAATAACAAATGAATTTATTTTTAACAATTCAGTAGTACTTTTGTAGTATCATTGGTTTCAAAAATCCTCAGTGGATCAGCTTTAAGTGTATGGACTTAGAACGATAGAAATCTGGTTTTGATACCTGTGATAGACACAATAGGTGAATAGATGAGATTATTGATTGACTTGTAAGTTGAACTTGTATTTCTTATTTGAAAATCTATGCTGAATTTCTAAGAAACTGATTGGAAGTCGTATCATATTGCGAAAGCTCTATCGCAAGTATCGAATTTTGAAGTTGGATTTTATAAAATGATTAAAGAAGAAATTGGAGAGCATTGTATTATTTATTGTGTCGGGCGTGACCTACTAATTTTAGAGTGCTCGACTGTGGAGCTCATTTCTTGGTTCGCGTTCCGCTACCACAAAAAATTGCGATCTATAATTTCGGGATTTGGAATTTAAGTGCGTTACAACAGCAATAGTCAAATCCCACTATATGGTTTAACTAGAGAAACGCCTCACTTTAAAATCGGAGACAGTTATTGTTTGGTGCGAAATATAACAAATAAACGCACAAATATATAAATCAATAAGTGTGGCAGTTAGAGGTGTAAGCTGGATATTTTTTACATGTACACTTTAATTTGTAGTTTTTCAAAAATTTAAATATTTTGAAAAGGTTTTTATTGGGGTTTTTTCTTGATTATATGTGACCTGTTAAATTACTTTTGTATTGGGTTAAACAGAGAATAACATGATAACGCAAATAACTTATGAACAATAATTATCAAAACATGCTTTCAAATAGCTCTGTGGTAAGTCTGAGGATTTACAACACTAGAAACCGAATTTCGATAACTACGGTAGGGACTGTACAGATAATCTTTAGTGTAGGTTTTTTGCTTAATAAGGATTAAACAAACACAAACAAATTAATAACATTTATTATTATTTTCTGTTTACTTATCTGTAGCGATGCAAAGAGAAACTGGACACTTTAGCCATCTCGGTCATGAATCAGTGGCCAGGGGTCAGATTGCGAGTCACAGAGGGATGGGATGAAGAGCTCCATCATGCTGTGGAGTCTCTCCACTACGAAGGACGAGCAGTGGACATCACGACCAGTGACCGTGATAGATCAAAGTACGGTATGTTGGCTCGGCTAGCAGTTGAAGCAGGCTTTGACTGGGTTTATTACGAGTCGCGATCCCACATACACTGTTCGGTTAAGTCTGGTAAGTTACAGAAGTGTATCATAACTCAATCTTGTAGATTTCTTTCCCTTAGCCTGGATATTTAGATTTTAATTCATTATGAAAAGAGTCACTGTTACCATTGCTCATGGATATATCTGTTGTTTCGCTACGCCAAAAATAATCACTCTTGGTCTTAAATCTGGCCTCGTTTTAAACATGTCATTTTTTTTCTCTGTAACATTCGATTTATACTCTAGTATTGATACAACTTTTTACGTATGAAAATGGACGCTATTCTTGATTTAGAGCCTTTAAAGTTTCGTCACAAATATTGTGATTAACACATTCATTCTTTATCCCGAATTATTTATTTCCGAAACTTTTGAATAAAACTTCAGTCCATAGACTGATGCGCTTAGCTAGAGTTTCTGAAAGCGGTGTAACCAAAGTTTAAAAGTGAATATTATTATTCCTTTATCTTTTCTTGCTGGCTTGATGTAGTTCGCAAACTTTCGATGCTTCATTTTAAAGAATTGTTCACTTATACAGACGTCTGCAGAAACAGAGACTATTGTTTGTTTTCTTCTTCTATGTTGTTTTTGCTCCATTCAGAAGTTTAGGATCAACGTTTCAGCAACCGTGTGTAAGTAAACAAACACGCAACTGTTCAGTATCCTTGTTAAGGCTAAAGATCGGTATTGGTGTTTATCAACATTCAAGTCCTCCCTCTGGTCAAGACCGTGTTTAAATGAAATAGTAAAAGTCAGAAGATAAATGTTTAGTTTCAAAAGCTTAATCCAAATGACACTAGGCCCGGCATGGCCAGGTGATTAAGGCACTCGATTCGTAATCTGAGGGTCGCGGGTTCGAATCCCTGTCACACCAAACATGCTCGCCCTTTCAGTCGTGAAGGCGTTATAATGTGACGATCAATCCCACTATTCGTTGGTAAAAGAGTAGCCCAAGAGTTGGCGGTGAGTGGTGATGACTAGCTACCTTCCCTCTAGTCTTACACCGCTAAATTAGGAACGGTAAGCGGAGATATCACTCGTGTAGCTTTGCGCGAAATTCAAAACCAAACAAACAAAATACTTACTTACACGTAATTGGTTTTAATTATCCCCCCTACTTTGACTATTATTTGTTTGGATATTAAGAGCCTGATAAGAACATAACGTTTCTAATTCATAAGAAATATGAGAAATTATATCCCTTCTACGGATTTGAAGGCTACACCTATAACTCAGCAGTTTGAACCCGCCCTGCAACCAGGACAACGTTTTTAAAATTTGACAATTGATAGCAAATAAAGTATAAATCATCATTCTTGTCATAACTCATTACGTTACAGTGCTTTCGTTTCTTATGTTGTAAAGATAGATGTCGCGCTGTCTGTTTATTGTCGATCCTTTTAATATCTCTTGCGATCTAACAGCTTTTCTGATGAGAAACAAAAATTCAACTGACCAAGATTACATATCAGGGTTATTTAGGTTAGTCAACATCACTATGTGACATTCAAGGCCTACTACGACAAAGTATCTGTCCAGCAGACAGAGTTATGGGCTCGAGTCTCGCTCAGATTCAATTTCTACAGGACGCTATGTTACCCTAAAAATTTATGTAAACACAACAAGAAATTTCTGTGTTACCAAACCTTAATCTGGCAACAAAGGATTGTAAACTGTAGAAACCAGTTGACATCCATAGCACAAGATTACTTCCGCACGTTATATTCGAAGGGGTTAAATTAGGGCGTAACGGATCACAAGGGCTTTCCGCCCCTTAAGGATTCAAGCCATTAGCGTTCCAGACCTTCTGATAAGAATGTCAAGTTGGGTGAGAAAAGGGAGTTCCACCTGTTTTAAAATTCCAACTTAACCATTGTCTCTTTGTGAGAACGAATAAATTCCGGATGCGGTTATTTTAACTTAGTTAATGAAATCTGACTTACCAACAAGTCAGATGTTGTTGTTGGTAAAGGTTTAAGTCCCGCCCTGTCCCAGTTTTCCTTTTATTTCAGAAAAAAAAAATTACACACCTTGGTGTACTAACCAAGTGAAATATTCTTAAGCCAAGCAGACATTAACATAAAAGTAAAACATTCTATCTTTTCATTCGTGAAGGCCCAGCATAGCCAAGTGGTTAAGGCACTCGAATCGTAATCTGAGGATCGCGGATTCGAATCCTCGTCACACCAAACATGTTCGTCCTTTCAGCCGTAGGGGCGTTATAAGTGACGGTCAATCCCACTATTCGTTAATAAAAGAGTAGCCCAAGAGTTGGCGGTGGGTGCTGATGACTAGCTACCTTCCCTCTAGTCTTACACTCCTAAATTAGGAACGGCTAGCGCAGATAGCCCTTGTGTAACTTTGCGCGAAATTTAAAAAAAAAGCAAACAAAGAAACCAAAGCCATTGGTGAAAATAACTTATTGTAAATATGACACACGTTCTAAAGTCTTAACAAAAATAAAAGTCGGGCTGAGAGTTTTAGATGTATCTATCAACGCTTTGTTTATCGATTAGATCAGTGAAAGAGAACCCTAGCAGTAGTACGACTTTTTATGATTTGTTCTATACGTAGTCTTATTCGTTAAAGGGCGTGTTTACAACACACCACATGCTGAAACACGAATTATCCTGTCCACGAGCTTCAAATATTACACTACAACATATTATTGAATCAATTTGTAGGTATCAGGTTAGAGAAAAATTGTATTTCAAAAGCTATTTATTGACATAAATGATTTATTAATTTTTGCTGTTATTAATGAATCCGCAGACATCATGTCAAATAAAACGTATACTTTAAAAGACAGCTCTTGAATGATCCATAGACAACTATATGCCAAAAAATGTATACCTTAAAAGATAGCTCTTGAATAAATCCGTAGACATCATTTAAAAAATAGAAAATTCTAAAGAATACATATTGATGCAGCAAATTTGTTACTTTTCATTAATTTTAAATGAAGTAATTTATTAAAAAGAAACAACAACAAAAGCTTATTTCAGTTCTTATAGCAAAGCCACATCAGGCTATCTGCTGTGTCCACCGAGAGGAATTAAAACACTGATTTTTGCGTTGTAACTCTGTAGACTTACTGCTGTACTAGCCGGGGCCGTTTCAGACGCAACAACGTGTAACGCTAGGTGTAAAAAAAAAAGATATGTTATTTATTTTGTCCGAAATAATAAGCATATGTTTCGTTACTTATATTTATATTCAGCTCCCTTTGTTTGTTTGTTGTTGTTTTTTTTTTATTTTGCGCAAAGCTACAAGAGAGCCGTCCCTAATTTAGCAACGTAACTCTAGAGGGAAGGCAGATAGTCATCATCACCCACCGCCAACTCTTGGGCTACTCTTTTACCAACGGATACTGGGATTGACCATCACATTATAACGCCCCCACGGCTGAAAGGGCGAGCATGTTTGGTGCGAACGGGATTCGAACCCGCCACCCGTGGATTACGAGTTGAACGCCTTAACACAATTGGTAATGCCGGAACCTCAGCTTCTTTTAGCTCCAGTTTTCAACAAATCTTTCATTCGTTTAACATGCGTCGAGAGAAAATACGCATTCGAACTATTTATTGCACAGTACTAGAGTGAACAAGAAAATACACTTATGAACTACTTAATGCGCATCATAGTAACAGAAATAATATTTCACACCATGCAAGAGGACAGTAAACAAGTTTTCTTCATACATCTCTTTTGGTGAGAGGATAGCTCACGTCACGCACGAGAGAGAGCGCTGTATACAACACTGTTTGTTGGATATTGTATTCATTATTACAAACACTGTAAACTGTTCGTTACCCAGCTTATTTATTTTACATTGTGTCCTATAGGACGTAGTATTATGTATTGTCTTCATTACATTTCATACAGAGGTAGAAAACTTTAAACAAACATTTATTATATTTTGCGTACATTATATAGTTAATAGGAACATTTAACAACTGCATTTATTGCACATTATAAAATAAGACATCTTACTCGGTATTCGTTACATATTTAGTGTCATTAAAGAAAGCACTAAACATATTCTTCCCCCTACACTATAAACCATTAGAGCACGTGTGACACTTCGGAAGTCAGTAACAAAATGTAATGGTCTAATACACTTTATACCCCGAAGTCTTAGTGTCTTCCACTTCACTTATAGGATTCAATACTAGGATGCAATGGTCTATATAATACATGTTACACTCTGAGGTCTTAACAACTCCCACTTCACTTACAGGACTCAATACCACGATGTAATGAAGGTATAATACATGTTGCACTGTAATTCTTGAGTCTTCCACTTCGTTTACAGGACTCAATACTAGGATGTAATGAAGGTATAACACATATCACGAAAGAGAAAATTACAGTTACAGTTCATTACATAATACACATCATAGAGTCAAGTGTTAGACCTTAACACAATAAACACCATCTTTTTCTGGAAGACATAAGCCATTACATTTCTTATAAAGTTTCGAAGGTTTTATCTTCACAACTTTTAAAATGAAACTAAGTAAAATAAATATTAATTAATAAATATATAAAGCTGAAGTTATAAATAAGTATACGTGTGTGAGTGAGTATGCTTGACGTAAGTTTCATTAGTTGACTTTTGGAATGGATGAAACTTTGCTCCAGTACTTACCTTTGTCAATTACAATCATTTTTATTTTATATTATAAATTTCCTCCAGTTGTTTCACATAATTTTAAACAGATGTCTCCCTTTTAAAATAATTTACTTTCTTAAAATTTAAACTACTAGTATTAATACTATTATGTTTTACATCCATAGTGCTATGCCTAATATTGCTACCGTTCTTCCTTGTTTTGATAGCGTTATACCTTGTACTGATACTACCATACCTTTGTTCCTTATTTCTGATTACTTTGTGTTTGTATAGAAAGTATGTTGTACAATACATTGGTTTTAGTCAAATCAACAAAGTTAATTTTATGTCTCTCTGATTCAGACCGTGAAAACTATTGTTACTCGTTTTAATATTTAGAAACGGTATAACAACTCGTGTGACATTCAAAACATCAAGACAGAAATAGCCGTTAGTGAAATTGGTCAATAAACTGCCATATGATACGTTTGATACTTACTGACTTATTCAACAGTGCCTCAACGTGTTGCTGACTGATAAAAAATTAGCGACCGGGAAAACGATATGATTAGATAGTTTTCTGTTGATAAAAACAAAACAAAGTTCAATTATTCTTAAGTTGCCGAAAAGGACTTGGTAATTCATTCCCGCCAAGGACTTTACACAACAAGCAGAATACCATGTTAGGTCATAGATCACATCAATAAACACGTTTATGACTTCTCGTGTTGATGGTCACGAAATTGCCCGACCATTACCTGGTTGTCTACCTTATAGGTCTGTGTGAGAATGTAGGCTTGTATCGGCGGTTGACATATTCAGGTTATCGTTGGTATGGAACTACTTAACATCATAGCGTTAAGGAATAATTAATTTCTATATACCCTATAATATTAATAACGTTGCTTGAGGGACAGAATACGCGCATGCACAAACCACGTGCTAAAGAAAACCCGTAAAAATAAGGAGAATTACACGCTTTTCTTAATATTATGACAGAAAGAACAATAATTTGTTATTGAGATCGGTTTCTTCAGTTTCTTTACTTTCCAAGTAAAAAAAGCAAAGTCTTAATTCTATAACATTAATCTAACACAACAAGAATTTGTCTCGCTTTGTGATGTGACAACCGCGAGTATCGAAATCCGATATTTAGCGTTGTGAGTCTTAAAACTTACCACTGGCTCCCAGGAGAGATTATTATTGTACGAAACTGTACTAGGAAAAGGAATGTTCATGTCATTTCTCAATCACGTGGTTAGTAATAGAAAGAGATATTAATTTCTGCCCTGAGCATGGTATTTTAGTTAGTATAACGAGCTACGAGTTAAAGAATTCACGGATCCACACGTGACGCTGCTGAACACGTGCTCTACACTTTCAGCTGTGAAAGCGTTATAAAAATGACAGTCAGTTCTGTTATATAGTTTTTAAAAAGCCTCGCGAGGTCCTTAACGCCTACCTGCTGCCCACACTCGGGGTTAATAATTCAAAATTAGAGACAGCTATAACTTAATCGTAGGGGCCTCTGACCTTATGGCTGAAACTCACTTTCGCGCAAAGTGCCATTTGGGTTGAAAATTTTAGTTACAGGTATTAATTTTATTAAGGAAAATTGATGAAGGTTCATTTACACGTACCAAAAAAAAAATATATATAAAACCACATCACCTCTGCATAATTACATTAATATTTTCAATTACTTTGGCATAAACGAGTCGCCAGTGTGCGTGAAATAGATAATAAATACCCTGATTGACCCTCTCATGTTCGTGATTAAAAACCCCAGGTAAACATTTTCTTCCTAATTTCCATACTCTAGGGTGGCGCATAACATAATTTAACCGTATAATGAAGGACCTCTTACCCCTTTGTTGCCTGAAGAAGGCTCTGATGAGAGGGCCGAAAACTCGCAGATAAAATAAAAATACTTCGATATAAAACTATATATATTAATTTAACTACGTTATGAGTCTTAACAGAACAGGTTTTATGTTATTTTGCAAAACACTTTCCTTTCTTAAAGCAAGTGCTCAATATCTTGATTTACAAATGATAACACTTTTTCATGTTCTTCACTAAGCCTTCTGCGCAAACAAACAGGGGCTTAGAACCACTTCAGCATTTAAGTAAACGCGACCGTCAACTGGTTCTAAAAACAAACCTAAATTTAAATAACAAAAAATTACAATGAGAAATAAATGAGCTGTAAAATCATTTGGTAAATTTACTCATGGTCTGGTATATTAAATTTCATTGCACCCCGCTAGTACAGCGGTATGTCTCCGGATTATAACCCTAAAATCAGGGGTTAGATTCCCCTCGGTGGACTGAGCCCGATGTGGCTTTGCTATAAGAAAAACACTCTATACTAAATTTGATCTTAAACATTTTTATCCAGATTGCTGTAATATAATGTTTAAGCTTAACTCGCTAGACGAGGCCCGGCATGGCCAAGCGTGTTAAGGCGTCCGACTCGTAATCTGAGGGTTGCGGGTTCGAATCCCGGTCGCACCAAACATGCTTGCTCTTTCAGCCGTGGGGGCGTTATAATGTGACGGTCAATCCCACTCTTCGTTGGTAAAAGAGTAGCCCAAGAGATGACTAGCTGCCTTCCCTCTAGTCTTACACTACTAAATTAGGGACGGCTAGCGCAGATAACCCTCAAGTAGCTTTCCGCGAAATTCAAAACAAACTAATTCTTATGTTATTTTACTCTTAAGTAGCAGTATAAATTGACTTAATTATTTTATGTTTCATGCACGAGGAAATAAGCTTTACTTTTCATTCCATTGATGTGTTTTTATTATCTTTTTCGTTATAAATCACAGTTTTAAATGCAAAATGTTTTTGTGTTTTAACATTCATATCTACTCCTAAAATTTGGGTTTCATTTGCTTTTCACTTTCTTTATGTGATGCTTGCAACCGGAAGTTAAGCCCGATACTTACTGATACATAATGCTTTGCCCCCATTGTATGCGTTGTTTATTCAGGTTCTTATTCTATAAGGACACCTTCTACCAGTTCCACACCTTGTTTTATATGCTAGTTTTAATGCTACGTATTAGTGGTTTAAGTGCTTGAAACGAAAAACCATTGAAGCTTGGGAGGTGCTGTTGTATTAGGAGCTATTATATTGTGTTAATCTTTCTTTTCTTTAATGTTGAAATAAGGTGACTCTTTCTTTTATTCTACATATGTTCGATTTTTTTTTCTAAAGCAATTTACATCTTGAGAAAAAGCTCCCCTAATTTTGAAATCACAGATAGAGAGAAGGCAACTAATAAGCTCCCCACTCTGATAATTCTCTGGTAATCCTTTACCATCGAATAGTGGGATTGACCGTATTTATAACACCCCACGAACAGAAGGGCAAACATTTACGATGATTGGATTCGATCACGTGACTTGTAGATTAATAGTCGCGTGTGCCATAACTAACAAGTCATCTTAAGACTTGCAAATTATAGAAAAAAACGTTTACATCATGATGTGAATCACACACCGAATCATACAGTTTATAATAAGTTAAACAAAAGAATTTCTGCTCGTTGTGTCATTTAAATGTCGTCTTACATTTATCTCTCATACATATAAATCTTCACATCAGTGTATTCCAAACATTCCACTTGTTTCTCATGACATAATGTTGTTGTTTTTTATGAGACTTTTGTTATAACCAAACAAATGATGGCTATTTCACTGGCATGTTCATAAGATGCTTTGCTAATTCAGTTTTTGGCAATCATCAGACTTTGCCCTAGAGTACTTTCTCAACCAAAACCACTTCACATTTACTGATCGTAAAACTTTCATAACAACAGCAGTTTCTTACATTGGTCTCTTGAAGTGTCCACACAAGAAACTTAAGAAGAGACAAAGTGAAGAACGACAAATCCTCTGAATGTTTGTCTTTGTTCAAAGAAGATAACTACATTTTGTTAGCTCTCCGATTAGGAGAAATAACGCTCTTTCATGTTAGCCGAAGTTCTCTGGAGACAACAATTTCGGGGTAGATAAATGGGGAAGCCAAATTGGTGTAGGTATTTAGTTATTTGACACTAGTGTAAACAAGACGATCACTCCTGAAATGCTTAACCGCGTCCTCTATGTGTCCTGAAGAGAAAGAGGATCACATATCATTTGTTGGGGTGAAAACAATAAATGTTTCATGGACTTTAAAGATGGTGGATTTGACGTTAAAGAATTCTATAAGTCTCGATAACAGTGTCTAATTATTATTTTTTCTGTTGTTTTATTGAATTTCCCTCAAAGTTACTCGAAGACTATTAATGTTAGTTTTCCTTCGTTTGGAAGTGACGGCAGCACCACTCATCACTAACTCTTGATTATCCAATTAATGATAAGATTACAAGAGATGGCAACACCACTCATCACCAACTCTTGATCTATTCAGTTAGTGATAAGATTGGAAGGGATGGCAACACTACTCATCACCAACTCTTTATCTATGCAATTAGTGACAAGATTGGAAGGGATGGCAGCACTACTCATCACCAACTCTTGATCTATTCAGTTAGTGATAAGATTGGAAGGGATGGCAGCACTACTCATCACCAACTCTTTATCTATGCAATTAGTGACAAGATTGGAAGGGATGGCAGCACTACTCATCACCAACTCTTGATCTATTCAGTTAGTGATAAGATTGGAAGGGATGGCAACACTACTCATTACCAACTCTTGATCTATTCAGTTAGTAATAAGATTGGAAGGGATGGCAACACTACTCATCACCAACTCTTGATCTATACAATTAATGATACGATTGGAAGGGATGGCAACACCACTCATCACCAACTCTTGATTATTCAATTAGTGATAAGATTGGAAGGGATGGCAACACCACTCATCACCAACTCTTGATTATTCAATTTGTGATAAGATTGGAAGGGATGGCAACACCACTCATCACCAACTCTTGATTATTCAATTTGTGATAAGATTGGAAGGGATGGCAACACCACTCATCACCAACTCTTGATTATTCAATTTGTGATAAGATTGGAAGGGATGGCAACACCACTCATCACCAACTCTTGATTATTCAATTTGTGATAAGATTGGAAGGGATGGCAACACTACTCATCATCAACTCTTGATTATTCAATTAGTGATAAGATTGGAAGGGATGGCAACACCACTCATCACCAACTCTTGATTATTCAATTAATGATAAGATTGGAAGGGATGGCAACTCTACTCATCACCAAATTTTGATCTATTCAATTAACATATCTTGGTAATTAATGAAAGAATTGTGTTAGAGAAGGAATTTAATAATAGAATCTTAAACAAAAATGGCAATGTAAGGTGAAGGAAAAGGTAGCTTAGCTTTAGTAAAGTGAGGTCCGTGGTTACGAAATCAGCACACAGTACCACATATAAAACTTGCAATGTTTTATGTTTGTTTTTAAGAGACCTAAAAACTCGAGCTCTTTTGAATACTTCACTATTCTTCTTCAGAATAATAAGTAATAAATAAGAAAAAGGGAATGATGAACTATTCTAAAGAGCTCGAATTCTGGGTCTCTTTTAAAAAACCTTTGCAATTTTTGTGTCTAATTCTATGCACTTACTTTTTAACCAGAATTTATGTTACACTCATGGGCCATGGACCCTGGTTTACTGAAGGTAAGCTACCTCTTCTGTAACCTTGCATTCCCATTTTTGGAGATTCTTGACCTACTCTTTACTAATGACTAGTAGAACAGCGAGAAGTAAACTAGTTAAAATTATCCACCATCACCTCTTTACCAACGAAGAGTGGGACTGCCCATCACAGAATAACGTCCTTATGGTTGAAAGAGCTACAACGTTTGGAACAAGATTCAAAGTAGACACTTCAGAGTTTGTTGTTTTTCTTCCTTTCTTAACCTGAAGATGACGTAGGAAGGTCGAAACATTGGTCTTTGCTTTATTAGTAAAAGTGTCAATACCAATACCAGCTGTTCTAAGATACATTTTTATTTCAAGTGGGTTTCTTGTCATCAAAAAAGTAGACAACTTCAGATAACGAGTCGAGTGCCCTAATCACCAAGCCATGTCAGGCCATCTCTTAAATGATAAAATATTCGTGAATGAAGAAGAAAATTATTGAATTTTTGTTTTATTATGTACTTGTCAAATATAGGCTTATATGTGGAGTGGATTTTATAACAATGAAAAATAAAATCACTTTAGGGTTATCCTGGAAATACATGATTTGTAAAACAAATAAAATATGCATGAACGTTAAAATAATTAAAATTAACACATTTAAATTCCAATGATAATTTACAGTACTGAAATAACACGACGGTCAAACAATCTCCACTACAGTAAACAATTGTGGTTATAGCGTAGCAATATTTCAGTTTCCCTATGGTTTAGCAATATGTTTACGCACCAATAACTAAAATTCTGGATTGGATTTCCAGTGGTGGACAGAGCACAAGAAGTTTATTTTACAGTTTTTTGCACTAAATAAAAACTAATACTGAAAAAATTCGAAAATTTGTCGAAAGTCAAAATGTTAACAGCAGTTTATCTTTTTTATAGTTTGTTTGATCATTTTAGTATTTTAATAACTTATTTTAGTAAACAACGAAAAGAAAATCACAAAACTGGAAAGTTCAATGGATCATCGGTTTAGGACAATGCTTGGAGATACCGTACAAGGACGACCGTTACAAACTTCACGATTTTGAACGTGGGAAACTGCTGGAGGTAAGATCTGTCTAACAGTCCAGATAACCACTGACGACGGGGGATTCTCGACCGATATAAGTAGTTCGATCGGCCTATCACGGTGGCGGTACCATTCATCAACTCGGGAGGTCGTAAAATTTGTCACTGTGTCACTGCTGTGAGCGACAATTATCCAGTTAAAGTTATCGGTCTGTGTAACTATCACTGTTGGTATAGAGATCTGATCAGTTTAATCTTTTTTTGTTTTTGTTTTCTACAGAGTCATCGGGACCCGGGAAGTCTGGTGGATGTTTCCATGGTGATGGAATCGTTACGACTAAAGAAGGGCCAAAACGACTTTCTCAAGTGAAGATTGGAGACGAAGTTTTAGCAGTAAACAGCGAAGCAACATCGGTCTTCACCGAAGTTCTTCTCTTTTTGGATCGGGACGTTGACTCGAGGAGACAGTTCTACGCTATTGAAATGGAAGGGGGCGCTCGAATCACCTTAACTCCTAACCACCTTATTTTCGCGGCCGCCGATAATTCTTCATTTCAAATGAAAAATATCGAAGCCACCTTTGCAAAGAACGTACAGCCAGGAGATTTCTTATACGTACACACGGGTCCTGGGGTCTTAAAAACAGCAAATAATCATGTGCACTTAGAGCGCGTGAAGACAGTGAATGTAATTGTGGATGTCGGCGTAGTTGCTCCTCTCACACGCGAGGGGAACTTGATAGTTGACAATGTTGTGGCGTCTTGTTACGCCATATTTAATGACCAGTATCTGGCTCACTGGTCTTTTGCTCCCGTCAGACTGGTACAGAATCTTAAAACCTCTACTCTACACTTATTGAAAAAGTTTCACATCTTGTCCACAAGTTCGTCTCTTCACAGAAAAGTCAAGAGTCACCAGAAGGGTATACATTGGTACGCCAAACTTTTGTACAGTATTGCTTCCTACATAATGCCGGAAATATATATAAATCAATGAACTCCAAATGTGAACCACCAAGGAGTCATTTGTGTTAAGTTATTATTACAAGCTCATTGGTTCGCAGTCTGCAGACAAGCACTCGGGTGGCCCGGTGGCAGAGATTACAAAAATCAATGATTGTGTCTAATCGTACGCCACCTAGTGCAAGAAAGGGACACATAGCCAGTGAAATGAGATCAATTAGTATGAAAAAAAAAAGAGACGTTATTTTCCTTTCAAAATGTTCTTCCTTCTTCGAGCACTTCAGACTCAAACTGGATCAGTTGGTTGTTATAGAAACCGTGTCAGAAGATTACATTAAGGTTGTAGTAATGTTATTAATTACTAAAAAATTATAGATTTTCAAATCAATGTGATTTTTCTTTGTTTAAAATATTAATTCTCTATTCATGACTGGAGAGAATTAACACTTTCAATAATGATAAGGTGATTGTTCTTATTACAATGCAATTACGTTTCACATAACTGCATTATTTTACATTTTTCTTTTGAGGCATACAAAACATGTCTATATTTCATGCTTTGTCATTGTTATTAGTAGATTACGAACAAATATATAGATCTTGTCAAACAAAATTATAAGACTTCATTTTGTCTCTGATAAGATTAAAGTTACGTGCAAACTGCATATTAAAGTTTAATAACACTCGTTATGCATGTGTAATTTGATTCAGCGAAACTGTTTTAAATTTCTAACGGGTTCTGCCACCTAGCGGTTTTTAAACGAACTATTGCAAAACAATTTTCGAAAAAAGTAGATCTTTGGTTTTTTCCACGTAATTAAGAGGTTAATGATGAAATTCCAATAATCTTGAAGATTAATGATCTAATTAATTTTTTCTTTTATACTTAGATATATATGAACATAAAACGGATGTTAAAGTGCTTATTTTTCACTTTTTAATTTGTTCCACTCTTGGTTAGGTTTATTGAAAATGTATACGTGAAATTCTTGATATGAACTTTAATTTTTAACTTAACTATTAAACCTCTCCATAATTTATCTTCACTTAGAGAAATAAATACATATTTTCCAACGTAAAGCAAACAGTAAAATATTTAAACCTTTTCATCACTTCGATTTATTGTTTTATATTTTAACTCAATTAAAATTGTACTAATCTCCATTTCCAAGAACATATAATAGTGAAACAAAAGAAACTTTTTTCATAAATCATAATATTTTATAACATTTCAACTAATTAGGCACAACTAAGATATTAAAAAAATTTAAATAATTGCTAATGCTTTCGGAAAATAAAGCTAAAGATGAAACGAATCATTTTTTTCATGCACAATAAATCAGTTGAGTAAATTATTTATTTGACTTTTCAACTGTGTCTGAATTCTAGTAGCAAAGTTTCATTAAACTGTTCTCATATATATAATGTTTTATTCAGATATTCCTATGATTTTTTTAATAAGATATACTTTTGGTTGATATGAGCTACGTACCTTATTTCAGGTGTTAAGTTTCTGTTAAAATCAATAAAGTGTCATTTTTATTGGCAGTTTAATAATCTTAAATCTCGGATTTTGTTTCTAGTCTGTTACTAAAAGATCAAAACAAATCATGTTTTTATTCTCGTGTTCGAATTAAAATTTGACCTATGAAAACGACGGACGAAGATTGCATTGGTGAAGATCGAAAGTGAAACGCTTACATTTTATTGTATTTCAAGAACATTAAAGCAAACAACAAGAAATGATACAATTGTACACATTACGTATTAGAAGTAACGTGTACGTGATATGGCAGAAATAATAATGTTCGTTATGCACTGTATCATTATAATTAACACTAAAACTTTGTATTTTTTGAGAAAAACAATGTATTTTGTAATAAGATAATTTGATTTTTCCACATATAATTAAAAATATATATATACCAGTATACGATCAAATGCTAAAAATGTGTTATTTTTTCTTTGCTCTATATGCATTAACCCTATCATTTCATGTCATACGTTTTACCCGTCGCTGTGTTACTTTTAGAAAGGTTTCATCTAATCAAAAGATAAACGTTTGTTTTATAACCAGCAGATTAAATTGTACGAAAAAAAAACACTGAAATTTATAACTAAGGAAAATCTATGTACTTGAATAGAACATGTTACTGTTTTCTGTTGATTCACTAACGCTTTTAACTAGTTTTAGTATGGAACAAAATGAAAGTTGTGTACATTAAAACTATGATTTTTACTTGAAATATATGAAACTTTACATAATTAGTTTCAAATATTCTACGTTATTGAGTAAAGATATTATAATGAACGGAACATTTTTATTGCAAAGTGCAAGATTACAGACAGAAAAACAATTTTTTTTGTGTGGAACTTGCAAATGTAATTTAACTACGTGAAGATTTTGTATATATGTTCGTATATAACATTTTGGTGAATTATGATTTTGTCTTTATCTGGATAATAGAGTAACTTTATACCTGAATCGTTAGTGTAAGAGAAATGTGTAGTAAACAATTAAAAGTGTATATATAAATCAACTGAGAAAATAAACAACAAAAAGCCGTGAAATAAATAATAATAATAATAATAATTGATAAAATAAATATATTATTTTGTAGTATTCAGAATTTTTGTAGTGGATTTTGGTTTAGGTGATCTGTTTAGATATGTGCTCAAAACATTTCAAACATCTCTCTTATAAAATTTTTTGGATACCCATTAAACTCTACATTTTCTACAGCTTTTGATAAAACCAAAATAATAATTAATATTTACGACAAGAAAAAATCAAATTACACTTTTACGTTTATACACCCGCGTTTCTTTCTTCTACACTTCTTCTTTAGTGATTAATTAACAAAGGTAACGTTATAAAACTGTTTCCAGTACATTGATGCTGAATATTACTGATCTTAAATCAGGGTATTCGTAAGATCAGAATTCTGTAAAACAATTATTCACATTTCAACTCAGCATGTCGTTAATTCAGATATGACAGATGAAAAATTGGCTTTATTATGCAGTTAATACTTAGATCGAATCTCTGTTGAGTTTTGTTATACATCTCGTATCATGACACTATCATCATAATGATTATGAACCTACGTGCGCTGCATACCTATTAAACATTGTGCATGTTTTCTTCCAGTTCAAGTACATTGTTGTTTTTGTGTTCACACTTATTATTTAATTGCATAAGTGTAAGTAAATGTTATAATTTAGTGTACAAATCATTTTTCTGCAATTAAAAAGTGACAAATGTTTTCATATTGCTTTATAAATAAATGAATTTTTTGCAATTATTCTCAAGTATTGTATGTTATTGATAATACCTATCCACCAAATGGAATAAAATAGTCTTTTGGTAGGATTAGTTTCTTCATATTTCAAAAAATTATTGAAGCTAATTCCAGATATAGTTTAACAATTGTCAATTGGTAATAAATTCAACCACTGTTTGATATTTTCATTACATAGAAAACTTTAAAAAAGTAGGATTAAGCCATCAAATATGTTCAGAAATACAGTAATACCATCTAACAATATGGAAAACATCACATGTATGGGAAGACTGGGTAAGAAAAGAACGTTACTTTTAATGTGTTTGTTATCGAGTTACATGAATGTCATGATGAAACTCAGAATTTTAAAATGCGCCCTTTGGTGTTATAAACTTAATCTCCTTTAAAAACAAAATTTTGATAAATCATTTTTGAATACCGACAAAAAAATCACTTCTTGTAATTGGGGAACGTTTTGCCTATAAGGATGGACTCACAAAACAAGACAAGATACCTCGCACATAATTTATAACAAATTTAATTTAATATAAATACTACAATTAGCGAGTGCATTTAAATAATATAAATCATTATTCAAAGGATACTGGCAGAAATCACTATGTAGAACAATGGTATAAAAGAACGGGAACATAAAACATGAATACAAAATTTACATGGGTAAGATGGCCCCGCGAAGGTACCTTACACAAAAACTCTCATCATAAAGCAGTTGCACGTTATAGAATATATCAATGAGTTTTAACCGCTTCTTTTATAATATATATATCTGTCTATAAATCTTAATAATTTGAAATGAACAAAATAAAACTCCCTAAAATATTTTTCTATAACAATAAAAATGTTCATATGGTTTACCTTAGATCGAGATTGTTGAAAATCAACCAACTGAAGTCTCGCTCTGAAAATTTAATTTGTGAGATCACGTGAACAATAGTTACATGTAATTTACTCTAGATGGCAACATGTCATAATAGTATATATGTATACTAAAGGTGTGGCGGTACAGCGATACGATACTATATAATTTATACATCCTCATGAAATATGACAAACTTTCAGTTAACATTAGAAGTCTTTTGCACATAAAATAATGTGAATTTTTAATAAAGTATTTTTGCTAAAAATTGATGATTTAATAAATGAAGATGAATACTAAGTACAACATGTTGTTTGTTTTGGAATTTCGCACAAAACTACTCGAGGGCTATCTGTGCTAGCCGTCCCTAATTTAGAAGTGTAAGACTAGAGGGAAGGCAACTAGTCATCACCACCCACTGCCAACTCTGGGGCTACTCTTTTACCAACGAATAGTGGGATTGACCGTCACATTATAACGCCCCCACGGCTGAAAGAGCGAGCATGTTTGGCGCGACTGGAATGCGAACCCGTGACCCTCGGATTACGAGTCGCACGCCTTAACACACTTGGCCATGTCGGGCCACAACATGTTGTCTTCATTTCTTTTACCAAAAATATAACAAAGTAACAGTTACAAAACAGACACAGATGTTAAGTTATTTTTAATTCACTTCTTTTGTCAACTTCCATTTAATTAATCAAACTTAATAATTTGAAAAACACAGTAAAGTTTGAAGTATTTAAATAAGACAATGTTAGTAATACGGATAATAAATTAGAGCTGTTAAACTTTATAATAAACCATTGGTTAAACTTCTGTGTTTAGATATGTATTGTATCAACTACAATTATGAAATACGCACCCGTAATATACATGTATACATAGGTATGGCCATTTTACCGAAGGGAATTAACCATATTATTCTTACTTCATTTGGAACCTTTTACAATACCAAAAATAGGAAATAATAATAAATGTTTATTATAGTTTTTAATATTTTATTATCAAACAACAATTAAATCAGTAAATTAATAATAACAAAACATTCGATTGACCTGTTTTATTTTTATTAATGCTATTTTTTTTCATTGTTGTGCCAAACATTTTTACAGGTGTAAGATTTTGACTTCTTCCAACTAATCAGTGTTAATAAAAAGTGTTCACGCTTTCTAAACTAATCTTCATTCATTTTTAAATAATAACACGTTTTTTATCAACCAATTTCAACATTAACGTAAGTAGAAAACTTGATCATGGTTTAACAGTGGTATCTTTAGAAATTAACAAAGAGAAATTATAGTTTTAGGTTTTAACTTAGTTAAAAACGTGTCACTAGATGGCAGCGCATTGAATGCTCAAAAGAACAATAGTTCACGGTAAGCATTTGTGAGTTTTTGTTTTGTTTTTTAATTTCGTACAATGCTACTTAAGCGCTAGCCGTCCCTAATTTATCAGTGTAAGACTAGAGGGAAAGCAGCTAGTTATCACCACCCACCGCCAACTCTTGAGCTACTCTTTTACCAACGAACAGTGGGATTGACCGTCACATTATACCCCCCCCCCCCACGGCTAAAAGGGGCGAACATGTTTGGTGCGACAGGGATTCGAACCCGCGCTCCCTAGATTACGAGTCGAACGCCTCAACCCACCTGTCCATGCCGGGCCGTAGTTGGGAGACCAAACTATGAAAATCAGTTCGATAATTAATCACCAATACCTTTTTTTATATATAAAAACACGATATGCAGGAGAACAAGCCGTTTCCGTTAGTTTTCAGTCATGCGCATTTTACTACGAGTGTAATCACCAGTCTAGACTTGGAAATTTACATGGCCTTTAAATTATTCTCCTTAATTTTTCACCTATGTTATCAAATGTTTTGGTTGAAAGTGTTATTTCATTGATTCCTAACAGAATTTTCTTCTATAGACAATTCTGTTGACAAAGAAAATATTAAAGTAATATGTTGAAACTCATATTTGATATAGTAATAGGAACATTAATTTTGCATCGAATATTATCATAAAGTTTTGTACCAGGGTTTAAAAAATACCAACAAGTGTTTCACACAATTATTCTCCGAGTTCAAGAAAGTTTTCTTTTTTAATTAAGTTTCCTTAACATGTACGCATACCAAGTTTTTAGTTTGTTTAAAATCTCAAATTTAAACGACAAATGATGGTACTAAAAGGTTATTTAACAATGCAAATTTCCATTTTATCCTCAAAATTATACAAATGAAATTAATTTCGCAAATATTTTAATATGGCGCCACCTGTTATATTCTCCCTTAGTTCTATAGCATAAGGGCCTTTTAAATAATATATTAGAGAATTAAAATACTTTAAAGCGTTATTTCAATCCAGTGAGACCCTTGGTGACCAAAAATATTCTTGTAATGATTTTCCACAAATAAACAATTCAGTTACCTTTCATATATTTAAATTCAAGTATATTCAAAATCTCAATCATCCTTTTTGGAAAGCTCTTGCCTAAGATGCTTCTAATTTTGTAGCCCTCTTATGGTTAAAATACCTTATTCGTTTTCAGTAGTTGTCTTCTTTTACACCTAAATAAATATTTCTAGTGTTATACTTGTACACTCGTAGGTTAAATTATAAAAAACCTCTCCAATTACTGATGCTTCCCTGTGGCAAATATTTTCAACAAACAGTAATTCCCTGTTTAGCAAACACAAATGTATTTATGAGTGTGTATGATAAGTTAGTTAACTGGACAGAAGAGTGGTTGATTGCAAGAAAACAGGAATTGTTATAAAATTGTTATGAAACTGGATTAATATTACATGTGGGACTCAGTTTTAGGACCTATGGTCTTTTTGTATTTACATCAGTGATTGTAGGTGAAAGAATGACCAATAAATTACCTAAATTTGCAGATGATATTAAAGTCTTGGGTGTTGGCGACTGTGAACAAGATGCTGCTGCTTTACAAAAGGATTTAGATCATTTAGCAAGTTGGGCAAATAAATGGCAAATGAGCTTTAATTATAAAGATGCAAGATAATACATATGGATTATTATAATTTCAATTACAATTTGGATGGGAATAACCTGATAGTATTTTGAAAGAAAGAGATCTTGGTGTTCTGGTTGATCAGTCTCTTAGGCTATCCAAGCAGTGTACTGATGTTAGTGGTAAGGCAAATAGTAATTTAGGTTAAATCTACAGAAATATTGAATACAAATTTAAATAGGTTATAATTTAATTGTATAGGTCACTTGGTTAGGCCATATTTAAGGAACTGTGGTCAGTCTTGAGTTCTTTACCTTAAGAATGGCATTGAATTGTTGGAAATGGTTACTAAAACGGTGCCTGCGATTGAGGAGTTGTCACAAGACGAAATATTGAAATCTCAGAAATTGTATTATTTTGAAAAAATAAATTAAGGTGTATTTGTTTGAGGTGTTAAAAATTGTAAAGGGAATTGATTACGTTGATGCATTATCTTTTTTCATATTTAACAGCGAGAACAGTATTACTATCAAACAGAAATATACATTTTGGTAAGGTAGAAGTCATCTTCAGCTAAGACAATTTAATTTTTCTAACAACTGTTGTGAAGACAGTAAAGGTAAATGGTTTAAGAGAAAGCTTGATAACTATATGAATGATAAGAGCTTTCATTAAGATTTTTATTTCATTCGTTAATTTATTTTCTAATCTAGTCATTTCACAGTTTTAGTTTAGTTCAGAGGATGAAACAGCTAAGATGGACCAATATGCCCCTTGTTTTGCCTAAACATTATGTTAGGTTACATAAAGTAGAGAAACTTCACTTTCTTTTGAAGTGCCCCTGGTTGTTTTAAATAAAATTACTTATTTTCTTCTTCTTAAGGTTTTTTAATTTGACAACTTTTAAGAATGATCTCTAAATTAATGAAGAACCTGAAAGACAGCAGCAACAACAATCAAAAATACTTTTCATTTCACATAAAAAGCCATAAATGAAAGTATGCTTTTCAATTCTTTTAAAATTTCTAATACAAAAATACTGGTCTGCTAAAACTGTGTCCTTATTACGGCCTGAAACTATTCGTACAGAGTAGAGTAAAGTTGGCTGAATTAGTTTCCTGAGCAGATGGTGACTAAATGTCTATAATAAAGAACTGCAGCAAAACCCGAAGCACTTTTGTTTTTCGTTTAATTATTTTGAAACAGTCTTGGAGGACTAAATTACACTAATGAGTTTCATTTTCATAATAACTTCTAGTCTTTTAACTTTGAAAAGAAAGACTCGACAGGTTTCTGAAAGTAACATCATGATTTCATGTTTTATTATACAATAATCATATCACAAAAATGTTTACACTTCACACGGAAAAAATTGGATATAATTGCTCTTTGACACTTTATTTTAGTATTGATATTTTCTTTTAAACCAGTGAAATTATTTATAAAAGGATGTAAGATGCATCATAAAGGTTTAGCTCAGCAATAAAAATGGGATATATGGTACTTAATGTTATATATTTTAAAGTTTACCAAACTAAATATATGGCGTAATAAATTTATGGTACTAAATTTGCTTATCACAATGTTAAACATTTCTCCAACTTACACACTCATAAACTTATGGCTTTACAACGCTAAAATATTGTATTCGATACTTGTGGTAGAGACAATTTGTAGTTTTGCGCTTAATAAAAAATAGAAAAACTCATAAAATACCAAATTTTATTAGGTGTATAATAGCTGTTACCATTCGAGAATGAAACCCCTCGGTTCAGCAATACATCTGAGGCTTGTGATTCGATACCCGCAGTGGGCACGGCAGAGGTATCTGTGTGATTATTTAAAAAACAAGTGAAAACAAGTACTGTACAACTAGTGTGCTCCATTAACCCTTCTTTTATTTTGAAAGTGTTTAAAGAAAAAATATACGTAGAAGGAAACCAGGGGTATGAGTAAAAATTACTGCTTCCAATGTTTATTATTTCCATTGTGATAATTAATTAAAACATAGCAACGTTAACTGCCAATATTTTACAAAAAGTCAAGTTTTCACTCTTAGCTAAGAAAATCCAAGGATCATCCCTCACTCCCTTGTGCAGAGTTAATACGAATAGTCATACTAAAATTTACCTGCAGTAATTATCGAAGATTAATGCTTCCATATTGAAATATTTTAAGTCCAAACAACACCTATCCCCTTATACTTAAGCAATTCGGAACTTCATTTGTTCTTCCGTTTCTTTGTTGTTAAGCACAAAATTACACTATCTGTGTTATGCTCACCGCGAATATTAAAACCTGGCTTTTAGCGTTATAAGCCTTCAGAATTACTGCTACACCGCTGGGGAATTCATTCGTACTAAATAACAAACACAGTTGGCTGAGGATATTTCCACCTTGCAAGAATTTATATATAATTGTATATATACATAGGAAAATGTCAAAAATTTGGATTACCTACAACCTGTCAGAAAGAGAGGTAAGAAATAAACTGGGATTTTACTCTACAAAGTGATTGACATTTTAACTTTTGACAATTCGGTCAACTTTTCTTTTCGTAAAATGAATATATTATAAAACTTTTATAGACGCACTGCCATCTATGGTCAAGTTTAGTTGTTACGTAATCGTGATAGGTATTCACTTTTTAAATTTTTGTTAGGATATTTTTCTTGAAATACCAGATATCAATACACAGAGTAACATTTATATAGAGCTAGAGGTTTAGAAATACGGCAGAACAGAGCTACAACACCGAAGCGAGTCATGAAGTACGAGCAGAATTTACAAAATTTGCCTTTGTACAAGTAATTCTTTGTATTTTGTGGAAGAACGCACAAAAAGAACTTTTTTTTTTATATAATAGAAAATGCGCACTGGAGTATCACAGCCGCCACTCTTCACTAAACATTGTTCTTTTGCTTCTGGTTTTACTTTTATACGAAAATAAATATTAATCATTAGTTTATCATTTGCCATATTTTATTTAAAGTTTGGTTTGTTTTGAATTTCGCGCAAAACTACGCAAGTGCTATTTGCACTACCTGTCCCTAAATTAAGAGTGAAAAATTAAAGAGAAGGCAACTAATCATCACCACCCACCGCCAACTCTTGTGCTACTATTTTACCAACAAATAGTGAGATTGATCGTCACATTATAGCGCCCCAAGGGCTGAAAGGGCAAGCATGTTTGATGGAACAGGGATTTGAACACGCGACCCTCAGATTGCGAGTCGAGTGCCCTATCCACCTGACCATGCTGGGCCTTTTATTTAAATCAAAGTCATGTAGCACATCGCTTTGCTTATGGTACAGAATTAAGCTGAAAGTATGCACTTCCTTTTTTGTTGAATATAGGATACTGCAGTCTCAGCTGATCAGGACAAGAATTACTACAATTTTATTTGTCCTAAGACAATAGTATTAGGCCCATTGTTGTGATGTTTACATAAAATTAAAGTGTATTTTCTGAAAAATATGGCCACTTTTTTCATAAAAAATAAACCTAACGGATGTTGTGCGATTATTTATTTGTTTAAATTCATTCTTCTATTTCGTTAAGAATAAAACACTGAATACTTTAACAGCACAAGATTTACACAACTACAACACGAACATCAATACTCATTATTTGGATATTAATATCTTAATATTACTTCCTGTACTAATTAACATAATAAATGTTAATTCTATGTTAATACGAAATTCAGTTTTACAGGTTACCGCTAAGGTGTAAATGAAGAAAATGAAATCTTAATACTATTTAATTATTTTAGTAACAGATATAAAATAACATTTAAGTTATGACAGAAAAAAACAACCAAGATAAAGACATAGATAAATCACAATACAAATACTCAAAATTTGCTTTCTGAAAATTTTTTAGTTCACCCTAATAAAAGTAACAACCTCGGAAACGTGCGTGGCTCAGGTGGTTTAAGTGCAATTGTTTTCATCTGCCATATTTTTAATTAATTATCCTTAAACGAGATATTTATTTAATTGGATTTAACACTTTCTCTACAAAGCGAGTATATCAACCAACGAAAAAAAAACTTTCATTTTTCAGTATTCAAAGTTATATTACACTGGAGTAATCCAACGGGGAATTCAAAGATTGCATTTAGTTGTTATGCTTTGTATTAGTTTTTTTTTTAAACTTTGCGTTTCTAAATCTAACGTATTCAGCTAAGTTTTATACCATAATCATCAGTAGCAAAAACATCATGTAATTTATAAAAAATGATACAAAGAAAATCATATAAACACAAACAAAACAAAGACGTAAGAACAATCCTTGTTACTTTAGCATACTTGTTCACTCGCTTAAGCTATCTTATAAATGGACAAAACACTTATAAATACGGTGTTTAACGAGTTTGAAGATCAAACCATAATTAATATTATCGACACATAAAGACATTAGCTTCGCAAATGACTGAAGCTAACAGTTGACGTAGGTACTCAATCAAACGTACATAACAGAAAGACGTTTTCTCTTCGGAATAAAAATAACACTTACTGTATATTAACATTTTGACAATACAGAAGTCCTCTCACATCACACTACTGCAGAGATTCCTATTATTAAACTAATCTATGAATCTGACACGTGATTAAGAATATTCCAGGAATTCACTTGATATATGTCTTTCAGGTTATAAACAGTGTATCTTCTTTTTGGCAGTTTAAAACATTTATTCGAAATATTTAGTAAACCATATAATTAATTACCTAAACGAGTATTAATACTGCAGCGTGGCTAAAGTAATGTCCTACTCGGTACCTGAACCTTTGGCTTTGGTTGTCACTATTATTCACATCAACTTACAAACTAGTCGTGCCACTGCAGTTCTTATTCTACTCAGATAAATTTCTTTGCTTTGCTATCATACATTTATTAAATATCTTAAGCTGTTTCCCTGATATCCTGAAACCAGCGTAAATTTTCGAAACAAACCCGCGTTGGGTAGGATACTAAAAGGTAGGACTTTCTAAAAAACGTTGTTGAACATACATATATTTCTGCCATGTACGTTTGTCACAGTAATTTGTAGCAGACGAGACAGAACAGCAGTAAGAAAACTAAATGATAATTAATCTCAATTACACGAGGAGTTGAATTACAAGCGTCATTTTCACAAAAACACATGTGTCCGGAATAGTCCGACTCACTCATGCACACGTGATCCACAAGAAACAGGTTGATTTGAAGTCTGGCTGTACATGTTCTCTGGATGACTTCGTAAGCTGTAACATATCAAGACATTAAAATACCACCATTCACGCAATAGAGAATAAAACATTAATCAATGTCATAATAGATTTGCTGTTTATACAATCACGTGTTACTATTGTAAACAGAAAAATAAAAATTTTCCCAACGAAAACAAAACTGGTTCTTTATATCATATTTTATTTAATCTTACCAGCAAATTTCAGTTGACTGTGATGTTCCCTAAAGTGAGATGATACGTTTTCCGTTCTACAGTAGGTGCTGTAACTGATAAACCTGTGGTGTGTTGCTATTTCAAAAACGATCTTAAAATATATTTAAAAAACTATGTTGGACAAAATTGAAAGTTAAATGATAATAAAAATATGTCGTTTAATAAACTTGTAATCGTGAAAAATAACAACAAACATACACGGTTCAATACGTTTACAGTCGTGAAAAATAATAATAAACATACATTGTAATAAGTTTGTACTTGTGTGGTCAGTAGGTCGAGCATGGGAAGGTACCCTACGGCAGAGCTTCAAGTTCCATCGACGGTGTTACAGCCAGCCCGTCCGAACGAACGCGCCACCCAACCGAGGTTATAAGACGCAGGAGCCTTGCGCTCCTGGTAGGGCCACCCATGACGGCAAGGTCGAGGATGAGGTTCCTGACAAAAAACGATCCAACCCCAAGTCCCCAACGGCCAATCCTGACGGAAGAAGGGCCATAGCTGGAATCCTCAACGACAGGAAGGGAGGACGAGGGCTACAGCAGTTCATCAAGTTCCAATCGTCTTGGTTTCCTTACCACTGGACTCAACTTGTTGACTGTCAAGAACCGTGTGTCTGGTGGTGTTCAACATCAAACACACGTTAAATTAACTCACGCACAGGTGTCTTCCAAGTTTAACATAAAACCTCTCCTTCCCTCTGAACTGACCTGCCCTCACTGCCAGAAGACCTGTGCAGCAAGGATTGGCTTCAATAGCCATCTCCGGACCCATGTATGAACTTGGAGGACCATCATCTTCGATCTCGAAGGATCGCCACGACGACGACGACTCGTAAGCGCTTGACTTCATCTGTTGTAGCAATCTAACTATAAATGTTTAACAATTCAAACAGTTTTGTCAGTTTTGATTCCCTTCTTTCGCTGGTATATGATTCATCATTACAATACAATATATATGAAAGTTCATGTGTTCCGTTTGTCCTACATATACAACATTATGACAACACGTATTTCATCTCACCTATCGTTCTGCTATACCTTTTTCCAGGGGGTGGCAACCTCCTCACTAAAGCCTACAGGAGATTTTCTATCCAAATCTCGATGCGCGGATCCATTAAAGATCAGTAGTGAGCACGTGGAATAATGTAATGTAGAATGAAAATAAAGTTATTTGACTAAGTTCAAATCTACTTAAATAATGTTGTTACTGAGCCTATACAGAAATGTCGGAACATTCTGTAGACAATGAGCTCCCCCTCACACTCCTCATTTATCAGTATTAGGAATGTTACTGAGCATTAAGTTGGAGTTGAATCCACCCCCACACCAATAGTTTTATTTATTATTCTCAGAGTTGTCAATGGTATTTGACGGAAGAAAGTGTTACAAGTCAAGTGTCATTCAAGGAGGAATCCTTCTATTTTACTGCAAGCAATATTTTCCTACGATTAAGAGAAAATTTATGATTAGTATAAAGTGCTATAAAAGTAGAAGATTTTATTGCCTCCCCCTTCCAAAGTAAAACTCATGGTTTCGCCCCTGCTTTCACTCCCTCTCTAATTGGTACACCTCTCTGTATGTTGTATAGAACTATTGAAAGTAAAGTAAGTCTACCTTAGTCTATTTGCATTTTATTACCCCATCAATTCCATTTCCTTCCTTTCTCCTCGTGAAGTCTTCGTTAAAAAAACACTTTCTTAGTACGTTTAAAAAGTCATTCGTATTACACCTACCCTTCTTGTTCCCTACCACCTTATCTAACACGTCTACCATTACGAAAAAAATGTATCAATTTTTATACCATATTCTGTTCACGCTACGTTAACGTACGTAATACACCAGTTCTCGTCATATCACTGTACGTTTACAATAATTTTCTCGTTTCCGTTCGTTCTAATTACTAAGTCTTCATACAGAGCTGCTGGGTTTATCCGCTGCACTTACTCAATATCTCCCTACGTTTAATGAATACAGAATTGACATCGTCAATGTCAGACGCTCACAAGTTTCGATTGTGGCTTTCGGCATAAGATGTTTATTGATTAACGTTTCTTTACGACACTTGTTGAAGGAACTGATATTAAATGACAATTATACAGGCAACTACTAGTAATGCAAAACGTACACTCTGGGTGTTTATCTATCGATCGAAAAACATATAGGGCATTGATTTGTTTGTTTCTTTCAGAGCAATGCCAGATTGGGTTATCTGAAGAATTGAACCCCAGATTTTAATGTCAAAGTCTATAAGCTTCCCGCTGTCCTACCGAGTGACAGAAGGCACTGAATAGCGAACATATATATGTAATAAAATAGTAAAATTATCATAAATATATGAGTACGTTATAATAAGTGTTAAAACAGAAAAGTTTTAAAACATATACCGTATTGCAGGATGGAAGAGAACGGGAAGAACTTACAAACTAATGGATCGTTTAACTGATCTAATAAAACATGCACAGAGATACAGACATATCGCTGAAATTAAAAGAAAAAATTACAAGTTAACGTAACAGGAAATAGACCAGAATTGAAGAAGAAAGAACGTCCAGGATGTGGACTACGTGGAATAGAAAGAACAATCATGGAGGCTATAAAACAATAAAAGGGCACAGAAGAAACAAAAAGACAAATTTAGGCGTAGCTTTTAAGTAATAATGCCCCACTGATTAGCAGAAAATCTTACACTACGTAACAGGACTTAATGTGTTCAATCTGGCAGCATGGTGGAGTTGCTTACGAAAGTTTCATAGCTGAAACTATATTTATATCCCCCTCCCCGCCGACGTGTGGTATAGAGAACTGGACTTTGGAGTGTTTGTTTAATGTAGCAGAACATAGCAGAGTGCCATATAAATAATCTTTTCCACATGGATACAAACCGATTTAAAATAAGCATCTAGACAAACACCGAGAACAAGATACATGGTCCATGATTTAATGTGCCCTGCAAGGTGATTAACTGAAATACGTTAAACAGATAGATTAACAGAGCTAAAGTGTATGCAATGTGTGAAAAATTGATAAGAGGAATAGGGCATTTACTTGTAACGAGTGAACTACTGTGTGCGAAACATTCAGCAGTACTTCGTATTACATCTACAAAAAATGTCCAATTTGGCCAAAAGTGTTGTTGGATCACAACAGCCGTACACAACTTCTGTGAAGAATGCAGAGGTCAGCTACAGAAAAAAAGATTTTGATAAGTATTCCACATTTCAACTTCTAAGGCTACATTTAAGCTGACCAAAGGCGGAAAAATACATTGAAGCTGCATTATAGAAATTGACAAGCATGTGGTCGAACGTGATTGTTGCAATTAAAATTTCTTCTGTCATATTTCTTATAAACACAAATACCAATGTCTAGATGTAACTGAGAGCTTGCGGAACTTTGGCAACTTTAAGCCATTGTTTATAATGTTGCTAATTTAATAATGATATCATACATGACCAGTTCCACTGTTGTGGTTTCTGGGGTCGGAAGGATCTCTTTTCTAGCCTCCATCTTCCCCTTGCAAATGAGGATATTGACCAGAATAGTTTTGAATATGGTTTTAGGAGATCGTTGATGTCTTAAAAGTTCCGCTTCTCGAATTTTGTCATTTCCATGGTGAATACTAAAGGCTTTCTTCTTCAGAATGTTCTACCATGGAAGAATGTGAAGACTTCCTTCTTAGAAATGTTCTATCAGTTGGCTTTTCAACATCTAACAATCTCACTATAGAAATATCCTTCACTGAATAAGGCTCACCATGGCTGATCTGAAAGCTGACAAGCCTATAATACTAAAATCTGTTTTTAAACACTCAGTTATATATAGTATGAAAACTCTGATGGTTACTTTCTGGTTATGATATCCATCAAAGCTCATAGCGAGAGAGTTTATCCCCTCCATCCATGTAGTATATTGTCACATTCCTGCTTTGTTCTTACACATTTTAAGAAGAAAAATCAGTTTCTCTAACTGGATCTTTGCTGCAGTAACTATTTATTATACCATTTATTAAACCTTTCCCTTCTGAGAAGCTTACAGCATAATAAAAGATAGTAGGATAGTTTTGGGCCCTCCTGAAAAGTAGTAGTATACCATCCATCCTCATCCACCCCACTACATGTACTAGAAATAGAGAAAACTAGCTGTAAACTCCAGAATAGCAACTGAGATGATAAAAAATGTGTTTATAATTTATAGCAGTCATTTAAGAATAAAACAGATGACAATGATAAATTTTGTATAAATATTTTCTAATAAAAAACAATTATCTTTAAAGAAGTTTCTAGAATTTAATAGTACCTCTCCAAATAAAACTACCCACAATTAAAGAAATGACCAGTAAACTTGATACTAGTTTCTAAAAATTAAAGCAAACAGAATTTCATTCCCCAAAAATTTATCAAAACTATAGACTTATCTTATTATTATTCATGAAGAAAGGCTTATATGAAACACTTCTAGTATATGTTTGTATTTAACATTCAGTGTGCAAGTCAATGAACACTGAATATGAGGAATTGGGTGAGCTACAGAGGGTTGTTCAGTTTCTGGTAATCAAATTAGAACCCTTTAAAATGTTCTCTGATATACAGAGTTTGATTAATCTCAAAAAAATAAACTTTACTGCCAAAATAATGTATAACCATTAAGATGCAGAGTTTATGGGTTGAATATACTGTATTCCTCTTAAACTAAATAATATAAGTGTTCATATTCTTAGAGGTACTGGACTTAGCCACCTCAAAAAGGCAAGTAAGCTTCACTTAGCCTTCCTTGTCCATCCCTCTCTCAACATAACTTGCAAAAACCATGGAGAAAACTGCTTTATAGAGCTGAAAAACCATATCTTGTATTGCTCAACTTGTGAAGTCATTACCTTGTCTTTGTAAGATTTTGAACTTAGGTATGAATTGTTACTCCCTCATAGTCTGGAAATTTGTGCAGATTTTATCCATACTTGTAGGCAGCATAAATACAGATATCACAAGGGGTTCACACCTCTCTGTGATGATGAGAAAAATATATATGTAAAAACAGCTGGTATGGATAGGGAAAACTCTATGTAGAGGAGCTAACAATGTTTTGACCTTCTTCGGTCATCATCAGGTTTACAAAGAAAGAGGTAACTGACTGATAGCTGACCACATGTTTGAAGGCGGTTGTGTAATTGAGTGTAGGAATGTAGAGGACGCACTTAGATGTTGTGTATATTTATTAATATAGGTATAAAGGTGTTTCTTTGTATTGGTTTATTTTGGGCTTGAGTTGTTGTATAAGTAAGGCTTCTTTAATTTTGCGTTTGTTTATGTTTGTTTCTTTATTTAGTATTTGAGTATTTCTATGGTTATGTTGTGTTTATTTGACTTGCAGTGTTCGAAAACGTGTGAAGGTGACTTTTTGTGTTCTTTGAATCTGGTTTCCATTTTTCTACTTGTTTTTCCAATATAGAAGTCGTGCAGTTATCACATTGTATTTTATAAATAATGTTGGTGTGGTGTTTGTCAGTGTAGTTTTTACATAGTATAGACCTCAGTTTTGTGCCTGGTTTTTGAATAAATTTGGTATTAACTGGAATGTCATATTTTGTTGCTAGTTTTGGCCAAATGTTGGTTATTTATCTGTGAATGTTGGGAATATATGGTATGCAGCCGTACATGGTTTCGTGATTTTTTAAATCGTGGGGTATATTTGTACTTTTGTTAGTTGATTTTGCTTCTTGTGTAGGTGTGTGCATATAATATTTTCTACAGTTTCTGGAGGAAACTTGTTAATGTTGATGAAGTATTGTTTTATTTTGTCTAATTCATAGTTAATTTTATCTGGTGAGAATAGTTTTATGGCTGTGTTTATTTGGTTTCTTATTATGGTGAGTTTTTGTTTGTTTCATGTGTTGAGTCCCAAGGAATATATAGTCCAGTATGGGTGATTTTTCAGTGGATTCCTGTTTTAACTTGTGTATCAGTTCTTGTAATTTTGAGGTTAAGAAATGATATTTGATTGCTTTCTTCCTGTTTACATGTTAAGTTAATGTTGGGATGTCTAGAATTGATGTGATTGAAAAAATGAAGTGTGTGTTCTGTAGATGTGAATCCCGCAATCATGTCGTCTACATCTGTGTACCAGTATAGTGGTAGATATAATGCTGTTCACACCTCTATTCAGAATTTTAAAAAATAAAAGATTAATGGATAGTTTTGTTTGGGAATGAACCCACTAGATGAGGAATAAAAAGAATAAGTTCAAGTTATGTATAATGAATTATCTGTACAAAAGTTTGCTCTTCACTTGTGTAAGGTATTATATAATTTCGTGACTGAAGTCACAACTGGTTTCCTTTAAAACCTTTACTTTACTTCACTAAATATTGCAAATTTCTTAAATGTACACAAAGTGTTCACTTACACAAAGAATAGTTATATTAAATATGTGTTGTTTATGGTGAACAGTATGGCTGATGCAATACAGTCTTGAGACCTTTCTATCATAAGATATTACAGACAATTTTAATACAAATTGTTTATGACAACCAGTACTTTTAAATAAGTGACTAAAGTAACAATTTTTTTCCCTTTCACATTTTAATGCTTGTAATCATCCTATTACCAAATTTCTAAACACATCTTACTTCACTGTCCCTCATATGTGAAGTTAAAGTATTCTTTGTCCCTTTTTTGATCACACTTCCCAAGGACATTAACAGGAACAGATATTGCTAAGAACTTGAGACAAAACTAAGACTAGTGAACTGCTTTCTGTTCAGCAGTAGGACTGATCTTAGGTTGACAGGAAATTTGACACAAGAAAAACCTATCTTTTCCAGATATCACCCAGCTATAGGTTGAAAGCCAAATCCTCTCTCTCCCAGAACAGCATGTTCATAGTATAAATGTACATAGTAATTTTCTCTTGAAATTGAAAACTAAAGCATGAACTTGGAAATTTCTTACGAGTATTATGATCCGTCACTATCTTCACACAACACCCTTCACACTGAAGAAGAGGAGGAAGGTCCCGTTGATGAGCAGTAGCATTGAAGGGGTCTTTACAACGGGAGTCATTCTTGGAATCACACTCGTAACACCAAATCTTGGAAACTGAAAATTAGTATAAATGAGTGGTGTTAAAACATACTATTCTTCATCATGAAAGTACTTCGAGGAATAGGATTTTTATGCAACTGAATTTAATAATACATCATTGAATGGAACACATTAATGTGTGGGTGTGTGTGTGTATATATATATATATAAATAAATAAATACTTTAAAATGTAACAGCTTAAAACTTATATAATTCAGATCAATGTTTTACACTTAAATCACTTTCAACAGCTCATAACTTTTTGGTGTTTCTGTTTTGTTTATTTTTGGATTTCACACTGAGCTACATGAGAGCTATCTATGTTAGCCATCCCGAATTTAGCAGTGTAAGACTATAGAGAAAGCAGCTAACCATCATCACCCACTGCTAACTCTTGGGCTACTCTTTTACCAATGACTAGTGGGATTGACTGCACATAATGATGCCCCCCACAGCTGAAAGGATGGGTATGTTTGGTGCAACAGGAATGGTGTTTCTAACTAAGATTCTGTAAAATTTATATATGACTGGAACTCCTTTAACCTTTGAATTACATCATACGTTTACACCATTTGCTACTGGTTAAAATTTGCTACTGGTATCACATCACATGGTGCAAAAACCTGGCCACAAAGGTTTCCAAAGTCTTCATCCCTGTGTACATAAACACTCTTAAACATCGTGAAAAAGAAACTAAGTATTCTTCTAGTGTATAACCTACATGATATAATTTGTTTGAAATTAAGGAATCAACCAAGAACTAGTATTAATAGCTGCAAAATATGTAGTATTTTTGTTTACATTTTGTTGTACAGGTGATATACTACAACCCCCCCCCAATCCAATGTCTCACAGGTAAGTTTGAGGGCTTATAATGCTACAGTGTATCTCAAACTCTCTCATTCTTAACCTGAAGATGACCTAAGAAGGTCGAAATATTGTTCTCTCCTTAGCAATAAAAGTGTTAATAGCTATAACAACTGTTCCGAGATACATTTTTTTATTTCAAGTGGGTTTCTCATCATTAAGTATAATCCTACAAATTGGGGTTCAATACTCTGTGGACATAATGCAGACAGCTAGTTATGCAGTTATGCACTTAAGCACATACACACACAAAAAAGACATGGACACAGAAGTGCTATGAAGCAAAAGTAGCCCATGGGGGCGTTATATTCGTTGGTAAAAGAGTATCCCAAGAGTTGGCAGCAGGTGGTAATGAGTAGCTTCTTTCCATCTAGTCTTACAATAGAAACGACTAGTTCAGATAGCCCTCATGTAGCTTTGCACGAAATTCAAAAACAAATCAATAAAGATGTTTAACTGATGGTTAAACCTAAATAAGAATAAAATAAAACTTATGAAAGAGACATACAGTCGCCACACCACCTCCTGTCATCTGCAGCCTGACAACATGCTGGTTAGGGTATCGACTCACAACCTTGTGGAATTTAATCCCATCAAGATAATGATCTCCCTTTTAAAAGTAGGGGCATTATAACGTATCGGTCAATCGCACTGTCATTGGTAACTTGCAGCTAAAGAGTCTGCGGTGATGGTGTTGTGTATATACCTTCCCTCTAGTCTATCACTTCAAAATAAGCTTCAAGTAGCTTCGCGCAAAATTCAACAAAACAAACAAACTTTTCGTCCTCGGTTACGTTCATTTTATCCATTCCTTCCTCATTCGTAGTCGTTTAATTTCTGTTTAATTGGTTATGAAACGTAAAGCCAGTCAATATACATATAATTTTTACGACAGTTTATTGTGCAAGTTTACTAATATTAAATTTTCATCCTGAAAAAATATTGAAAATTTACGATATTATACATATATATATTTATTTACTCCAGTTTTCATTATATGGTGCATTATAAATATCACATACAAAATAAAAAGCATCAAAACTGTACATTTCAAGTTTCCATAACCGTATTGGTCTTAACTGGAGAGGTTTCAAAGCACAGTAATATTGATAGCTTCATTGTGGTTCGTGACTTATCACGGACAGTGTGCCCAAACAAACAAACTTTTCGTCCTCGGTTACGTTCATTTTATCCATTCCTTCCTCATTCGTAGTCGTTTAATTTCTGTTTAATTGGTTATCAATATACATATAATTTTTACGACAGTTTATTGTGCAAGTTTACTAATATTAAATTTTCATCCTGAAAAAATATTGAAAATTTACGATATTATACATATATATATTTATTTACTCCAGTTTTCATTATATGGTGCATTATAAATATCACATACAAAATAAAAAGCATCAAAACTGTACATTTCAAGTTTCCATAACCGTATTGGTCTTAACTGGAGAGGTTTCAAAGCACAGTAATATTGATAGCTTCATTGTGGTTCGTGACTTATCACCGACAGTGTGCCCAAAGAAACTACATGTTATTCTTGTTACGGTACTCCATTGTGATGCCCAAACTTCAAGCTCTGATCGATAATTCATTTTTTTAACACTGTAGTTTTATTTGAGATAGATGTGAATTTTCTTGTTATAAACATTATTACTAAAACTCTACAGTTTTTGAAGTAATGTTTCTCTGTTAAGATATGAAGCCATTTATTATATTTTAATACACTTCATGTACTACGTAATTCTTAAACATTTCTCGATACAACCAGTATTATACATTTTGTGTTCTTGGAAAACAATAAATAAAACATCTATGTTCATCACGACGCGAACAACTAATGTGAAGACATGTTATTGTTTAGACATTATACACACACACCGCTAACAATATAAACAGCTTTCTTTAATAAATATCAGTGAAATCTTTACGACGTACAATAGCTTTGAATTCATTTATATATGAGTAAGTTATCTCTACTAATCGAATATAAGTCGTAATCTATAGTGCCTACAAATGCTTTGAGTATAAACGTGTTTTGTTATCGATCTACAAATTAATTCTAAAAGAAGAAGTAAAAGGAGACCCAGTAAAGTGATTTACGAATCTGTAGTTACGGTTTAATTTCCGAGGGCAAAATACTCAGTATTTGCAGTTAACTGAGTGAAAACTGTTTGTCTGTTTTGGAATTTCGCACAAAGCTACACGAGGGCTATCTGTGCTAGCCGTCCCTAATTTAGCAGTGTAAGACTAGAGGGAAGGCAGCTAGTCATCACCACCCACCGCCAACTCTTGGGCTACTCTTTTACCAACGAATAGTGGGATTGACCGTCACATTATACAACCCCACGGCTGGGAGGGCGAGCATGTTTAGCTCGGATAACCCGCGACCCTCGGATTACGAGTCGCACGCCTTACGCGCTTGGCCATGCCAGGCCGAGTGAAAACACTACTAAAAAAGAAACACATTTCCAACGTTAAGTGTCGAATTTCGTATTTCTCGAAACGATATAAAATTATTGGTCACACATTTGTGACCAATTTCCAGGTACATCGAAGAAAGCCAGAAACACCCTTAATTTTGCACCCAGAGCAAGAACAATATCCCGGTCTTATAATAACAATCGCACTAGCAAACAACTGTTTACACATAGTTCTAGGCCCAAGTTTTGTAGTACTAGAAGCATTTGAGAATTCGTGTTATCAGAGCCTCTGTAAGATATACAAAAATATTTCATATAATTCTACGACGTTAGGTGAAAAAATTAATGTCCAAGAATTGTAGTGCATGCAGGTGGATTAAAACCTAAACCACTACTGGTATTTTGTATCACGAAACGTGTAATACAGTGGACATTTGTATCAGCACATAAGTCACACATCTAAACTACTTACATAAACATTCCTCTTCTGCTTTTAATCCACATATGAAAGTTAGGACAACTGTAATAAATAAAACAATCATTCGTTATTCAGTGAGAAATTTTTGTAATAACATAAAAAAAACACTGATGAGCTACATTTTCTGTGTGTGTTGAGACACGCCCAATTTGTCAGTCTGTTTTAACACGTTGATGTTAGTTTAAATAGGAAAAACCTATTCATATCCTTTCACAGTTAATTCATTAGACATTTCATTTCTCATTCTATATCGTGCACTTTAACTTGAAAGGGACAACATTTTAAACTTCAAACTTCCGTTGCAGTGGATAAAAACTGGAAAAAAATTGAATAGTCTTACACAACAACTTGTGACAAGAATTAAACACCTTATTTTCAGTGTCCTTACAAATTACTTAGAAATACACGGATTTTGGTTATTGTATATTTAGCGTTGTAAAACCCCTATATGTTTGTTTTACTACGACACACTGTTGACTAGCCCGCAAGTGTGATGTGCTACACAGAGCCACTCCCAATAAACTCGTCTATTATTTTGAGCTTAGTCGCTACAAGTAGCGCGCTGCTTTTTTCCTAACAGTGCGTTTACAGCATAGGGCAAAATAATTTTTTTTCAGTTATCTTAACAATTATCTTTTTCAGAAACGTATTCACGATATTTGAAAAAAAATACCTGGAATAAAAACAAGAGAGTACAGACCATGATCTGAGAAATCTGCTAATACGAGTGCTTTTCTATATGCTAACGTCTACATAACTCGCAGAAGATGTATCTTTTCCAGGTTAAATAGCATTTCGTGGCATTATCAGCATATTTCTGAAGTAATTTACACCCTAAAGCATGCTTTTGTTACACTTTAAATTTTTCGAAATACCCTTTGGCGCCTAACAAATATAAAATGAATATTATTATTCTACAACCGATGTTTTTCTGTTACCTGTTACGTTTCTTTTGAATTACAGGTTAGGTTTCAGACTTTTAACTCTTGCAAGTGTAATACTGAAAACAGAACGTAACTAATATGAGAATATAAAAACAGCCCATAGTTCATGAAGGGGTAATTATCACACAACCTTCGACGAAACAGCAACAATGTTGTAGCTTCTACTACGAATTACTATACTACTCGGCACTAGGGGGCCTTTTAAAGCATCTCTCATTTGAACAAAGAATTAAAACGAAAAACCAACAACGTCACTTACCCAGTAAAACAGCCCATTTGGTATAACATAAGATATGTGAACTAGTTGTATTATAACTTCTCATCACATAAGACGGACGCTTTGATCCGCTTCTAAAATTTTTTGCCATACATACAAACAAGTCGATTACTCTTGTGATCTCGTACACCACTAACATAAATGCCTGCAGAGCTTGGTATACCTATTCGCTGGGGCTCTCGATCATTCTTTACTGCTGGCGAACAGTCCACTCAACCAGTGTTGTTGATTTCGCAACATGCGTTTGAAGGTGAACAAATGGATTATTAAGCTTAACTGTAATGCCATATACAAATAGAAACAACTGAATATATTTATTTATATTTTTACTTCTAACTTCATTCCTAAAGCCCCTACATCACGATAATAATATAAAATCATTTTCTGTTTTTATACAACAGTTATCTGTGAAGGACGAATACGTTTAGGAAGTCTAAATAAAGATAACGGTGTATTCAAGAGTAGCTACAGGCTGAGAAAGTCACTATGGTGGTTAAGGCAGTCAACTTGTTAAAACAAACACAAACTGTCTCTTTAAGAAATAAAAATTAAAGTATCCCAACACCCATTGGATTTAGTTGTTTTGTTATCCTTTAATAACCTGAGAAGTTGAAGACTAAATACATAATTTTAACGAATCTTCTATAAAATGTTAATAATTACATTTTAATAAACTATAAAGGTTTGGAAAAAAACTCATTCTATTATAACCGTAATTATTGTACTCTTACGTATTTAATAAGTCACATGTATGTAACGTATTTATAGTGTCAAGCAAACCACACGCACTGGGATAATTCAATGCGTGCAAGACAAGTTGTCTCCAACAAGTATTAATGTAACAGTATTCTAGAATATTACAACTAAGGAGTGTACATGAAATATTCGGTTTAATAGTATTCCTGATATAAACAATTCTGATATAGATTATTTTAGGGACAGTTTTTTGTAGTAACTTTGAATAATCCTATTAATTTGAAATTAAACACCCAACTTCAGTATTTTAATTGTTTTAAAAAGTGAATGAGTTGAAATGTTTTTGTGTATTTAGTATGCATGAGTATTTTGCGGTCACTGATAACCGGTTTTCACGGTTTTATACGAACCCTGTATTTGCGAGTTTATACTCTAGTATCTTATTAGAGAATGCAGAAATTGTGCTTATGTGTATTTAGTATGCATGAGTATTTTATGCTCATTGATTACCGTTTTACATGATATTACAGAAACCCCGTACTCATGACTTCATACTTAAGGGAGGGCACATCAACTGTGAAAACAAGTATTGATCTAGTAACGCCCCAGTCAGTTTTCGTCAGTTTACTTTGGTTACTAAATGAACACGTGGATACAACGTTGGCTTTAGATCAGAAAAAATACAAGTCACAGGTATATTCGCGAAACCAGTTAAAAACTTACAGAAGAGTAATTTTGGAAGAGATCTAGAAACAGAATCACTGATTAGTTGGATGATATAACTTAAGGCACTTGAAAGTATCATGGAGTTTTTAAGATTTCTCGCTTTTTTTGGATAAATCAACTTTAAATCAGAACATAAATGTCTTATCTTTGAACGTGAAACTTTTATTGAGCTTCAAATTTCTCATATATAGTCTCGCCTATTCATAAAATTAACGCAGATAGCCCTCGTGTAGCTTTGCGCAAAATTCAAAACAAACAAACACATTAATAATATCATTCACATGTTCACTTACTATTCTTATACACCAACCATAACACTGTTTACAACACCACAACGATCAGTATAAATATAGTATAAAGAGTTTAATTTACTTTTTAAGTTCTGTTATAATTAACCCATCTTTATATGTCCTAATCTGTAGCCCCCCGTTAGTACAGCGGTATGTCTTCGGATTTACAACGCTAAAATCACGAGTTCGATTCCTCTCGGTGGGCTCGGCAGATAGCCCGATGTGGCTTTGCTATAAGAAAACATAACACTTTGGCCCGACATGGCCAAGCGCGTTAAGGCGTGCGACTCGTAATCTGAGGGTCGCGGGTTCGCATACCCGTCGCACCAAACATGCTCGCCCTTTCAGCCGTGAGGGCGTTATAATGTTACGGTCAATCCCACTATTCATTGGCAAAAGAGTAGCCCAAGAGTTGGCGGTGGGTGGTGATGAGTAGCTGCCTTCCCTCTAGTCTTACACTACTAAATTAGGGACGACTATCACAGATAGCCCTCGAGTAGCTTTGTGCGAAATTCAAAAAACAAACAAATCTGATCTGTATAAACAATATCCATGCACGTGTGTTCAATACTTTATTTGCACAAAAGTATTATTCGATTCGAAATCAAATCTTATTACAAACGGATTAAAAGTCTTAGATGAAATGTAATGTAATCAGTATAAGTCAAAAACGTATACAACTACGCTTTACAAACAGTTTTAAAATTTCTACAATTATCTAAGCGTATTCAGACTGTTAAAACATTGAAAGAAAATCTCTTTTTCAACAAACGAAGACGACACAAAAGTCTTCTGCTGCGTCATGAACTTTGGTCGGCTTCTCCCTTTCTGTAGTAATACAAATATCTAGACAGTAAGAACCAGATGGTTTCAGACAAAGATGTAGTCTGATTTTAACAAAGACAGTAGCAATTTTGATCAAGAATTAGCTTTGCTCATTATTATGTTGAAGTTCAATAGTCTTCCCGGATTACCCACAATACCATACCACCCACGTCATATCAGTTTCATTATTATTTACAAAAAGAGGAAATCAGAGTTTCCAAAGCTTTCATCTCTGTGCACGTATGCATTACAAATTCCGTGAAAAAGAAACTAAAGACTCATCTACTGTACAGCCGACATATATAGTTTGTTTGTAAGTTCAGCACAAAGCTACACAACGTACTCTTTCTGTTATGCTCACCACGGGTATCGAAACCCGTTTCTAGCATGTTTGTTTCGCAAACATACTGCTATGCCACTGGGGCGTCATATAAAGCCAAAACCCACCTACATTAATCCTTAATGCAAATACAAAATTGAGAATAGTTCATGATTAGTAATCCGTGATGACGAGAAAAACCACTTGTAGAGAAAAATATATATGTAAAAACGGCTGGTATGGTTGAGAAAATTCTATGTAGAGGAGCGAACAACGTTTCGACCTTCTTCGGTCATAGTCAGGAAGGTCAAAACGTTGTTCACTCCTCTACATAGAATTTTCTTAACCCATACCAGCAGTTTCTACATATATATAGTTCATGATTAGGTACATGTAACCTGTATTAAAACGTTTTAACATTATTTAAACGTACACCCTTGCGCAAATTAATTGAAAGAAGACGGAAAATTACGATTTTTTTCAATTTTTTGCGTTTTATTTCTGGGAATCCAAAAATTACTCACAAATTAATACATGATACGACCGTCTTTATTTTTCAGAAGATCATTAATCCGCTTTGGCATCGAGTCCACGAGTTGACTGCAATCTTTATTAATTTTTGGGTTGCAGTACCACATCTCAATTATAGCCTCAATTAGCTTATCTTTCGAAGTACAGTCTTTTCCCCGAAGTCTTTCTTTACAAATCGCCCAAAGATTTTCAATAGGATTTAAGTCCGAAGAGTTTCCAGGCCAGTTTAGCACCTTTATTTGCGTTGTAGTCATAAAATTCTTCACAAGTTTCGATGTGTGGCACGGAGTCAGATCTTGCTGAAAAATGCCAGATCCATTTGGAAATCTCTTTTTCAATTCTGGAACGACTCTTCTCTGCAAAACTTCAATGTACTGTGGTCCTCGAATCATACATTCAACGATATGTAAGCCTCCGACGCCATAGTAGCTGAAAAAGCCCCAAAATATCTTCTTCAAGGGATGTTTTACGAACTGATTGATGCGAGATTCTCGAAGTTTCTCACCTGGAGATATGCGAACATGCAGACTTCTTTGACCCTGTACTAAATAACACCTTCCTCCATTGTTCTTGTGTCCAGTTCTTGTATTTCAGACCCCATTGATACCGTTTTTTCTTCATTGAGTTGGTAAGAAGTTGTTTTTTGACTGATCTCTTTGCCCTTCTAACGTAATTTCGAATGACGTAATATTCCTCAAAATTTCGTCATATATCCCAAAAACAGATCGACCGTACTGCAAAACACAGCTAATGTCGCCGTCTGTGTGAAAAATGACTATTAAAGGAAGTCAGCGGGTCCAGCGAGCCTACACCGGCCGCCATGCTGAAAATATTGTAAAATGACCATCTGTTTAAATTAATTTGCACAAGGGTGTACCTGAATTTATATATTAAATTTCTAAATCATGAAAGGGATGGATACATGATAATTATATATCAGAAAGTTATTGACTTTTGACCTAAAGTTTAGCAGTGTACGATTAGAGGGAAGGCAGCTAGTCATCATCACCCACCGCCAACTCTTGGTCTACTCCTTTGCCAACGAATATTAGGATTGACCATAACATTATAACACCACAACGGCTGAAAGGGCGAGCATGTTTGGTGTAACGGGGATTCGAACCTGCGACTCTCAGATTACGAGTCGAGTGCCTTAACCACCTGGCCATGCCAGTCCTCTAACCTTAGATATATGATAGAGAACTACGTTCCTTACATTAAAGTATTGTATAGAGTCATTTCTTTCTGCGTTTTAAATGAACAAAAACAATATTATAACTTCACACGAATCTTGGGTAGAATACGTAACGTTTATGTAACGTTGTGGCGCCACAGCTGCGACATGATTCTTTGGAGTTGTTTTAGTACAAAGCTACGCAATAGGCTCTTACTCTAAGCCCTAGGATGATTCGATCCCGAATCTTAGTGTTGTAAGTCTACCACTGTTTAGCTCCTGTCGACATTATGAAAGAGAATCTGATCATTATAATAATTAGTACAGTTTATATTATTCCTAAAATTACTTATTCTAGAAATTAATATAATAATAATGTTTGGTATTTTAAATTCAAGAGTTTATTTCTTTGTTTATTTTTTAATTTTGCGCAAAGCTACACGAAAGGTATCTGCGCTAGCCGTCCCTAATTTAGCATGTAAGACTATAGGGAAGGCAGCTAGTTATCACCGCAAACTCTTGGGCTACTCTTTTACTAACTAATAATGGGAGTGACTGTCACATTATAACGTCCCCACGGCTGAAAGGGCGAGCATGTTTGGTGTGAAGGGGATTCGAACCCGCGACCCTCACGTTAGGAGTCGAGCGCCTTAACCACCTATTAAACACAAGATAGACAAACAGTTGCTGTTTTTGGACTTAATTTTCGAAATCATGGAAAATTTGGAATAAATAAGACGAAAAGTACATATTCTATTTATTTATAATGCATATAGTTGCTCCTGTTACTCAACAAAGATGTACAGTTTCAACCAGCATATATCCTTCAGTCAGAAGAAACCAGCACCCCAGTATCAAACTGAAATAGTCCTAGACACCAATTACATAATTTTGCCCATATAGTCGGTTAATGAGGTACGACGGCGAGGAAATCAGTCTTATCTTCTAAAAGAGATCAACAGCTGTTCAACAAGTCAATGAAATATTTTACTAAAACCATGAATCATCTGTTTTCTGAAAGTTCAATCGGTAAATTAAACATATGCTAAGCTGTTTCTTTTTCTTTTGAATTTCGCGCAAAGCTACTCGAGGGCTATCTGCGCTAGCCGTCCATAATTTAGCAATGTAAGACTAGAGGGAATGCAGCTAGTCATCACCACCCACCGCAAACTCTTGGGCTACTCTTTTACCAACGAAGAGTGGGATTGGCCGTCACATTATAACGCCCGACGGCTGAAAGGGCGAGCATGTTTGGTGGGACCGGGATTCGAACCAGCGACCCTCGGATTACGAGTCGAACGCCTTAACACGCTTGGCCATGCCGGACCCTATGCTAAGCTAACAAGATGTCTGGAGAAGACGACACGAGTGAGTTTCCAATACAGCGGCTACAAAGAAAAATAACGTACCCCGTCTTTTTGAAAGAGGTTTCGATAGGTACTGGAAATTTTCGTGGCGCGCGAATTTTCGCTGTTTCACTATACTATCGATTTTGATTTTCTATTCTGATTTTTCAAGACACCGAGTGGGGATCTGAGGCACTGTCAAACAAATTCGAAGAAATGGCCTCGTATTTGCCAGTGCTTAGCAAACGACGTCTCTGTCTGTCGGGCTACAATAACTGTCTAGAATTTCGATATTTATTCTTAGTGTTTACCGCAAAAAATTACAAAAGTTAATTATGTGATGAAAACAAAATTAACTACTGCTTATATATGGAATGCACGGTCCGCCCTTTGTATTCTCCCATAACATAATACAAAATGTAAAATGTTTATATCAATTTAACAGTTTTATAATCAAGGCTACAGTATTAGACTTATTGTCAACACTGTTGTGTTTCATAAAAACTAATCTAGCAAACAATCAATACAATATACTGAATTAAAGTAATGCTAGGTATTCTACTTCTGCCATCTTTGGCTGTAATAATAATGTAATTTAAATCTAATAAACCTAATTTTTTTTTTCAGGTGAATAAAAAAAATAGATGAAGATAGAAAACGTACAAGATCAAACAGAGAAGAAAAAAATTTAGCATGCATAATGAGTTATCTTTGCAAGTTGTGCCCTTAAGAATAATTGTAATCCTTATTGCTAAAGCCATAATAAAAATCAGATTACAAAATTCTGTTCATATTATATCGTAAAACTTAACAGAACAGATCGATTGTGATGATGGATAAGTGTTGTTGTTTTTGTGCATCACTGTTATCTTCTTTAATACGTAGTTGATGAACAATGTGGTTTTATCCTTTTCTTCATTCAATGAACAAGTGTTATTGTAATTTAGTTCTCTGTAGTAATAATGACCAAAAATACCTTAAGTCGTTTGACCTACGTAACCCAAGAAACACAAAACGTTCCGAGCAAAACAATTACTCTTCAAAATACAAAACGTAACTAACAAAAACAATAATACAACTCTTAAAATATATACAAATATTGTTAAATAAAACAGTTTGAAAAGCTGATATTTCGACTATTTTCCGCCAATGCCCAAGACACGATTAGTTTCAATCTCAGGCCGCGTTCAGATGGAAACAATCAGAAATATTCCTCTGTATAATTCTAAAACCTCTGCAAATAATTTAGTTGTTTCCTGACTGCATTTTGCCCTGAAGTCAAGACTGCTTTAACATGTGAAGTAAAAATATTACTTTTCAAGGACGTAAGACTAAAATTCAGTGTTCCCTGGGAGTGAATGGAGAGTTTGAGGTCTATTAATTCTAACATTTGGGATTCGACAACCATTGAATACAGCGCAGATACCTAATTAATTAGGATAAAAACAAATTAAAATCAATGATCAACAAATAAATAGTTATATGTGAACCTAAAGCCATTAGAGAATATTCGGCTAACTTTAAGACGTTTTTGTTATCAATTACTTATTCAGAATGAAACCAGAAACACAAGGCGGCGGCCAATTTCTTGGTAAGCAGCCAGTAAACAGCATCAACCGAAAACTTTTGGGCTGCTCTTAACTAATTGGATAGCGGGATTTGATCAACAGTCTTATAGCGTATCTACTATCTTCAAAAGTGCGGAATACGATGTTGTGCAATAGGACGCTTGAATGAGAATGTCCAGTCACGTGGATAACACTAGTTGCTGTGGATAAGGTGACGCTTCCTACATTAGAAATGCTAAATTTAGACAACCTAGTAGATTATTCCGGCCTAATCAATTTGGAAGGAAGTTACTAGATCCAGTACAAGCAACTATCTTATGTCTATAAAAGTAAGTACACACACCACGTTTGTGAATGTTGTCGGTGCTTGGGTACATACCCTGGAGGGTCAGGTTCTCTATGACCTCTTCCTCCACCCCGTACTTATATTCTTGGCTGATTGATATTTATGACTGTGAACTGAATTTTATTTGGTCCTTTTCAGGACAATGTCCATGTATTTTGGCTCGTATACAGTTTTTATTCTAGTAGCAGAATGTCAAGTTTGCTGGTGGCATTTTTTTAAATACATAAATAAAGAAACTATAATTTTTTTTAAATTTTATTTAAAGTTTATATTTTTTATTATTTAAAGTTTTTATATTTTTTATTTATTTTTATATTTGAAATACAAGTTAACTGGGGAGAGATATTTAGGACTAGCTTCATCATGTATGAGGTACCTGTCTGGTTCGCATAGTAATTCGTTTTTCATCCAATTCTTATTAAAGTACATAATTGTAATATGTAGGGTCTATCTGGTATGGTTGGTATGTTCGAGTATTTGTGAATGAATTGAGATGATATTGTTCTTGGAACTCTGTATGCAGTTGTGAGGAGTGTGATACATACCACGTTTGTACTTTTGTGTTTTTGTTTTGTTTTTGAGTTCGCGCAAAGCTACGCGAGCGCTATCTGCGCTACACGTTCCTAATTTAGCAGGATAAGACTAAAGAGAAGGCAACTAGTCATCACCACACACCTCTACCTCTTGGGCCAATCGTTTGCTAACGAATAGAGGGATTGACCATCATATAACAACGTGCCCATGATTTAAAGGGGATGATCGGTAACTGGTACTTTTGAAAAGAACAATGAACCATCATTTTTAGCGCTCGAGTTTCTGAATCTATTAAAGTTTATTATTTTTTTTTGGCTGATGCTTTGTACTTATTCTTTCATAATGACAATAACTATGATACATGTAACTTTGTTTTTAATTTCGCGCAAAGCTACACGACGGCTATCTAATTTAGTAGTGTAAGACTAAAGAGAAAGAAACTAGTCATTACTACACGCCGCCAACTCTTGGGCTACTCTTATACCAACGAATATAACGCCCACACGGCTAAAAGGGCGAGCATGTTTGGTGTGACGGGGATTCGAACGTGCGACCTTTCGTTTACAAGTCGAGCACCTTTACCACCAGACCATGCTTGGTCTAATATTTTCAATGATACTAGCAAAGTAATGTAATAAATTTGGAAGCTGAAATATTTTCCAGTTAACAGATTTTTCACTGGAAATATAAGAGTAAAGATGAGTTTACATTACACTGGAGGAAGAATCTACGTTTACCAATAGTTTCTACAGCAGTAAATAATACAAGTACTTTTGATTGGGCCAGATCAAAATGCTCATGAATAAAGGAAAACACCTGTAGAGACTGAATGTTTGCATGAGTAACTTAAATATCATGTTAAAAGTACACTTGCTCTAGTGTACCCAACGTATATTTTGGCTTTGGTATTTTATAGGCATTAAATTTTACTCAGTATTTTTTACCCTTTATTTTTAAAACAACTTGCAGTCAAAACATATACGTGTAGATTATCAGTCAGTGGCAGAGAGTAACACATTGGTGGCAAAATGGCAGCCAAAATTCTGTACCCTTGTGTCTGATAAATTTTGGAAACTTTGATGTTCTAAATTTGCCACTATTTATTAGCAGACTTTTAAAAGTTAATTGGATTAGAGCTTGGTTGGCTTCCTAGAGCTCGTGGTTTCCTGTGCACTGTACGCTTTATATTATCGCCACTGACTGGTGGTATTGCTTTGTAGTTGTACTATTGTTGTATGGAATCAAAGTTGTAAGATGTTTATGCTTATGGATTTTCATAGTCAGAAATTAATATTTAGCACTTCCACACTGGTTAGTCTGACTTCATTTATTTGTGTATGAACCAATTCTTCAGTTTTACTTCCATCCTTCCACAACAGAACTGGACTTGGCTACTATTATAAACAGACTATGGTGGAGGACTCATGTGCACGTGAATTAACAGCTTTGTTAGCTGTAATTGTTTAGTTATGACACAGTAGATAACAGAGAACATGACTGTATACCGGGTGTTGAAAAGGTTCTTAAAAATATTTTCCATAGGTAATATAACCTGTGGCAATTGCACTTCACCAACTCTACAGTCCTGAGATTCCATGTCCAAAATCTGCCTTTAGAGTAAATGACCTCTTTTTAACTTCTGGAATATCTAAAAACAAAGTTATAAAGTGTTTCCAATCTATACTTTTTTCACATAAAAACATACCATTATCTCTTGTAAAGAATTTCCAAGACTCACAGGACTGATATAATCTTCACTGACAATGCAGAGCCAACAGATAAGTACACATTGCATACTGACACATACAATGTGCAGATTCCTGTTATGACAATGATCCAATTATTTGTATGGTTGGTGGCAAAAACACGATTGTTTCCATAACAAACAATAATTACAGTTCTGAAACTGACAGCAAAAACAGTTAGTGAACTATCATCATTTCTCCCTGTCACACAACTGGAACCAAGCCTGTCTGCAGGAACATCACCTCTGAAAATGGTAGAGGGTATAAAAGACATCACAATCATGTATGAGGACTTGTATTGGGGCTTCTATACACTGAAATCCAGAAAACCTTTCAAAAATTAGAATTGAAGAAACAGCCAAAGGAACTCTGGGGAGGGCAAATCTTCCATACATTACACCTTTAGTGATAATTTTGGATCAGCTCTCGTTTACAGAATGCACCCACAGTAAGGAACACTTTGTGGTATTGTACAGATTCAAACTCAACTCACCAGCCCTAAAATAGAGGTAAAATCTCTAGCATAATTTTTAAGGTATCATATGTTATTACACTTCACATTTAAATCAGAGATAAAATATAAATTTTAATGAACACATAGCATTTTCATCTGTAATAATAAAGTTGGATTCAAGAGATCAACTTGTAATTTTCACTAACAAGAACAAAAATATTTTGCAGGATATATGTAATACCATACATCCCATACCTTATTATATAAGAAATATATTAACGTATATGAAATATATTACAATTATAAATTAATATCAAAGAACAGCTTGTTGTAGCAAATAATTAAAATATTCATGTAACTATTTACAATAGTAATGAAGGAAAATCTAAGGAATGAAAGTTTATTTTGCATTATGAATTCCAAAGTGCTTTGAGTTAAGTAGTTGATTTTAAACAATTATTACAAATTTTGCTCAAGTTTCATACTCTCTGGACTCCCATATGGACAAAGTTCAAAACCAACAGACTGACAAAGAATTAAGTATGAATCAAAAGTGCCATCATATTCATCACTAAAGATTTCAAATTTGAATGAGTTTAACTTTTCATACAATAACATTGTCACATGATCCACTTGCAACAACAAAAATTGTACATGTGTAAAAATATATATATTTTGGGTATACATACACATGCATATACAATCATATTTGCTGTGAACAAGATAGCTTTCTTTAGAGTGTGCATATGTGAGTGAACAATATTACAAAAAATTACTGATAGAATGATGGATTAGTATGAAAAACCAACATCTCAAAATACAATCTAGTAAATCAATAATCACAGTTGGAAAGGTAGGTGTATGCTAAATGAAAAGGTATCTTTAATCATTCACAAGAGAAACAAACAATTCAAAATTTCTTAGAACTGAATATCTATAATAAAGATATTAGTTTATGATTAATAACGTGAAAAAGAGAACATTCATTTCACAGTTAAGAATTATTGTGAGAAAAGTAAAATAGTGTATTACAGTTTCAAATTATTTCTCTACAAGATTACATCAAGGGCTAAAAACACAAATGTGAGCAGTGATAAAATCAAAACAACAGAATACGTTCTAGCAGAATGTTTGAAGAAACAAATTAATGGTCATTACATATTCAAGAGTGAGTTTTACAATAGAATATTAATAGCAAATTTTAAGAGAATGTTTAAGTGTAAAAAAATAAAATAAAAGGAAGATTCTGAGTAAAATGAATAAGTATATATTTATATATACATAAAAGAAATTTTTATGTGGTAAAGTGAGCAATATCAGAAAACTGCCAGAGAGATTTATATGAACATAAGACTGTATATTGCTACAACAAGCAACAGTAAATATGTTCTTCATTGGGATTCATTCCATGTTTTGTACTAGAGGGGCCAGGTTGAGCTTACACCTCCTCCCCCCATCTTAGAAATTATTTTGTTTGCATTGTTACTGTGTCCTAAGTAATAACCCTAGTTACTATGCTGTTGCATAACTTACAGCATGTTAAATTTTGCCCATTGTCTGCATTTTTAACTAACATACCTTTCTTGTAGCACATTCAATTTATGGGGTAATATTAACTTGTATATTTTCTCTAGCTTCACTTATTCACAATACAGTTCCACGTAGCAATCATACACACAAAATCCTATTTTTACATGCAAAACCCTTTTAAAAACAGCTATGTTTGTGTCTAGAATTCAGTTTGCCTAACACTGTCTGATCTAAGTTTATGTATAATGTTTAGATAGAAGAGGTCCTTAAGACTTGATTCATCATGTATTATGTAACTTTGTAGTTTGCCCATCAGTACATTTTTATTAATATATTTCTTATAATATTTAAGCAAGTTGTACAAGAACCTGTCTGATGGAGTTGGCATGTTTGAATAGTTATGTAGAAATTCTGAATTTGTTTACTGTGGTGTTCTACATGCTTTTGTTAATATATTGTTTTGTATTTGCTGTAGTTTGTTGATGTTTTACCTACATTTACCCATGTTATACAGACATATTCTATGTGTGTTCTGTAAATTTGTAATACATTTTCTCTTGAATCTCCTCATCTGTTGCCAATCTGGCTCCTAAGGTAATACACTCTTTTACAAATTCTGGTGTATATGTTATTAATGTGTTGTACCCAGTTTAATTTTGATTCAAATGTAATTCTTAAGGATTCTACTGATGTTGCTACCTATACAAGAGTCCTGTCTAGATGTGGTATTAATTTGCTTGTTTTATGTAATTCTGTAAATGTCAAGTTTTGTGTACATTTACTTCATTTTTTCCACTTATTGCAATACAATTCTATTTCATTTAGAAGTGGTTGTATATCATACATTGCTTTTATTGTGTTACATATTTCTAATTATATCATTAACACATTGGTTCCCACACAACCCACAAGTGGGTCATGTGGATCTTACTGGAAGACTAGCAAGTGAACCATGCTCTATTTCCTTTTTAAAGGGCCACTTATTGGCTGGGACACAACAGCTACATATAGTGGGACATCAGGACAACGTTTCTTTTCTGGACCCTGGAAAGTATTTACAAAATAGGTTTGGGAGCCAATGTGTTAACAAACAACTCATTTAACAAGCAATTTTTCAAAATATTAATATGGATATTTCTGATATGTTTTTTCTTAATTCTCTCATTGTTTATGGTTGTTTTCTTTAGAAGTAATAGAAAACAATAATAAAAATCACTTTCACTCAATAGAATTGTAGTTGTATTTTTTGTGAGAAATACTATTAAATTCTTGAACTAACATTTGTATTAATGCTAGTAAAATGTTACTATGTTTATTTTTATTAAATAACAAAACATTCATGCTAAGAAAAATTTGAGTAATTATGAAGGTAAAATTCAACAGTAATTTTCCAAAAAAATAGTACAATTAAAACCAAGAGGGATTTTATCTTGTACATGAAATTCAAGTTCATTCTAACAAGATAATAATACATAAATTTTCATCACATGCTTTACTTGTGAAGTTAGTCAATCTTGTACAATCACTTTTGGGTCAGAATTAAAATCAGACTATGCAATATTTCATACACCAAATTATTAGGTTATTAGAAAGATAATGGCTGATTTTTCCAACTCTATATATACCTTTAAAAAACTAAAGCTTTCTTCTATTTGTTAGTGCCTTTATTCTTTTATACAACTATTTCCTATATTTCAATCCCTTAGAATTAATGATGGAAAAAAGTTGTGCATCATTTCTTGCACAAATTCAAACTTGGGCATAATGTATCACAAACAGCTCCCAGTATCAATCAACCACCAAACATACAGTTCAGCTTTGGTTCCAAAAGTTTCATAATAGAGATGCAAGTCTTGAAGATAGGGAAAGCAGAGGACATTCTTCTGCTGTTGAAAATGACCAACAGACAGCAGTAGTGGAAAGAAACCCATGCCAAACTGTTTAAGAAATGACACAAGGATTGAGTGTTGGCATTTACAGTTATGGACCATCTAAAGCAAATTTGAAAAGTGAACAAACTTGACAACAAGTGGATTCCATACAAACTCAGTGAAAATCAGAAAAATTGCCACTTGAACTGTGCACTATGCCTATTTTGCACAACAGAAATGACCCACTTCTTAATCAAATTATCATTTGAAATGAAAAGTGGATATTTTATGACAACAGAAAGAAATCTGCATAATGGTTCAACCATGACGAAGCTCCAAAACATTTCCCAAAGCCAAAGTTTCACCAACAAAAGATTATGGTCACTGTATGGTGGTCTGTAGCTGGTATTATCTATTACAGCTTCCTTAACCAGGGCCAGAATATCACTGTCGAGGTTTACTGCCAAATATTGAAAGAAATATAAAGAAAGTTGTGGGAAAAAATGCCAGCATCAGTCAATCGAAGAGGACCAATCTTGTTTCACAATAACACTCAGCCACAAGTTGCTCAAATGACACTACAGAAGCTCAATGAAATGGGCTACAAAGCATTCCTCATCCTCCTTCCTCTCCACATCTGTTCCCCACCAAGTACCACATTTTCAAGCACTTGGACAACTTTTTACAGGACAAAAGGTTCAACAAACAGAGCAGCAGTTTAGAATGGCTTTAAAGAAATTTTTAGTTCTAGGACTTCAAAGTTTCAGTCATGGCATAAATAATCTCATTTCTTGTTGGCAAAAGTGTATAGATTCACTAGGTTCCTATTCTGATTAATAAAAGTTGCTTTTGAATTTTTCTTTTATTTCTTATTACAATTAAAATTTTAAATTCACCATTATTTTTCAAGCAACCTAATGCTAATTATAAAGAACATTAACTTTTCACATACAGACATTAAGCACTTACAAATGATTTCTGTGTATCATAAGTTTATGAATGGTATACAAAAATTCAGATCACAGAGATCTGTTGCCATTTTGAAATTAAATTCATTTGATAACAATCACTATTCCTTACTTAAGTCTGAAAAATTTAGTTGAATGTTTGTCAACAATGAAAATGTCTTAAATTAAAAAACTTTAAACAGGAACTGAAGTTAAAATTTCCACATTTTCAGAGTACTCTGTAGCTGACAGCACCCTCTTCAAACTAACACGTACATTACAGCTTTCTTCATATATATTCAGAAAGTTACATTTAAAAACACTTGTTTTTACATTTTTGTATTACATGAAAACACAAATAAAACTGGAATTCTACAGTGTCAAGCACAAAATACCTTACCAATCTATAAGTAACTGAAAATTATAAATGGCTCTTCAGTTGAACACTAGTTTAAGGGGTGCACGTGTACACTCAAATCTTATAATGATAAATCAAAGTAAATATCTGTGGGTTTTAATTAGTTTTTCAAATAAATATTAGAAAATAATGTATTGAAATGGAATCAACATTGGACAATAAATCAAAATTAATGAGCTTTATGAATACAAATTGCTATGAGTCAACTTATCATGAATTCAAGTTATGAGCTATTCAATTAATTTTCAAACAATCATCACATGTATACTCTATATTCTAGCTTCCTTAATAGCCAATGTATTGTTTGTTTTGAAATTAAGCACACTGTAACAACCAATGTCTAAAAAAATACAAGTTAAGAATTAAGTAAATGTCAAAAGTTACATGATATTACAATCAAGTGTATAATCTCATTCTTAAGTAAAAGAATATATTATAATGCACTTAAATTCCTTAAATTTATTCCATTTGAGCTGCACATTATAATTGTGATTAATTTAAAATAATTTTTATGTAAGTCACTAATTAGTATTTCTTATATTATGGAAAATTGGAAAGTTATGAGTAAAATATAAACATTAACATCATGAAATGGAAGATTTGTCATTCTTCCATTATTGCATATTACAAAAATAATTCAGGTCAATTCTGAACAATAATGAAGCAATCAGTACTGAAAAAGAAATGCTTGAAGGAAAAATATTACATGGGTAATGTTTCAGACAATAACATAAAATATAACCTACTCAAAGAGTGTTAAAAACAAGGAAGAATAATTAAGTGATGCATTATTTAACCCTTAAATGTCAAATATCTTCCAAGGTTATCTCCAGAAACTTTGCAAAATTAAAGATACAGCACCAGAAGTCAAACTTCCTTTTATTTTGAGAATTTTGTATTAGGAATGAAATTAATAACTATTTCAATACATTTCTTTAATTTGTGTTAAAACCATCAACTTTAATGTACACTGCTTAGATTCACAATAAAAATTTGAGAAATTTTAAGATCTAATAACATCACATTGCAAACAAATCAACAGTTAAGTAAACAAAGGCAGTTTTCAGAATTGGTTATGCATTATATTTATACTGTTTTACAACAAAAGTACAAAATTCTATAATTAAATATTTTCAAAAGATGGGCACTTCTTCAACAGAACCAAACATTCCAAGGAAGGATGTCCCTTATTTAACCCTTTCCACACTGAATAACAACTTTCAATGTTTGGCATAGTGCTGAATATATATGTTTGATACTTCAACTAATTATGGTATCAGTACTAAAAGCATGATATCTCGGCAATAACTCAACAAAAGTCCCTGAAATATTCAGTGATTGTACCCAATACTATATATGTTAAATTCAATGCATAAGAATAACAGGAGTAAAGGAAGGTCGCCAGCCTCAGCTGAGTCTTCGAGTCAACTGAGGTCGCCAACTGTGCCGAAAGGGTTAAATACATTAGGATGGAATAGGTGCAACAAGATGTCTTTAAGATGATAAAGGGAGATAAAAAGTGTGCAACAATAACATTAAGGTGCTTAATTAATTTCTCTTCCTGCTGGCAGGTAGAAATAGTACAGTTAACAGAGGTATGGATGGCAATGACCTTCTGAAGCAAAGTGACTGAGAATGCAGATATCAGTCTCACATGAACAAAGTTGATAAAGTGGAGTACAAAAGGATAGCTCCATTTATTTATTCATTTGGGCATGACTATCTTCCATCCTTTAGGGTACACATCATCATATTAATTTCTACTCACTGTATTTTTTTTTCCTTCTTACCACTTTGGATACATTGCAAATGGGAAAGATGGAGATCTTGACAACTGATGTACAGCAATTCTAGTTTGCATTATCCATTGTTGTAATCCTTATCTCTGTAGTAAGTACAGGAAATAAAGACACAGTGGGAAGACTGTATCTCATATCTCTGGCAGCTGGAACATGCTTTTGGATTGTGATATGTGTGTATTTTTTTTAATGAAAACATTTTGTTTAATGTTTATACAAATAATAAATGTACTACGAAACAAGTTTCTTGCATTAAATTTTTGGTTCTAAAGCTTCTGTATGGCAATGGTAAACTTTAATGTCCACTAACAGAATTATCTCTACACATTTGTTGGTCATCTGTTTACTTCTGTTTATCCATGCTTCTAGTTATATTTTGTTTATACAAACATTTGTTAATAGATTCTGTGCAAATATGTGCCATCTTCATCTTATCTCTTGTTTTCAGTAAGTTCTTATATATTTTCTGTTCTCTTCTTTTTCTACTTCCTAATACCATTTATCACATTAACTCATGTTTTACTTTCATTTTCTTATTTAAACATTTATTCTATACTTTGTTCTAGTTTGTTTTATAATTCATTTCCATTTTACAATAACATTTCCTTTTTATAAAACAAGGGTCTTGATATTGCTTCCTTTAATATACTTATTCTATTATTACAGTTTCTCATACTGTTAAATCCATTTCCATTCTGATTCCTTTTAGAGAGATCAATTCTCAATACAGGTATCTTCCAAACATACTTTGACAAGTCCCTCTTTATCCCATTATTCACTTAATACATCTATTTGTTGTTGTCTTTTCCACACATTTGTATTGCTCTAACAATCTCCTCAAATACCTTTTCTTGTAGTTAAAAGAAGGTGGGAAATTTCTTTATGTCTTCTTACCAGATAATCAATATACAATATTGTCTATCATGTTTGAAAACACCATCTAAATATTTGAAATTTCTTTTATCTCAATTTTGTCTTTCCATTTGTTTATTTCCTTTTTATACCTTTTTTGACAAAAAATTGATTTTCCTACAATTAAGTGTCAGTTCCTGTCTATCCAGATGTTTTTCCAACCTTCTAATGTTTGATTATAACCATTCCACTTCTTTTACTAAGATAACTATAACTTCTGCCCATGGAAAATGGTGTATATAATATATCTATGTTCATGCGTGCATGTGTCTGCACACATGCATTTCTAATTACAATTCCTCCAGCTTGGTTTTAAAATGCTCTCTAGTATCAGAAACAAATTAAACAATGCTGGGTTTAATGTGTGATCTAGCCTTGTTTCACTCATTTGACAGTCCAAATTTTAAACATCTTCTAGATGTTTTATACTTTTTAAACCATGCTTGTTCTTCCTAAACTGTGCCTGATCTTCTAGGTGTTTGATTTTCTAATCCATACGTGTCTTTATAATTGTTTTCTGTTTTTACCAAACTGCTTAATATTCCTTCTAATATCATTGCATATATTTCATATGTAATTTTACACATGCTCCATCTCCCACATTAAATATTACTGTTTCTCTCTATTCCTGTAAGAATCCCTCACTATTTAAATTTTACTAATCATGTTCTTTAAAGCTCTATTCTTTACGATGTATTATTCCATATTTAAATTTTAAATTTCTCCTATTTATGGAGCCATGTCATGTTTAATCTTACAGTATTTCTGTTCACATTTTCTGTTCTTATTTTATCATCCTATCGCCTCTCTTCTCCAATCTCCTGTCCTCTTCCAATATCTTGTTCTGTTTCCTGTTAACAATAAAATATCCTTCCCATTCAGCATTATTATTTTCTCAATTCCCTCTTTTTATTGATCAGTTTCTACACATATTGTTCTGTCTTCACCACTTCGTTTCTTTTTCTCTTCACACATCTTCTCATACTTCACTTTCTCTCCTATACTTTTTGCTTTTTTTTCCTTTCTTGTTTATAATTTGATCTCTTTTTCTCTACCACCTTATTTCATCCAATCATCTCATTCCTTTCCTTACTTATATTTATGTTTCATCTATCCAATGCTTGAACAATTTTATCTATGCCACATTTTTTTAAACTTTTTGTCTATAAGCATACTTTCTAATCCCCTCACTCCTGCTTCTCCTAAATATCTTTTCTTATTTCCTCATCTTCCTCTTCCTTCTACATCTTTATACTTACACTTGGTTAATAATAATAATAATATATACAAATATTTTTATGAATTTTTAGGCTAAACTTACATATTTGGAATAATGAAACATAAGCAAGAAAGAAACAGCAGACTAACTCACACAATAAAATGTATATTATAATAACAGTTGTTCAAAATGTAGTCCACCTTTAGGTCAACAAATAAAATGGTATGTCTTTACCACAATCAAAGTAATCAATTACAATATTTCATATTTTTACTTCCACATTCATTCATGGTTCCTTAACAATACTTCACTTTTTGTAATTATCATTTTCTATCCAAACATTCTGACAATAAGTGATATGAACACAAGCCATAACATACTCTACAGTCGTAACTGTATTGAAAGAATGAAAAACGTTTCACATCTGTGCTTATACACTGGTATTTAGAATAAATTTATCTTATTAATTTCTGCACTGAAGTTATAAAAATTGTATATATTTATCCCACTACTTATTACTGTAGGTTAAGCTTTCAGGGTATCAACCATGACTGTTTCACTGATTCCACTTACCCTTCTATTTAACTTTATAGTAGTCATTACTATGGGTACTCCAATATCAATTGTACTTCAGTTATAAACTCCATGCATCATGTTTTACACTGTCTCTTGTAGCTAACTTTACACATTCAGTGCTATAATTTTTCCATATTTTCAAATGCAGAAACAGCATGTTCTATGCACTACAGATGTCAAAACCAAATGGTTTGTTTTCATGTACCACTGCTCTTATATAAAAAATCTGGAAAAGAGAAAGTTACAATTATTCTTTGCACAAATATGTATAATTGTTTACTAGTAAGGGTCTATCTGATGTGTTTATAACCAATGCAGTACAGCAAACACTAAGTCTCTGGAACATGAGGTGAAGGAACATTTACCATAAGTCTTCAAACACAGTACCAGTAAATAGATAGAAGGAATTTTAAGGATATGTGCATTTATATGTTACACAGCTTTAGTAAATATGTATCAATCTCTCCCCCAAGTCATGATAACTTCAAACATAAATAAATTTAAAGTCCTCAGGCAAATGTAATTTACTCTAACTCTGTATACCACAAGCACTGTTAATGAATATACAATATTGAGGTTTCCTGCCCACAAGATATAATATCTAACAACTCTCCTTTGAATTTGTTTCTTCAATTCACAATTATATTATCATGTTCTCAATCTATATGAACTTGAGATGAGTCATTAAGAGTGTTGTCAGGTGTTGTCTAAAATGTTTATTTCTTTACAACAAAGCCACAATGGGCTAGCTGCTGGAGCCCACCAAGGGGAATCAAACACCTGATTTTAGTGTTGTAAATCTGTATACCTATCACTGTACTAGGGGGAGCATTCTAAAATGAAAAATAAATGCATTTTAAAATTAATCACAATTTTATCGACAAATGCACAATTTCACTCTTCCCCGTTCACTAAATTTAAACATAAGAATTCTACAACCAGCATTTCTGTTAAACATTAAGAACAATAACTCTGAGTAATCCAAGTAATATCATAATTAGAAAATTTTTTGAAAGTAATAAATTCAATTTCATGAAAAGTTGGTTTATTACACATTATCATGTGAAAATGCTATAAATTATATTGAGTATTCTTATCAGAATTGTTATTTTAAACTAACAATATTTTATGTAAAACATAATTTAAACAGCCTGATAGACCTCACACTGAGGTATAGACAACTTTAATTTTGAATTGTTACACCCACCACTAAGTCTTTGGTCTTAATTAAAAAGCAAGATTAACTGTTGTGTACTGAAAACCTCCACAAATGGAAATGTGGAGCACGTTCAGTAGCATATCAAAACTTAAACCTTGGGCCTTTCAAACAAAAGTCCAGCATGCTTAACGTCCAAGCCACACCTAACTATTAAAAGTAACAGTGATTACACTGCAATGTCAAAAAATATCTGAATGATAATTGCAATATACATATATTTTTGTGTAATAAACACTACAAGTACACATATATTATAATTAATTTACATGTATACAAGACACTGTAAAACATATACCTAAACTAAAGGAAAACACTATGATAAAATTAATACAGGAAGTATTTCTGTGCAAGCCTTCAAAAGAAGAAAATGGGTCACTTCATCTGTAGGTCTACTAACTTATATTTTGAGTAAACATACAAGACTTGAAGAAAAACAGTCAAGCAATAGAAAACAATAATTAATAAACATTTTCAAAATTAAAAAATAGTTACATTAGTAAATATATATAATACTAATTTTAAAGAATGCAGCATTTCTCAACATAAAAAATAAACTGCTTCAACAAATACATAAATTACATCAGGCCACAAGTTACATATTTGGAAAAATTAAATTTTACCCTGATTTTGCATACATAGTACAGGAAAAGGAAGATAATTGGTAAATATGTATCTCACACAGAATGCTAGCTAGTCCCCATCTGTTTGCATCAGCAAAGCCATACTGGGCTACCTGATACATCTAAACCAGGAAATCAAACCCCCAGATTTTAACATTGTAATTCAATGAACTTGCAACTGTCACACTGGGTTATAGTAGTAATATAAATTTAGTTATGTGCATGAAAAAACTGCAGCTGCAAAGAGTTTAAAACATAATAGAATGTTCCAATCAATATTTTTAATTACGATAATATGATACTCCACTAATAATGGTCTTCCGTCAACTAACAAAATTCAATAAGCTTGGTATGTCTTACAAGTACCCAAAGATATATTTTATTAATCTTATTAAATCATTTCAATCTTCTCATCAGGTCAGCATAAAATTTTAAATATTTTTCCTTTCATAGCTTAACATAAAAGTATTATTAATAATTTCAATAATAAATTCAAATATTTTCTTGTTATTATTTGCATAAAACATTTTCACATTTATTGCAACATGGTTTGCATTTTTAAATTGCAGTTTGCTAATTAAATCCAGTAAATATTAATTTTTCACTGGTGAAACAACCATATAAAAAAAGCCAAAAGGTGCACAACAGTAGGCCAGCCTGGTGAGAGAATAGCAGATAGATCAGTGATGAAAAGCATGCAACATTTTTTGACAGAGATAGAGAGTAGAAAAGTCACATGAATGCGATAAAAGAAAAGCTATATGGTTGGAAAAATGTAACTAATGGGTAAGGAACAAGACAAATCCCACAAAGAACAAAAAAATCACACCCCAAATTAATGAAATATGTTTGAGGCTATAGCAAAAGTTGCTAAGACTGAGGCAAAGAGCTTCTGTGGATGACAGTCAGTGAATAAGAGGAAACCAAGGCCAAGCTGGCCAAAATAGTGTTATACCAGATGACCCAACAAGGAGTTTCATGAAGCTAACCCTAAGCAAGCGGGAATATGAAAAAAGGGAAGTACACACACAGAGAGAGAGATGAGACCAGTCCTAGTTAAAATCATTTACAGCCAAAACAGTTGAATGATGTACTGGGGACCAAAAAAGAGTGGGAGTTTGGTATGTAGAGGAGTAGCTAAGACATTAAGAATTCCCATGCACAACTACACACAGATTCAACAAAAAACTTGAGGATGAAGTGATCACTCTGCTGAGAAAATCCTATCCAGTTGAGAAAGATGATCTGCCATTAAGCTCAAAGCCCCTAGGATACAACAGGCAATTAACTGAACCAGATGTATGTGAACTCAAAACAGAAAGTACATTACACACAGGTGAAGATCCATGGAGTGAGTCCCATCATGAAAATTAATATGGGAAACAGCTGGAGAATTGTCAGAGTGAATAACAGTGAGTTACACGTTGAGGTAGGATAGAGGAACACTGATGTGGAAATATGCTCCACATGAGATCAGACTCTATAGCTACAGAGTAATTCAGAGATGCAATCCAGCTGTAAGAGATATTTCACTGAAGTGATGCTGATCCAAATGTCAGGACAGCAATGGAATACCAAATATAGTGTTGAAGCAATACAACCACCAAGACAGATCCTTAAAGAAAGACAGCAATAGCATTACAAGAGGACAAAGGATCATGGCAAATATTCCACTGAACACTCAAAGTGTACTGAAGATGCCTTATGTAAGCTAAGTCTAAAAGTCAAGATTTTGGAAAAATATAAGAATCCCCAAAATAGATAGAATCTCTCGTACAGAAGTATAGAAGGTATTATAAAAGAGGCAAGAGTTGAGATGACTAGACTGTGTGTGTTATATGTCTGCATGTATAAAATACACCATTAAAAGAGCATTTTCAAAATTAAAAGTAATTATAGATATGGTGTGGATATTACTAAAAACAATACACTTCAGCCTTTTAGTTATTTTTCTTAAGTCATTTTCAGTTTCACATTTATTGTTTCTTAAAACACATTATTGTATTTGTCTGTCTGCTAGTTACAGTACATTAATTTTTATTTTTCAAATACATTTTTATATTATATCAGAATGATTAGGGAATATGATCACTTATGAATATAGTGACTGGTAATCATTCTGAAGTCTAATCAAATGGACAAAAAATCTTCAGAAGACATTTGTTCACACCAGCATACATTAATAGTACTTTCAATAAAGAACTGTTAATGAAAAATGTTAAGTTAAATATTATAATCTTTCCACAGCTTTCAGAGTTGCTATTTTCTAAACCTCATGAAAGAAAATAAATTAATTCTCCTTTTAAATCAGATAAAAAATATATATTTTCAGAATTTGTATAGAATTACTTACAGAAACATTAACATGTATTTTAAGTATGGTAGTAAGTAACAGTACGAATCAACAAAGTTTCCAAATAATTCACAGACAAAAAAAACACTATCAAAGTTTGAGTTATAACATATTATGCACAAATATGTAAATAATATGCTACAATGGTTGCAACCATTTCTGGT